>NC_090375.1:208459920-208784920 GCF_036365525.1 Heterodontus francisci | reverse complement strand
AAAGAGAGAGAGAGAGAGAGAGAGAGATGGGCTGGGGGAGAGAGAGGGAGAGAGAGAGAGAGATAGAGAGAGAGAGATGGGGTGAGGGAGAGAGAGACGGATGGGGTGAGGGGGAGAGAGACGGATGGGCTGAGGGAGAAAGCGAGAGAGAGAGAGAGAGAGATGGGGTAAGGGAGAGAGCGACGGATGGGCTGAGGGAGAGAGAGACGGATGGTGTTCGGGAGAAAGAGAGAGAGAGAGAGAGAGAGAGAGAGAGATGGGCTGAGGGAGAGAGACGGATGGGGTGAGGGAGAGAGAGGGAGAGAGAGAGACAGAGATAGAGGGAGAGATGGGGTGAGGGAGAGATAGACGGATGGGCTGAGGGAGAGAGTGAGAAAGAGAGATAGAGAGAGAGAGAGAGACGGGGTGAGGGGGAGAGAGACGGATGGGCTGAGGGAGAGAGAGCGAGAGAGAGAGAAAGATACAGAGATGGGCTGAGGGAGAGATAGAGAGAGAGAGATGGGCTGAGGGAGAGACAGAGAAAGAGAGATAGAGAGAGAGACAGAGAGAGATGGGGTGAGGGAGAGAGAGGGAGAGAGAGAGAGATAGAGAGAGAGATGGGCTGAGGGAGAGAGAGACGGATGGGCTGAGTGAGAGAGAGACGGATGGGCTGAGGGAGAAAGAGAGAGAGAGAGAGAGAGAGAGAGAGAGATAGAGAGAGAGATGCGGTGAAGGAGAGAGAGACGGATTGGGTGACGGAGAGAGAGGGAGGGAGAGAGAGAGAGATAGAGAGAGAGATGGGGTGAGGGAGAGAGAGACGGATGGGCTGAGGGAGAGAGAGACGGATGGGGTGAGGGAGAAAGAGAGAGAGAGAGAGATGGGCTGAGGGAGGGAGAGACGGATGGGGTGAGGGAGAGAGAGGGAGAGAGAGAGAGAGAGTTAGAGAGAGAGATGGGGTGAGGGAGAGAGTGACGGATGGGCTGAGGGAGAGAGAGACGGATGGGGTGAGGGAGAAAGAGAGAGAGAGAGAGAGAGATGGGCTGAGGGAGAGAGAGACGGATGGGCTGAGGGAGAGAGAGACGGATGGGCTGAGGGAGAAAGAGGGAGAGAGAGAGAGAGAGATGGGCTGAGGGAGAGAGAGACGGATGGGGTGAGGGAGAAAGAGAGAGAGAGAGAGAGAGATGGGCTGAGGGAGAGAGAGCGAGAGAGAGAGAGAGATAGAGAGAGAGATGGGGTGAGGGAGAGAGAGACGGATGGGCTGAGGGAGAGAGAGACGGTTGGGGTGAGGGGGAGAGAGAGAGATAGAGAGACAGAGAGAGAGATGGGGTGAGGGAGAGAGAGCGAGAGAAAGATACGGAGATGGGCTGAGGGAGAGAGAGAGAGAGAGAGAGATGGGCTGAGGGAGAGAGAGAGACGGATGGGCTGAGGGAGAGAGAGAGAGAGAGAGTGATAGAGAGAGAGATGGGGTGAGGGAGAGAGAGACGGATGGGGTGAGGGGGAGAGAGATGGATGGGCTGAGGGAGAAAGAGAGAGAGAGAGAGAGAGAGAGATGGGCTGGGGGAGAGAGAGGGAGAGAGAGAGAGAGATAGAGAGAGAGAGATGGGGTGAGGGAGAGAGAGACGGATGGGGTGAGGGGGAGAGAGACGGATGGGCTGAGGGAGAAAGCGAGAGAGAGAGAGAGAGAGATGGGGTAAGGGAGAGAGAGACGGATGGGCTGAGGGAGAGAGAGACGGATGGTGTTCGGGAGAAAGAGAGAGAGAGAGAGAGAGAGAGAGAGAGATGGGCTGAGGGAGAGAGACGGATGGGGTGAGGGAGAGAGAGGGAGAGAGAGAGACAGAGATAGAGAGAGAGATGGGGTGAGGGAGAGATAGACGGATGGGCTGAGGGAGAGAGTGAGAAAGAGAGATAGAGAGAGAGAGAGAGACGGGGTGAGGGGGAGAGAGACGGATGGGCTGAGGGAGAGAGAGTGAGAGAGAGAGAAAGATACAGAGATGGGCTGAGGGAGAGATAGAGAGAGAGAGATGGGCTGAGGGAGAGACAGAGAAAGAGAGATAGAGAGAGAGAGAGAGAGAGATGGGGTGAGGGAGAGAGAGGGAGAGAGAGAGAGATAGAGAGAGAGATGGGCTGAGGGAGAGAGAGACGGATGGGCTGAGTGAGAGAGAGACGGATGGGCTGAGGGAGAAAGAGAGAGAGAGAGAGAGAGAGAGATGGGCTGAGGGAGAGAGAGGGAGAGAGAGAGATAGAGAGAGAGATGGGGTGAGGGAGAGAGAGGGAGAGAGAGAGAGATAGAGATAGAGATGGGGTGAGGGAGAGAGAGACGGATGGGCTGAGTGAGAGAGAGACGGATGGGCTGAGGGAGAAAGAGAGAGAGAGAGAGAGAGAGAGAGATGGGCTGAGGGAGAGAGAGACGGATGGGGTGAGGGAGAGAGAGGGAGGGAGAGAGAGAGAGATAGTGAGAGAGATGGGGTGAGGGAGAGAGAGACGGATGGGCTGAGGGAGAGAGAGACGGATGGGGTGAGGGAGAAAGAGAGAGAGAGAGATGGGCTGAGGGAGAGAGAGAGACGGATGGCTGAGGGAGAGAGAGGGAGAGAGAGAGAGAGAGAGTGATAGAGAGAGAGATGGGGTGAGGGAGAGAGAGACGGATGGGGTGAGGGGGAGAGAGACGGATGGGCTGAGGGAGAAAGAGAGAGAGAGAGAGAGAGAGAGATGGGCTGGGGGAGAGAGAGGGAGAGAGAGAGAGAGATAGAGAGAGAGAGATGGGGTGAGGGAGAGAGAGACGGATGGGGTGAGGGGGAGAGAGACAGATGGTCTGAGGGAGAAAGAGAGAGAGAGAGAGAACGACGATGGGCTGAGGGAGAGAGAGACGGATGGGCTGAGGGAGAAAGCGAGAGAGAGAGAGAGAGAGAGAGATGGGGTAAGGGAGAGAGAGACGGATGGGCTGAGGGAGAGAGAGACGGATGGTGTTCGGGAGAAAGAGAGAGAGAGAGAGAGAGAGAGAGAGAGATGGGCTGAGGGAGAGAGAGATGGATGGGGTGAGGGAGAGAGAGGGAGAGAGAGAGACAGAGATAGAGAGAGAGATGGGGTGAGGGAGAGAGAGACGGATGGGCTGAGGGAGAGAGAGACGGATGGGGTGAGGGAGAGAAAGAGATAGAGAGACAGAGAGAGAGATGGGGTGAGGGAGAGAGAGCGAGTGAAAGATACGGAGATGGGCTGAGGGAGAGAGAGAGAGAGAGAGAGAGATGGGCTGAGGGAGAGCGAGAGACGGATGGGCTGAGGGAGAGAGAGGGAGAGAGAGAGAGAGTGATAGAGAGAGAGATGGGGTGAGGGAGAGAGAGCGAGAGAAAGATACAGAGATGGCTGAGGGAGAGATAGAGAGAGAGAGAGAGAGAGATGGGCTGAGGGAGAGAGAGGGAGAGAGAGAGAGAGAGAGAGAGATGGGGTGAGGGCGACAGAGACGGATGGGGTGAGGGAGAGAGAGGGAGGAGAGAGAGAGAGATAGAGAGAGAGATGGGGTGAGGGAGAGAGAGACGGATGGGCTGAGGGAGAGAGAGACGGATGGGGTGAGGGAGAAGGACAGAGAGAGAGATAGAGAGAGATAGGCTGAGGGAGAGAGAGAGAGATGGGCTGAGGGAGAGAGAGACAGATGGGGTGAGGGAGAGAGAGGGAGGGAGAGAGAGAGAGATAGAGAGAGAGATGGGGTGAGGGAGAGAGAGACGGATGGGCTGAGGGAGAGAGAGACGGATGGGGTGAGGGAGAAAGAGAGAGAGAGAGAGAGAGATGGGCTGAGGGAGAGAGAGACGGATGGGGTGAGGGAGAGAGAGGGAGAGAGAGAGAGAGAGTTAGAGAGAGAGATGGGGTGAGGGAGAGAGAGACGGATGGGCTGAGGGAGAGAGAGATGGTTGGGGTGAGGGGGAGAGAGAGAGATAGAGATGGTCTGAGGGAGAGAGAGAGACGGACGGGCTGAGGGAGAGAGAGGGAGAGAGAGCGAGAGAGAGTGAAAGAGAGAGAGATGGGGTGAGGGAGAGAGAGCGAGAGAAAGATACAGAGATGGGCTGAGGGAGAGAGAGAGAGAGATGGGCTGAGGGAGAGAGAGAGAGACGATGGGCTGAGGGAGAAGGAGAGAGACAAAGATACAAGAGAGAGAGAGAGACAGATGGGGTGAGGGAGAGATAGAGAGACAGATGGGGCTGAGGGGGAGATAGAGAGACAGATGGGGCTGAGGGGGAGAGAGAGAGAGATGGGGTGAGGGAGAGATAGATAAAGATAGGGTGAGGAAGGGAGAGTGACGGGTAAGGAGGAGAGAGAGAGTCTGGCTGAGGGACAGAGAGAGAGAGAGAGAGACACCGTAAGGGAGAGAGTGAGGAATAAAATGTCTCAAAGGGGTAGGATGGGCAAGAGGGACTAAACGGCCTCCTCCTGTCTTCTGAAAGAATTTATTAATATTACATCCTGAAATAAACAAGGTCGTGATGATCATTTTTGGCAAATAAAATGGAATTAATTAGCAACAGGTTCTCCTTTAAAATTATTAATCTGAATTCACAATATTACTTGTGTGAATTTCGATAATTTGCTGTTTATTAACATAACTGAATAAATAAATATTGGAAGATTCAATGTCACATTGTTCCCATCCTTGTTCAAACTCCTACTGACTCACTCGAAGGTTGAAACCGAAGGAGCAGTTCTGAAGGTGCGAGGTCCCTTTAAGAGGTTGGGACTGTCCCTCTCCCTGCTCCCCCTTGGGGTCACAGTGCTGGGTCAGGGGTCACAGACACTGGGATTGACCCATGACTCCCTGACTCCAAAGACAAGAAAAGGAAAGCAAAAATTCTCCTGGTCCCTGTGAAATCAGATTGACAATAAATTTAAACCCCGAGAGTGAAATATAAAAGGAGAACAGATAGATTCTGATGTTTGTAAAAACATGATTTACACAGAGGGAAGTGTTTGTGTTTATCTGTCTAAGTTGGTCAATGTGAATATATGTGTCTCTGTGTGGCTTTCTCTCTCTCTCGGTCAGTGGGAATGGATGTGTCTGACTGTGGATTTCTATGTGTGTGTGTGTGTTTATCCGGACATGTTAGTCTGCCTGTGTTTATGTGACTGTCTTTGTGTCTGTGTGTGTCTTTGTGTCTCTGTGTTTGTGTTTCCAATTCTGGATGTGAGGGTGGGAGAGGACACTCTCTAATCTCTTATTAAAGATCTTTCATCTTAACAACTCCGATGAATGGACAGAAATATTCTCCACAAAATATCAAGCAGTTGTATCTTAATTCTTGTCAGGACAGAAGTGCCTCTCTCAAACACGGCCTATGTTAGGTTTATATGGGCTGATGATATAAAGTTAGGTGGGACAGTAAGCTGTGAGGAGGGCACAAAGAGACTGCAAAGGGAGATTGACAGGTTAAGTGAGCGGGCAAGGAAGTGGCAGCTGGAATATCATGCGGAGAGATGTGAGGTTCTTCACTTTGGCAGGAAGAATAGAAACACAGAACATTTTTCAAATGGTGAGAAACGATGAAATGTTGGTATTCAGAGGGATTTGGGTGTCCTTGTACATAAATCACAGAAAGTTAACATGCAGGTACAGCAAATGGAGTGTTGGCCTTTATTGCAAGGGGGTTAGAGTACAATAGTGAGGAAGTCTTGCTGTAATGGTACAGGGTTTGGTGAGCCCACACCTGGAGAGAGCCGGAGTGAAGGAGAAGGTGAGGAATAAGAAGTCCCAAAGGTGTTACACAGGGTGCATTATAAAACAAAATCTGATACCAAACCCACATGAGGAGAGATTAAGGCTGATGACCAAATGTTTGGTCAAAGAGGTTAGTTTTAAGGAACGTCTTTAAGCAGGAATGAGAGATCGAGAGAGACGGAGAGGTTTAGGGAAGGAATTCCCCAGTGTTAACAGGCAGTGACATTAATTCCTGATTGCCGGTAGAGATTTGTTAGGAAAGGGTATTAATGTTTACGGAGCCGAGACAGTTCGATGTGGAGAAGGAGCAAATCAGCCATGACCTGAATGAATGGGCAGGACAGTCTCGAGGGGACGAATGGCCTCCTCCTGTCATTGTAAGGGCTTTATTAATATCCCTGCCAATGCATTGATGGTTTTCTGTTTCACAAAAATGACCAGGTTGGGGTTCTCTCTAAACCCTCCCGCCAGCCTTGGAATGACTCACGGATTCATGTCTCAGGGAACTGGTCAATTGTTCTGGTAGAATTTCCCACTTTGCTGATGGGTTAATAAAGCAGATGGGATCCTGAGCTTTATAAACAGGTCTGGAGTATAAAAGTCAGGAAGTGATGCTAAACCTTTATAAAATAATAGTTTGTCCTCGGCTGCAGTATTGTGTCCAATTCTGGTTAACAAAACTGAGGCTCATGGGATAGGAGGGCCTGTGTCAGCTTGGATCAAAAATTGGTGAAAGGACAGAAAGCAGCGAGTTGTGGTAAATGGTTGTTTTTCAGACTGGAAGATGGTAGCCAGCAGTGTTCCCCAAAAGTCAGTGCTTTTTGTCAAATTTTAATATTTGCCGATGATAACAAACTTGGAGGAGATGCAAACAGTGAGGATGACTCCAATCGACTACAACAGGACATAGATAGTTGAGCAGAATGGGCAGACAAGTGTCAGAAGGAATTTAATACAGGGAAATGTGAGGTGATGTATTTTGGCAGAAGGGATAGGGAGAGGCAATATAGACTTAATGGCCCAGTTCTAGAGAGTGTGCAGGGACAGAGGGACCTGGGGATACATGGACATACATCTTTGAAGGTGGCAGGACATATTGAGAAAGTAGTCAGCAAAGCATATGGGATCTTGGGCTTCATAAATAGAGATTTTGAATACAAAAGCATGAAAGTTATGCTGAATGTTTATAAGCCTCTGGTTAGGCCACGACCAGAATACTGCATCCAATTCTGGTGACCACACTTTAGGAAGGATGTGAGGGTCCATTGGAGGGAGCAGAGGGGATGGTGGTTCCAGAGATGGGGGATTTTAGCAAAGTGGACTGGAAACAGCTACTTGAAGGTCAATCAGTGTCAGAGCAGTGAGAGTTACTGAGGGTTGAGAACAAATATGTTCACACAAAGACAAACAGGGTGGGACTCCCAAATCTAGAGCCCCTTGGATGTCAAGGATCAAACCGGGTAGGATAAGGCACAAGAGGGAAGCTTATGTCAGATACCGAGAGCTCAATACCACAGAAAGTGTCGAAAGTTCAGGGGTGAAATTAAAAAGCAAATTAGGAGAGCAAAGAAATGGCCGGAAAATAATATTACCAAGTAAAAGCAAAGAAATCACAAAGATGTTTTATAAATACATTAAGAGCACGAGGATAACTAAGGATAGAGTATTAGGGACCAAAAAGGGAATGTGTGTGTGGAGGTGGGAGATGTGGGCATGGTTCATAATGAATACTTTGTGTCCGTCTTTATAAAAGAGGGGGAACGATGCAGATATTGTAGTTAAAGAGGAGGAGTGTGAAATATTGGATGGGATAAACAGAGTGAGAGGGAAATATTAAGGGGTTTGGCATCTTTGAAAGTGGATAAATGGTCAGGCCTGGATGCATTGGAATCAGTTCAGAGAAGGTTCACTCGGCTGATTCCTGGGATGAAGGGGTTGTCTTATGAGGAATGGTTGAACAGGTTGGGACTATACTCATTGGAGTTGAGAAGAATGAGAGGTGATCTTATTGAAACATACAAGATTCTGAGGGGACTTTACAGGGCGGATGTTGGGAGGATGTTCCCCTTGTGGAGGAGTCTTGAACTAGGGGGCACAGTTTAAAAATAAAGGTTCTGCCATTTAAGACTGAGCTAGCGGTTGGTTAGGCTTTGGAATTCTCTTCCCCAGAAAGCAGTGGAGGTTGGGTCAATGACTATATACAAGGGAGTCAAGGGTTACGGGGGGCAGGCAGGAAAGTGGAGTTAAAGTCACTATCAGATCAATCATGATCGTATTGACTGGCAGAACAGGCTCGATGGGCTGAATGGCCTACTCCTGCTCCTATTTCTTTGGATCTACTGTATAAATTGGAGGGTTTTCTCTCCACTTTTTAAACCATTTTTATAGCAGAGACAGGGCCATGTGTAATATAAACACAGACAGGGTCTAGTGCAGACCTAACTAGTGCATTGATAACTGAGACTAGTGTAAAAGGTATCAAGGATACAGAATTGTAAATATACATTCAGGGGAAATTTTTTTAGGCCAGTATCTAGCAAGGTCAACAAGAGATGGGTCAGTTTTACACTTAGTTTTAGGGAATGAAGCTGAGCCGGTGGAAGGTGATTTAGAAAAAGTGGACTGGAAAAAGCTACTTGAAGGTAAATCAGTCTCAATCACTCTCTGACACTCTCAATCACTCTCTGACACTATGACACTCTCTGACACTCTCACTCATTTCCTGACACTCTCAATCACTCTCTGACACTCTCAAACTCTCTCAGACACTTTCAATCACTCTCTGACACTCTGAAAATCTCTGACACTCTCTGACAATCTCCATCACTCTCTGACACTCTCAATCACTCTCTGATACTCTCACGCACTCTCTGACACTCTCACTCACTCTCTGACACTCTCAATCACTCTCTAACGCTATGACACTCTCTGACGCTCTCAATCACTCTCTGACACTCTCAATCACTCTCAATCTCTCTCTGACACTCTCAAGCACTCTCTGACACTCTCACTCACTCTCAGAAACTCTCCATCACTCTCTGACATTCTCTGACACTCTCTGACACTCTCAAGCACTCACTGGCACTCTCAATCACTCTCAATCACTCTCTGACACTCTCAATCACTCTCTGACACTCTCACTCACTCTCAGACACACTATGACACTCTGACACTCTCTGACACTCTCTGACACTCTCTGACACTCTCTGACACTCTCAATCACTCGCTGACACTCTGACACTCTCTGACACTCTGACACTGTGACACTCTCTGACATTCTCTGACACTCTCAATCACTCTCTGACACTCTCAATCACTATATGACACACTCAATCACTCTCTGACACTCTCTGACACTCTGACTCACTCTGATACTCTCTGACACTCTCAGACACTCTCAGACACTCTCACTCACTCTCTGAAACTCTCTGACACTCTCTGACACTCTCTGACACTCTCTGACACTCTCTGACACTCTCACTCACTCTGACACTCTGACACTCTCTGACACTCTCTGACACTATCTATCACTCTCTGAGACTCTCCATCACTCTCTGACACTCTCTGACACTCTCTGACACTCTCAGACACTCTCAGACACTCACTATCACTCTCAGACACTCACTATCACTCCCTGACACTCACTATCACTCTCTGACACTAACTATCACTCTCTGACACTCACTATCACTCTCTGACACTAACTATCACTCTCTGACACTCTCAGACACTCACTATCACTCTCTGACACTCACTATCACTCTCTGACACTCACTATCACTCTCTGACACTAACTATCACTCACTGACACTCTCAGACACTCTCAGACACTCACTATCACTCTCAGACACTCACTATCACTCCCTGACACTCACTATCACTCTCTGACACTAACTATCACTCTCTGACACTCACTATCACTCTCTGACACTAACTATCACTCTCTGACACTCTCAGACACTCACTATCACTCTCTGACACTCACTATCACTCTCTGACACTCATTATCACTCTCTGACACTAACTATCACTCACTGACACTCTCAGACACTCACTATCACTCTCAGACACTCACTATCACTCTCAGACACTCACTATCACTCTCTGACACTCACTATCACTCTCTGACACTAACTATCACTCTCTGACACTCTCAGACACTCACTATCACTCTCTGACACTCACTATCACTCTCTGACACTCACTATCACTCTCTGACACTCACTATCACTCTCTGACACTCACTATCACTCTCTGACACTCTCAGACACTCACTATCACTCTCAGACACTCACTATCACTCTCTGACACTCACTATCACTCTCTGACACTCACTATCACTCTCTGACACTCACTATCACTCTCTGACACTCACTATCACTCTCTGACGCTCACTATCACTCTCTGACACTCTCAGACAATCACTATCACTCTCTGACACTCACTATGACTCTCAGACACTCACTATCACTCTCTGACACTCTCTGACACTCACTATCACTCTCTGACACTCTCTGACACTCTCTGACACTCACTATCATTCTCTGACACTCTCTGACACTCACTATCACTCTCTGACACTCACTATCACTCTCTGACACACTCTGACACTCTCAGACACTCTCAGACACTCACTATCACTCTCAGACACTCACTATCACTCCCTGACACTCACTATCACTCTCTGACACTAACTAGCACTCTCTGACACTCACTATCACTCTCTGACACTAACTATCACTCTCTGACACTCACTATCACTCTCTGACACTAACTATCACTCTCTGACACTCTCAGACACTCACTATCACTCTCAGACACTCACTATCACTCCCTGACACTCACTATCACTCTCTGACACTAACTAGCACTCTCTGACACTCACTATCACTCTCTGACACTAACTATCACTCTCTGACACTCACTATCACTCTCTGACACTAACTATCACTCTCTGACACTCTCAGACACTCACTATCACTCTCTGACACTCACTATCACTCTCTGACACTCACTATCACTCTCTGACACTAACTATCACTCACTGACACTCTCAGACACTCACTATCACTCTCAGACACTCACTATCACTCTCTGACACTCACTATCACTCTCTGACACTAACTATCACTCACTGACACTCTCAGACACTCACTATCACTCTCAGACACTCACTATCACTCTCTGACACTCACTATCACTCTCTGACACTAACTATCACTCTCTGACACTAACTATCACTCTCTGACACTCTCAGACACTCACTATCACTCACTATCACTCTCTGACACTCACTATCACTCTCTGACACTCACTATCACTCTCTGACACTCACTATCACTCTCTGACACTCTCAGACACTCACTATCACTCTCAGACACTCACTATCACTCTCTGACACTCACTATCACTCTCTGACGCTCACTATCACTCTCTGACGCTCACTATCACTCTCTGACACTCTCAGACAATCACTATCACTCTCTGACACTCACTATGACTCTCAGACACTCACTATCACTCTCTGACACTCTCTGACACTCACTATCACTCTCTGACACTCTCTGACACTCTCTGATACTCTCTGACACTCACTATCACTCTCTGACACTCACTATCACTCTCTGACACTCTCAGACACTCACTATCACTCTCTGACACTCTCTGACACTCTCTGATACTCTCTGACACTCACTATCACTCTCTGACACTCACTATCACTCTCTGACACTCACTATCACTCTCTGACGCTCACTATCACTCTCTGACACTCTCAGACAATCACTATCACTCTCTGACACTCACTATCACTCTCTGACACTCACTATCACTCTCTGACACTAACTATCACTCTCTGACACTCTCAGACACTCACTATCACTCACTATCACTCTCTGACACTCACTATCACTCTCTGACACTAACTATCACTCACTGACACTCTCAGACACTCACTATCACTCTCTGACACTCACTATCACTCTCTGACACTCACTATCACTCTCTGACACTCACTATCACTCTCTGACACTCACTATCACTCTCTGACGCTCACTATCACTCTCTGACGCTCACTATCACTCTCTGACACTCTCAGACAATCACTATCACTCTCTGACACTCACTATGACTCTCAGACACTCACTATCACTCTCTGACACTCTCTGACACTCACTATCACTCTCTGACACTCTCTGACACTCTCTGATACTCTCTGACACTCACTATCACTCTCTGACACTCACTATCACTCTCTGACACTCACTATCACTCTCTGACACTCTCAGACACTCACTATCACTCTCTGACACTCTCTGACACTCTCTGATACTCTCTGACACTCACTATCACTCTCTGACACTCACTATCACTCTCTGACACTCACTATCACTCTCTGACGCTCACTATCACTCTCTGACGCTCACTATCACTCTCTGACACTCTCAGACAATCACTATCACTCTCTGACACTCACTATGACTCTCTGACACTCACTATCACTCTCTGACGCTCACTATCACTCTCTGACGCTCACTATCACTCTCTGACGCTCTCAGACAATCACTATCACTCTCTGACACTGACTATGACTCTCTGACACTCACTATCACTCTCTGACACTCTCTGACACTCTCTGACACTCTCTGACACTCACTATCACTCTCTGACACTCTCTGACACTCTCTGACACTCACTATCACTCACTATCACTCTCTGACACTCTCTGACACTCTCAGACACTCTCAGACACTCTCTGACACTCTCTGACACTCACTATCACTCACTATCAATCACTATCACTCACTATCACTCTCTGACACTCTCTGACACTCTCTGACACTCTCTGACACTCTCTGACACTCTCTGACACTCTCTGACACTCACTATCACTCACTATCAATCACTATCACTCACTATCACTCTCTGACACTCTCTGACACTCTCTGACACTCTCTGACACTCTCTGACACTCTCTGACACTCTCTGACACTCACTATCACTCACTATCACTCACTATCACTCACTATCACTCTCTGACACTCTCTGACACTCTCTGACACTCTCTGACACTCGCAGACACTCGCAGACACTCGCAGACACTCACTATCACTCACTATCACTCTCTGACACTCACTATCACTCTCTGACACTCTCTGACACTCTCTGACACTCTCTGACACTCTCTGACACTCTCTGACACTCACTATCACTCACTATCACTCACTATCACTCTCTGACACTCTCTGACACTCTCTGACACTCTCTGACACTCTCTGACACTCTCTGACACTCACTATCACTCACTATCACTCTCTGACACTCTCTGACACTCTCTGACACGCACTATCACTCTCTGACACTCTCTGACACTCTCTGACACTCTCTGACACTCTCTGACACTCACTATCACTCACTATCACTCACTATCACTCTCTGACACTCTCTGACACTCACTATCACTCACTATCACTCTCTGACACTCTCTGACACTCTCTGACACTCACTATCACTCTCTGACACTCTCTGACACTCGCAGACACTCGCAGACACTCGCAGACACTCGCAGACACTCGCAGACACTCACTATCACTCACTATCACTCTCTGACACTCTCTGACAGTCTCTGACAGTCTCTGACACTCTCAGACACTCTCAGACACTCTCAGACACTCTCAGACACTCTCAGACACTCTCAGACACTCACTATCACTCACTATCACTCTCTGACACTCTCTGACACTCTCTGACACTCTCTGACACTCTCTGACACTCTCTGACACTCTCTGACACTCACTATCACTCTCTGACACTCTCAGACACTCACTATCACTCTCTGACACTCTCCATTACTCTCTGACACTCACTATCACTCTCTGATACTCTCTTACTCTCTCTGACACTCTCTGACACTCTCTGATACTCTCTGATACTCTCTGATACTCACTATCACTCTCTGACACTATCTGACACTCACTATCACTCTCTGACACTCTCTGACACTCACTATCACTCTCTGACACTCTCTGACACTCACTATCACTCTCTGACACTCAGTCTCACTCTCTGACACTCTCAGACACTCAGTCTCACTCTCTGACACTCTCTGACACTCTCTGACACTCTCTGACAGTCTCTGACACTCTCTGACACTCACTATCACCCTCTGACACTCTCAGACACTCACTATCACTCTCTGACACTCTCCATTACTCTCTGACACTCACTATCACTCTCTGATACTCTCTTACTCTCTCTGACACTCTCTGACACTCTCTGATACTCTCTGATACTCTCTGATACTCACTATCACTCTCTGACACTATCTGACACTCACTATCACTCTCTGACACTCTCTGACACTCACTATCACTCTCTGACACTCTCTGACACTCACTATCACTCTCTGACACTCAGTCTCACTCTCTGACACTCTCAGACACTCAGTCTCACTCTCTGACACTCTCAGACACTCAGTCTCACTCTCTGACACTCAGTCTCACTCTCTGACACTCAGTCTCACTCTCTGACACTCAGTCTCACTCTCTGACACTCTCAGACACTCAGTCTCACTCTCTGACACTCTCAGACACTCAGTCTCACTCTCTGACACTCAGTCTCACTCTCTGACACTCTCTGACACTCACTGTCACTCTCTGACACTCTCTGACACTCTCAGACACTCTCTGACAGTCTCTGACAGTCTCTGATACTCTCAGACACTCTCAGACACTCACTATCACTCTCTGACACTCAGTCTCACTCTCTGACACTCTCTGACACTCACTGTCACTCTCTGACACTCTCTGACACTCACTGTCACTCTCTGACTCTCTCTGACACTCACTATCACTCTCTGACACTCTCAATCACTCTCTGACACTCTCTGACACTCACTGTCACTCTCAAACACTCTCTGACACTCACTGTAACTCTCTGACTCTCTCTGACACTCTCAGACACTCTCAGACACTCTCAGACACTCTCAGACACTCTCAGACACTCACTATCACTCTCAGACACTCTCAGACACTCTCAGACACTCTCAGACACTCACTATCACTCTCAGACACTCACTATCACTCTCTGACACTCTCTGACACTCTCTGACAGTCTCTGACAGTCTCTGACAGTCTCTGACAGTCTCAGACACTCACTATCACTCTCTGACACTCACTATCACTCTCTGACACTCACTATCACTCTCTGACACTCTCTGACACTCTCAGACACTCACTATCACTCTCAGACACTCACTATCACTCCCTGACACTCACTATCACTCTCTGACACTAACTAGCACTCTCTGACACTCACTATCACTCTCTGACACTAACTATCACTCTCTGACACTCACTATCACTCTCTGACACTAACTATCACTCTCTGACACTCTCAGACACTCACTATCACTCTCTGACACTCACTATCACTCTCTGACACTCACTATCACTCTCTGACACTCACTATCACTCTCTGACACTCACTATCACTCTCTGACACTCTCTATCACTCTCTGACACTCTCTGACACTCACTATCACTCACTATCACTCACTAACACTCTCTGACACTCTCTATCACTCTCTGACACTCTCTGACACTCTCTGACACTCACTATCACTCACTATCACTCACTAACACTCACTAACACTCACTATCACTCTCTGACACTCTCTGACACTCTCTGACACTCTCTGACACTCACTATCACTCTCTGACACTCTCTGACACTCACTATCACTCACTATCACTCTCTGACACTCACTATCACTCACTATCACTCTCTGACACTCTCTGACACTCTCTGACACTCTCTGACACTCTCTGACACTCACTATCACTCACTATCACACTCTGACACTCTCTGACACTCTCTGACACTCTCTGACACTCTCTGACACTCTCTGACACTCACTATCACTCACTATCACTCACTATCACTCTCTGACACTCTCTGACACTCTCTGACACTCTCTGACACTCTCTGACACTCTCTGACACTCACTATCACTCTCAGACACTCTCAGACAATCACTATCACTCTCTGACACTCACTATGACTCTCAGACACTCACTATCACTCTCTGACACTCTCTGACTCTCTCTGACACTCTCTGATACTCTCTGACACTCTCTGATACTCTCTGACACTCTCTGACACTCACTATCACTCTCTGACACTCTCTGACACTCACTATCACTCTCTGACACTCACTATCACTCTCTGACACTCTCTGACACTCTCTGACACTCTCTGATACTCTCTGACACTCTCTGACACTCTCTGACACTCACTATCACTCTCTGACACTCTCTGACACTCACTATCACTCTCTGACACTCACTATCACTCTCTGACACTCACTATCACTCTCTGACACACTCTGACACTCACTATCACTCTCTGACACTCACTATCACTCTCTGACACTCACTATCACTCTCTGACACTCTCAGACACTCTCAGACACTCACTATCACTCACTATCACTCACTATCACTCTCTGACACTCTCTGACACTCTCTGACACTCTCTGACACTCACTATCACTCACTATCACTCACTATCACTCTCTGACACTCACTATCACTCTCTGACACTCTCTGACACTCTCTGACACTCTCTGACACTCTCTGACACTCACTATCACTCACTATCACTCACTATCACTCTCTGACACTCTCTGACACTCTCTGACACTCTCTGACACTCTCTGACACTCACTATCACTCACTATCACTCACTATCACTCTCTGACACTCTCTGACACTCTCTGACACTCTCTGACACTCACTATCACTCACTATCACTCACTATCACTCTCTGACACTCTCTGACACTCTCTGACACTCTCTGACACTCTCAGACACTCTCAGACACTCACTATCACTCACTATCACTCACTATCACTCACTATCACTCTCTGACACTCTCTGACACTCTCTGACACTCTCTGACACTCTCTGACACTCTCTGACACTCACTATCACTCACTATCACTCTCTGACACTCTCTGACACTCTCAGACACTCACTATCACTCACTATCACTCACTATCACTCTCTGACACTCTCTGACACTCTCTGACACTCTCAGACACTCACTATCACTCACTATCACTCACTATCACTCTCTGACACTCTCTGACACTCTCTGACACTCTCTGACACTCTCTGACACTCTCTGACACTCTCTGACACTCACTATCACTCACTATCACTCACTATCACTCACTATCACTCACTATCACTCTCTGACACTCTCTGACACTCTCTGACACTCTCTGACACTCTCTGACACTCTCTGACACTCACTATCACTCACTATCACTCACTATCACTCTCTGACACTCTCTGACACTCTCTGACACTCTCTGACACTCTCTGACACTCTCTGACACTCTCTGACACTCACTATCACTCACTATCACTCACTATCACTCACTATCACTCTCTGACACTCTCTGACACTCTCTGACACTCTCTGACACTCTCTGACACTCTCTGACACTCTCAGACACTCTCAGACACTCACTATCACTCACTATCACTCACTATCACTCTCTGACACTCTCTGACACTCTCTGACACTCTCTGACACTCTCTGACACTCTCTGACACTCTCTGACACTCACTATCACTCACTATCACTCTCTGACACTCTCTGACACTCTCTGACACTCTCTGACACTCTCTGACACTCTCTGACACTCACTATCACTCACTATCACTCACTATCACTCACTATCACTCTCTGACACTCTCTGACACTCTCTGACACTCTCTGACACTCTCAGACACTCTCAGACACTCACTATCACTCACTATCACTCACTATCACTCTCTGACACTCTCTGACACTCTCTGACACTCTCTGACACTCTCTGACACTCTCAGACACTCTCAGACACTCACTATCACTCACTATCACTCACTATCACTCTCTGACACTCTCTGACACTCTCTGACACTCTCTGACACTCTCTGACACTCACTATCACTCACTATCACTCACTATCACTCACTATCACTCTCTGACACTCTCTGACACTCTCTGACACTCTCTGACACTCTCTGACACTCTCTGACACTCTCAGACACTCTCAGACACTCTCAGACACTCACTATCACTCACTATCACTCTCTGACACTCTCTGACACTCTCTGACACTCTCTGACACTCTCTGACACTCTCTGACACTCACTATCACTCACTATCACTCTCTGACACTCTCTGACACTCTCTGACACTCTCTGACACTCTCTGACACTCACTATCACTCACTATCACTCTCTGACACTCTCTGACACTCTCTGACACTCTCTGACACTCTCTGACACTCTCTGACACTCACTATCACTCACTATCACTCACTATCACTCACTATCACTCTCTGACACTCTCTGACACTCACTATCACTCACTATCACTCACTATCACTCTCTGACACTCTCTGACACTCTCTGACACTCTCTGACACTCTCTGACACTCTCTGACACTCACTATCACTCACTATCACTCACTATCACTCACTATCACTCTCTGACACTCTCTGACACTCTCTGACACTCTCTGACACTCACTATCACTCACTATCACTCACTATCACTCTCTGACACTCTCTGACACTCTCTGACACTCTCTGACACTCACTATCACTCACTATCACTCACTATCACTCTCTGACACTCTCTGACACTCTCTGACACTCTCTGACACTCTCTGACACTCTCAGACACTCTCAGACACTCACTATCACTCACTATCACTCACTATCACTCACTATCACTCTCTGACACTCTCTGACACTCTCTGACACTCTCTGACAATCTCTGACACTCACTATCACTCACTATCACTCACTATCACTCACTATCACTCACTATCACTCTCTGACACTCTCTGACACTCACTATCACTCACTATCACTCACTATCACTCACTATCACTCTCTGACACTCTCAGACACTCACTATCACTCACTATCACTCACTATCACTCACTATCACTCTCTGACACTCTCTGACACTCTCTGACACTCTCTGACACTCTCTGACACTCTCTGACACTCACTATCACTCACTATCACTCACTATCACTCACTATCACTCTCTGACACTCTCTGACACTCTCTGACACTCTCTGACACTCTCTGACACTCACTATCACTCACTATCACTCACTATCACTCACTATCACTCTCTGACACTCTCTGACACTCTCTGACACTCTCTGACACTCTCTGACACTCACTATCACTCACTATCACTCACTATCACTCACTATCACTCACTATCACTCACTATCACTCTCTGACACTCTCTGACACTCTCTGACACTCTCTGACACTCACTATCACTCTCTGACACTCTCAGACACTCACTATCACTCACTATCACTCACTATCACTCACTATCACTCTCTGACACTCTCTGACACTCTCTGACACTCTCTGACACTCTCTGACACTCTCTGACACTCACTATCACTCACTATCACTCACTATCACTCACTATCACTCTCTGACACTCTCTGACACTCTCTGACACTCTCTGACACTCTCTGACACTCACTATCACTCACTATCACTCACTATCACTCTCTGACACTCTCTGACACTCTCTGACACTCTCTGACACTCTCTGACACTCTCTGACACTCTCTGACACTCTCAGACACTCACTATCACTCACTATCACTCACTATCACTCACTATCACTCTCTGACACTCTCTGACACTCTCTGACACTCTCTGACAATCTCTGACACTCACTATCACTCACTATCACTCACTATCACTCACTATCACTCTCTGACACTCTCTGACACTCTCTGACACTCTCTGACACTCTCTGACACTCACTATCACTCACTATCACTCTCTGACACTCTCTGACACTCTCTGACACTCTCTGACACTCTCTGACACTCACTATCACTCACTATCACTCACTATCACTCACTATCACTCTCTGACACTCTCTGACACTCTCTGACACTCTCTGACACTCACTATCACTCACTATCACTCACTATCACTCTCTGACACTCTCTGACACTCTCTGACACTCTCTGACACTCTCTGACACTCTCTGACACTCTCAGACACTCTCAGACACTCACTATCACTCACTATCACTCACTATCACTCACTATCACTCACTATCACTCTCTGACACTCTCTGACACTCTCTGACACTCTCTGACAATCTCTGACACTCACTATCACTCACTATCACTCACTATCACTCACTATCACTCACTATCACTCTCTGACACTCTCTGACACTCTCTGACACTCTCTGACACTCACTATCACTCACTATCACTCACTATCACTCTCTGACACTCTCTGACACTCTCTGACACTCTCTGACACTCTCTGACACTCTCTGACACTCTCTGACACTCACTATCACTCACTATCACTCACTATCACTCTCTGACACTCTCTGACACTCTCTGACACTCTCTGACACTCACTATCACTCACTGACACTCACTGACACTCACTATCACTCACTATCACTCTCTGACACTCTCTGACACTCTCTGACACTCTATCACTCACTATCACTCTCTGACACTCTCTGACACTCTCTGACACTCTCTGACACTCACTATCACTCACTATCACTCACTATCACTCTCTGACACTCTCTGACACTCTCTGACACTCTCTGACACTCACTATCACTCACTATCACTCTCTGACACTCTCTGACACTCTCTGACACTCTCTGACACTCACTATCACTCACTATCACTCTCTGACACTCTCTGACACTCTCTGACACTCTCTGACACTCACTATCACTCACTATCACTCTCTGACACTCTCTGACACTCTCTGACACTCTCTGACACTCTCTGACACTCACTATCACTCACTGACACTCACTATCACTCACTATCACTCACTATCACTCTCTGACACTCTCTGACACTCTCTGACACTCACTATCACTCTCTGACACTCTCTGACACTCTCTGACACTCTCTGACACTCACTATCACTCACTATCACTCACTATCACTCTCAGACACTCTCAGACACTCACTATCACTCACTATCACTCACTATCACTCACTATCACTCACTATCACTCTCTGACACTCTCTGACACTCTCTGACACTCTCTGACACTCTCTGACACTCTCTGACACTCACTATCACTCACTATCACTCACTATCACTCTCTGACACTCTCTGACACTCTCTGACACTCTCTGACACTCTCTGACACTCTCTGACACTCACTATCACTCACTATCACTCACTATCACTCACTATCACTCACTATCACTCACTATCACTCTCTGACACTCTCTGACACTCTCTGACACTCTCTGACACTCACTATCACTCACTATCACTCACTATCACTCACTATCACTCTCTGACACTCTCTGACACTCTCTGACACTCTCTGACACTCTCTGACACTCACTATCACTCACTATCACTCTCTGACACTCTCTGACACTCTCTGACACTCTCTGACACTCACTATCACTCACTATCACTCACTATCACTCACTATCACTCTCTGACACTCTCTGACACTCACTATCACTCACTATCACTCTCTGACACTCTCAGACACTCACTATCACTCACTATCACTCACTATCACTCACTATCACTCACTATCACTCTCTGACACTCTCTGACACTCTCTGACACTCTCTGACACTCTCTGACACTCTCTGACACTCACTATCACTCACTATCACTCTCTGACACTCTCTGACACTCTCTGACACTCTCTGACACTCTCAGACACTCTCAGACATTCACTATCACTCACTATCACTCACTATCACTCACTATCACTCACTATCACTCTCTGACACTCTCTGACACTCTCTGACACTCTCTGACACTCACTATCACTCACTATCACTCTCTGACACTCTCTGACACTCTCTGACACTCTCTGACACTCTCTGACACTCTCTGACACTCACTATCACTCACTATCACTCACTATCACTCACTATCACTCACTATCACTCTCTGACACTCTCTGACACTCTCTGACACTCTCTGACACTCTCTGACACTCACTATCACTCACTATCACTCACTATCACTCTCTGACACTCTCTGACACTCTCTGACACTCACTATCACTCACTATCACTCACTATCACTCTCTGACACTCTCTGACACTCTCTGACACTCTCTGACACTCTCTGACACTCTCTGACACTCTCTGACACTCACTATCACTCACTATCACTCACTATCACTCTCTGACACTCTCTGACACTCTCTGACACTCTCTGACACTCACTATCACTCACTGACACTCACTATCACTCACTATCACTCTCTGACACTCTCTGACACTCTCTGACACTCTCTGACACTCACTATCACTCACTATCACTCACTATCACTCTCTGACACTCTCTGACACTCTCTGACACTCACTATCACTCACTATCACTCACTATCACTCACTATCACTCACTATCACTCTCTGACACTCTCTGACACTCTCTGACACTCTCTGACACTCTCTGACACTCTCTGACACTCACTATCACTCACTATCACTCACTATCACTCTCTGACACTCTCTGACACTCTCTGACACTCACTATCACTCACTATCACTCACTATCACTCTCTGACACTCTCTGACACTCTCTGACACTCTCTGACACTCTCTGACACTCTCTGACACTCACTATCACTCACTATCACTCACTATCACTCTCTGACACTCTCTGACACTCTCTGACACTCTCTGACACTCTCAGACACTCTCAGACACTCACTATCACTCACTATCACTCACTATCACTCACTATCACTCTCTGACACTCTCTGACACTCTCTGACACTCTCTGACAGTCTCTGACAGTCTCTGACACTCTCTGACACTCACTATCACCCTCTGACACTCTCAGACACTCACTATCACTCTCTGACACTCTCCATTACTCTCTGACACTCACTATCACTCTCTGATACTCTCTTACTCTCTCTGACACTCTCTGACACTCTCTGATACTCACTATCACTCTCTGACACTATCTGACACTCACTATCACTCTCTGACACTCTCTGACACTCACTATCACTCTCTGACACTCTCTGACACTCACTATCACTCTCTGACACTCAGTCTCACTCTCTGACACTCTCAGACACTCAGTCTCACTCTCTGACACTCTCTGACACTCTCTGACACTCTCTGACAGTCTCTGACACTCTCTGACACTCACTATCACCCTCTGACACTCTCAGACACTCACTATCACTCTCTGACACTCTCCATTACTCTCTGACACTCACTATCACTCTCTGATACTCTCTTACTCTCTCTGACACTCTCTGACACTCTCTGATACTCACTATCACTCTCTGACACTATCTGACACTCACTATCACTCTCTGACACTCTCTGACACTCACTATCACTCTCTGACACTCTCTGACACTCACTATCACTCTCTGACACTCAGTCTCACTCTCTGACACTCTCAGACACTCAGTCTCACTCTCTGACACTCTCAGACACTCAGTCTCACTCTCTGACACTCAGTCTCACTCTCTGACACTCAGTCTCACTCTCTGACACTCTCAGACACTCAGTCTCACTCTCTGACACTCTCAGACACTCAGTCTCACTCTCTGACACTCAGTCTCACTCTCTGACACTCTCTGACACTCACTGTCACTCTCTGACACTCTCTGACACTCTCAGACACTCTCTGACAGTCTCTGACAGTCTCTGATACTCTCAGACACTCTCAGACACTCACTATCACTCTCTGACACTCAGTCTCACTCTCTGACACTCTCTGACACTCACTGTCACTCTCTGACACTCTCTGACACTCTCTGACACTCACTGTCACTCTCTGACTCTCTCTGACACTCTCTGACACTCTCAGACACTCTCAGACACTCACTATCACTCACTATCACTCACTATCACTCACTATCACTCACTATCACTCTCAGACACTCTCAGACACTCTCAGACACTCACTATCACTCTCAGACACTCACTATCACTCTCTGACACTCTCTGACACTCTCTGACAGTCTCTGACAGTCTCTGACAGTCTCTGACAGTCTCAGACACTCACTATCACTCTCTGACACTCACTATCACTCTCTGACACTCACTATCACTCTCTGACACTCTCTGACACTCTCTGACACTCTCTAACACTCTCTGATACTCTCTGATACTCTCTGACACTCACTATCACTCTCTGACACTCTCTGACACTCACTATCACTCTCTGACACTCACTATCACTCTCTGACACTCACTATCACTCTCTGACACTCTCTATCACTCTCTGACACTCTCTGACACTCACTATCACTCACTATCACTCACTAACACTCTCTGACACTCTCTATCACTCTCTGACACTCTCTGACACTCTCTGACACTCACTATCACTCACTATCACTCACTAACACTCACTAACACTCACTATCACTCTCTGACACTCTCTGACACTCTCTGACACTCTCTGACACTCACTATCACTCTCTGACACTCTCTGACACTCACTATCACTCACTATCACTCTCTGACACTCTCTGACACTCACTATCACTCACTATCACTCTCTGACACTCTCTGACACTCTCTGACACTCTCTGACACTCTCTGACACTCACTATCACTCACTATCACTCACTATCACTCTCTGACACTCTCTGACACTCTCTGACACTCACTATCACTCACTATCACTCTCTGACACTCTCTGACACTCTCTGACACTCACTATCACTCTCTGACACTCACTATCACTCACTATCACTCTCTGACACTCTCTGACACTCTCTGACACTCTCTGACACTCTCTGACACTCGCAGACACTCACTATCACTCACTATCACTCTCTGACACTCTCTGACACTCTCTGACACTCGCAGACACTCTCTGACACTCACTATCACTCACTATCACTCTCTGACACTCTCTGACACTCTCTGACACTCTCTGACACTCGCAGACACTCACTATCACTCACTATCACTCTCTGACACTCTCTGACACTCTCTGACACTCTCTGACACTCTCTGACACTCTCTGACACTCGCAGACACTCACTATCACTCTCAGACACTCTCAGACAATCACTATCACTCTCTGACACTCACTATGACTCTCAGACACTCACTATCACTCTCTGACACTCTCTGACACTCACTATCACTCTCTGACACTCTCTGACTCTCTCTGACACTCTCTGATACTCTCTGACACTCTCTGACACTCACTATCACTCTCTGACACTCACTATCACTCTCTGACACTCTCTGACACTCTCTGACACTCTCTGACACTCTCTGACACTCACTATCACTCTCTGACACTCACTATCACTCTCTGACACTCTCTGACACTCTCTGATACTCTCTGACACTCTCTGACACTCTCTGACACTCACTATCACTCACTATCACTCTCTGACACTCTCTGACACTCTCTGACACTCTCTGACACTCACTATCACTCACTATCACTCACTATCACTCTCTGACACTCTCTGACACTCTCAGACACTCACTATCACTCACTATCACTCTCTGACACTCTCTGACACTCTCTGACACTCTCTGACACTCTCTATCACTCTCTATCACTCTCTATCACTCTCTATCACTCACTATCACTCACTATCACTCACTATCACTCACTATCACTCTCTGACACTCTCTGACACTCTCTGACACTCTCTGACACTCACTATCACTCACTATCACTCACTATCACTCTCTGACACTCTCTGACACTCTCTGACACTCTCTGACACTCTCTATCACTCTCTATCACTCACTATCACTCACTATCACTCTCTGACACTCTCTGACACTCTCTGACACTCTCTGACACTCTCTGACACTCTCTGACACTCTCTATCACTCTCTATCACTCTCTATCACTCACTATCACTCACTATCACTCACTATCACTCTCTGACACTCTCTGACACTCTCTGACACTCTCTGACACTCACTATCACTCACTATCACTCACTATCACTCTCTGACACTCTCTGACACTCTCTGACACTCTCTGACACTCTCTATCACTCTCTATCACTCACTATCACTCACTATCACTCACTATCACTCTCTGACACTCTCTGACACTCTCTGACACTCTCTGACACTCTCTGACACTCTCTGACACTCACTATCACTCACTATCACTCTCTGACACTCTCTGACACTCTCTGACACTCTCTGACACTCTCTATCACTCACTATCACTCACTATCACTCTCTGACACTCTCTGACACTCTCTGACACTCTCTGACACTCTCTATCACTCTCTATCACTCACTATCACTCACTATCACTCTCTGACACTCTCTGACACTCTCTGACACTCTCTGACACTCTCTGACACTCACTATCACTCACTATCACTCACTATCACTCACTATCACTCTCTGACACTCTCTGACACTCTCTGACACTCTCTGACACTCCCTGACACTCACTATCACTCACTATCACTCACTATCACTCTCTGACACTCTCTGACACTCTCTGACACTCTCTGACACTCTCTGACACTCACTATCACTCACTATCACTCACTATCACTCTCTGACACTCTCTGACACTCTCAGACACTCTCAGACACTCACTATCACTCACTATCACTCACTATCACTCACTATCACTCTCTGACACTCTCTGACACTCTCTGACACTCTCTGACACTCTCTGACACTCACTATCACTCACTATCACTCACTATCACTCTCTGACACTCTCTGACACTCTCTGACACTCTCTGACACTCACTATCACTCACTATCAGTCACTATCACTCTCTGACACTCTCTGACACTCTCTGACACTCTCTGACACTCTCTGACACTCACTATCACTCACTATCACTCACTATCACTCTCTGACACTCACTATCACTCACTATCACTCTCTGACACTCTCTGACACTCACTATCACTCACTATCACTCACTAACACTCTCTGACACTCTCTGACACTCTCTGACACTCACTATCACTCACTGACACTCACTATCACTCTCTGACACTCTCAGACACTCTCAGACACTCACTATCACTCACTATCACTCACTATCACTCACTATCACTCTCTGACACTCTCTGACACTCTCTGACACTCTCTGACACTCACTATCACTCACTATCACTCACTATCACTCTCTGACACTCTCTGACACTCTCTGACACTCTCTGACACTCACTATCACTCACTATCACTCACTATCACTCTCTGACACTCTCTGACACTCTCTGACACTCTCTGACACTCACTATCACTCACTATCACTCACTATCACTCTCTGACACTCTCTGACACTCTCTGACACTCTCTGACACTCACTATCACTCACTATCACTCTCTGACACTCTCTGACACTCACTATCACTCACTATCACTCACTATCACTCACTATCACTCACTATCACTCTCTGACACTCTCTGACACTCTCTGACACTCTCTGACACTCACTATCACTCACTATCACTCACTATCACTCACTATCACTCTCTGACACTCTCTGACACTCACTATCACTCACTATCACTCACTATCACTCTCTGACACTCTCTGACACTCTCTGACACTCTCTGACACTCACTATCACTCACTATCACTCACTATCACTTTCTGACACTCTCTGACACTCTCTGACACTCTCTGACACTCACTATCACTCACTATCACTCACTATCACTCTCTGACACTCTCTGACACTCTCTGACACTCTCTGACACTCTCTGACACTCACTATCACTCACTATCACTCACTATCACTCTCTGACACTCTCTGACACTCTCTGACACTCACTATCACTCACTATCACTCACTATCACTCACTATCACTCTCTGACACTCTCTGACACTCTCTGACACTCTCTGACACTCACTATCACTCACTATCACTCACTATCACTCTCTGACACTCTCTGACACTCTCTGACACTCTCTGACACTCTCTGACACTCACTATCACTCACTATCACTCTCTGACACTCTCTGACACTCTCTGACACTCTCTGACACTCACTATCACTCACTATCACTCTCTGACACTCTCTGACACTCTCTGACACTCTCTGACACTCTCTGACACTCACTATCACTCACTATCACTCACTATCACTCTCTGACACTCTCTGACACTCTCTGACACTCTCTGACACTCACTATCACTCACTATCACTCACTATCACTCTCTGACACTCTCTGACACTCTCTGACACTCTCTGACACTCTCTGACACTCACTATCACTCTCTGACAATCACTATCACTCACTATCACTCACTATCACTCTCTGACACTCTCTGACACTCTCTGACACTCTCTGACACTCACTATCACTCACTATCACTCACTATCACTCACTATCACTCTCTGACACTCTCTGACACTCACTATCACTCACTATCACTCTCTGACACTCTCTGACACTCACTATCA
The DNA here is from genome assembly GCF_036365525.1 of Heterodontus francisci. Classification (NCBI taxonomy): domain Eukaryota; kingdom Metazoa; phylum Chordata; class Chondrichthyes; order Heterodontiformes; family Heterodontidae; genus Heterodontus; species Heterodontus francisci. Next base: position 208,756,758 of record NC_090375.1, on the reverse strand, counting down.
CTCACTATCACTCTCTGACACTCTCTGGCACTCTCTGACACTCTCTGACACTCTCTGACACTCACTATCACTCACTATCACTCACTATCACTCTCTGACACTCTCTGACACTCTCTGACACTCTCTGACACTCACTATCACTCACTATCACTCTCTGACACTCTCTGACACTCTCTGACACTCTCTGACACTCTCTGACACTCACTATCACTCACTATCACTCTCTGACACTCTTTGACACTCTCTGACACTCTCTGACACTCTCTGATACTCACTATCACTCACTATCACTCACTATCACTCTCTGACACTCTCTGACACTCTCTGACACTCTCTGACACTCTCTGACACTCTCTGACACTCGCAGACACTCGCAGACACTCACTATCACTCTCAGACACTCTCAGACAATCACTATCACTCTCTGACACTCACTATGACTCTCAGACACTCACTATCACTCTCTGACACTCTCTGACACTCACTATCACTCTCTGACACTCTCTGACTCTCTCTGACACTCTCTGATACTCTCTGACACTCTCTGATACTCTCTGACACTCTCTGACACTCACTATCACTCTCTGACACTCTCTGACACTCACTATCACTCTCTGACACTCACTATCACTCTCTGACACTCTCTGACACTCTCTGATACTCTCTGATACTCTCTGACACTCTCTGACACTCTCTGACACTCACTATCACTCACTATCACTCTCTGACACTCTCTGACACTCACTATCACTCACTATCACTCACTATCACTCTCTGACACTCTCAGACACTCTCAGACACTCTCAGACACTCTCTGACACTCTCTGACACTCTCTGACACTCTCTGACACTCTCTGACACTCTCTGACACTCACTATCACTCACTATCACTCACTATCACTCACTATCACTCTCTGACACTCTCTGACACTCTCTGACACTCTCTGACACTCTCTGACACTCACTATCACTCACTATCAGTCACTATCACTCTCTGACACTCTCTGACACTCTCTGACACTCTCAGACACTCTCTATCACTCTCTATCACTCTCTATCACTCTCTATCACTCTCTATCACTCACTATCACTCACTATCACTCACTATCACTCACTATCACTCTCTGACACTCTCTGACACTCTCTGACACTCTCTGACACTCACTATCACTCACTATCACTCTCTGACACTCTCTGACACTCTCTGACACTCTCTGACACTCTCTGACACTCTCTGACACTCTCTATCACTCTCTATCACTCACTATCACTCACTATCACTCACTATCACTCTCTGACACTCTCTGACACTCTCTGACACTCTCTGACACTCCCTGACACTCACTATCACTCACTATCACTCTCTGACACTCTCTGACACTCTCTGACACTCTCTGACACTCACTATCACTCACTATCACTCACTATCACTCACTATCACTCTCTGACACTCTCAGACACTCTCAGACACTCACTATCACTCACTATCACTCACTATCACTCACTATCACTCACTATCACTCACTATCACTCTCTGACACTCTCTGACACTCTCTGACACTCTCTGACACTCTCTGACACTCACTATCACTCACTATCACTCACTATCACTCACTATCACTCTCTGACACTCTCTGACACTCTCTGACACTCTCTGACACTCTCTGACACTCACTATCACTCACTATCAGTCACTATCACTCTCTGACACTCTCTGACACTCTCTGACACTCTCTGACACTCTCTGACACTCACTATCACTCACTATCACTCTCTGACACTCTCTGACACTCTCTGACACTCTCTGACACTCTCTGACACTCACTATCACTCTCTGACACTCACTATCACTCACTATCACTCACTATCACTCTCTGACACTCTCTGACACTCTCTGACACTCTCTGACACTCTCTGACACTCTCTGACACTCACTATCACTCACTATCACTCACTATCACTCACTATCACTCTCTGACACTCTCTGACACTCTCTGACACTCTCTGACACTCTCTGACACTCACTATCACTCACTATCACTCACTATCACTCTCTGACACTCTCTGACACTCTCTGACACTCTCTGACACTCACTATCACTCACTGACACTCACTATCACTCTCTGACACTCTCTGACACTCTCTGACACTCACTATCACTCACTATCACTCACTATCACTCTCTGACACTCTCTGACACTCTCTGACACTCTCTGACACTCTCTGACACTCACTATCACTCACTATCACTCACTATCACTCACTATCACTCTCTGACACTCTCTGACACTCTCTGACACTCTCTGACACTCTCTGACACTCACTATCACTCACTATCATTCACTATCACTCACTATCACTCTCTGACACTCTCTGACACTCTCTGACACTCTCTGACACTCTCTGACACTCACTATCACTCACTATCACTCACTATCACTCTCTGACACTCTCTGACACTCTCTGACACTCTCTGACACTCTCTGACACTCACTATCACTCACTATCACTCTCTGACACTCTCTGACACTCTCTGACACTCACTATCACTCACTATCACTCACTATCACTCTCTGACACTCTCTGACACTCTCTGACACTCTCTGACACTCTCTGACACTCACTATCACTCACTATCACTCTCTGACACTCTCTGACACTCTCTGACACTCTCTGACACTCACTATCACTCACTATCACTCACTATCACTCTCTGACACTCTCTGACACTCACTATCACTCACTATCACTCACTATCACTCACTATCACTCTCTGACACTCTCTGACACTCTCTGACACTCTCTGACACTCACTATCACTCACTATCACTCACTATCACTCACTATCACTCTCTGACACTCTCTGACACTCTCTGACACTCTCTGACACTCTCTGACACTCACTATCACTCACTATCACTCACTATCACTCTCTGACACTCTCTGACACTCTCTGACACTCTCTGACACTCACTATCACTCACTATCACTCACTATCACTCTCTGACACTCTCTGACACTCTCTGACACTCTCTGACACTCACTATCACTCACTATCACTCTCTGACACTCTCTGACACTCTCTGACACTCTCTGACACTCACTATCACTCACTATCACTCACTATCACTCTCTGACACTCTCTGACACTCTCTGACACTCTCTGACACTCACTATCACTCACTATCACTCACTATCACTCTCTGACACTCTCTGACACTCTCTGACACTCTCTGACACTCACTATCACTCACTATCACTCTCTGACACTCTCTGACACTCTCTGACACTCACTATCACTCACTATCACTCACTATCACTCTCTGACACTCTCTGACACTCTCTGACACTCTCTGACACTCACTATCACTCACTATCACTCTCTGACACTCTCTGACACTCTCTGACACTCTCTGACACTCTCTGACACTCACTATCACTCACTATCACTCACTATCACTCACTATCACTCTCTGACACTCTCTGACACTCTCTGACACTCTCTGACACTCTCTGACACTCACTATCACTCACTATCACTCTCTGACACTCTCTGACACTCTCTGACACTCTCTGACACTCACTATCACTCACTATCACTCACTATCACTCTCTGACACTCTCTGACACTCTCTGACACTCTCTGACACTCACTATCACTCACTATCACTCACTATCACTCTCTGACACTCTCTGACACTCTCTGACACTCTCTGACACTCACTATCACTCACTATCACTCACTATCACTCTCTGACACTCTCTGACACTCTCAGACACTCTCAGACACTCACTATCACTCACTATCACTCTCTGACACTCTCTGACACTCTCTGACACTCTCTGACACTCTCTGACACTCACTATCACTCACTATCACTCTCTGACACTCTCTGACACTCTCTGACACTCTCTGACACTCTCTGACACTCACTATCACTCACTATCACTCACTATCACTCTCTGACACTCTCTGACACTCTCTGACACTCTCTGACACTCACTATCACTCTCTGACAATCACTATCACTCACTATCACTCACTATCACTCTCTGACACTCTCTGACACTCTCTGACACTCTCTGACACTCTCTGACACTCTCTGACACTCACTATCACTCACTATCACTCACTATCACTCACTATCACTCTCTGACACTCTCTGACACTCTCTGACACTCTCTGACACTCACTATCACTCTCTGACACTCTCTGACACTCTCTGACACTCACTATCACTCACTATCACTCTCTGACACTCTCTGACACTCTCTGACACTCTCTGACACTCGCAGACACTCGCAGACACTCGCAGACACTCGCAGACACTCACTATCACTCTCAGACACTCTCAGACAATCACTATCACTCTCTGACACTCACTATGACTCTCAGACACTCACTATCACTCTCTGACACTCACTATCACTCTCTGACACTCTCTGACACTCTCTGACACTCTCTGATACTCTCTGACTCTCTCTGACACTCACTATCACTCTCTGACACTCTCTGACACTCACTATCACTCTCTGACACTCACTATCACTCTCTGACACTCTCTGACACTCTCTGACACTCTCTGACACTCTCTGATACTCTCTGACACTCTCTGACACTCACTATCACTCTCTGACACTCACTATCACTCTCTGACACTCACTATCACTCTCTGACACTCACTATCACTCTCTGACACACTCTGACACTCACTATCACTCTCTGACACTCACTATCACTCTCTGACACTCACTATCACTCTCTGACACACTCTGACACTCGCAGACACTCGCAGACACTCGCAGACACTCGCAGACACTCACTATCACTCTCAGACACTCTCAGACAATCACTATCACTCTCTGACACTCACTATGACTCTCAGACACTCACTATCACTCTCTGACACTCTCTGACACTCTCTGATACTCTCTGACACTCTCTGACACTCACTATCACTCTCTGACACTCTCTGACACTCACTATCACTCTCTGACACTCACTATCACTCTCTGACGCTCTCTGACACTCTCTGACACTCTCTGACACTCTCTGACACTCACTATCACTCTCTGACACTCTCTGACACTCACTATCACTCTCTGACACTCACTATCACTCTCTCACACTCTCTGACACTCACTATCACTCTCTGACACTCACTATCACTCTCTGACACTCACTATCACTCTCTGACACACTCTGACACTCACTATCACTCTCTGACACTCACTATCACTCTCTGACACACTCTGACACTCACTATCACTCTCTGACACTCTCTGACACTCTCTGACACTCTCTGATACTCTCTGACACTCTCTGACACTCACTATCACTCTCTGACACTCTCTGACACTCACTATCACTCTCTGACACTCACTATCACTCTCTGACACTCTCTGACACTCTCTGACACTCTCTGACACTCTCTGACACTCACTATCACTCTCTGACACTCTCTGACACTCACTATCACTCTCTGACACTCACTATCACTCTCTGACACTCACTATCACTCTCTGACACACTCTGACACTCACTATCACTCTCTGACACTCACTATCACTCTCTGACACACTCTGACACTCTCAGACACTCTCAGACACTCTCAGACACTCTCAGACACTCACTATCACTCACTATCACTCACTATCACTCACTATCACTCTCAGACACTCTCAGACACTCACTATCACTCTCTGACACTCTCTGACACTCTCAGACACTCACTATCACTCACTATCACTCTCTGACACTCTCTGACACTCTCTGACACTCTCTGACACTCTCTGACACTCTCTGACACTCTCTGACACTCTCTGACACTCACTATCACTCACTATCACTCTCTGACACTCTCTGACACTCTCTGACACTCTCTGACACTCTCTGACACTCTCTGACACTCTCTGACACTCTCTGACACTCTCTGACACTCACTATCACTCACTATCACTCACTATCACTCTCTGACACTCTCTGACACTCTCTGACACTCTCTGACACTCACTATCACTCACTATCACTCACTATCACTCTCTGACACTCTCTGACACTCTCTGACACTCACTATCACTCACTATCACTCACTATCACTCACTATCACTCACTATCACTCTCTGACACTCTCTGACACTCTCTGACACTCTCTGACACTCTCTGACACTCTCTGACACTCTCTGACACTCACTATCACTCACTATCACTCACTATCACTCTCTGACACTCTCTGACACTCTCTGACACTCTCTGACACTCTCTGACACTCACTATCACTCACTATCACTCACTATCACTCTCTGACACTCTCTGACACTCTCTGACACTCACTATCACTCACTATCACTCACTATCACTCACTATCACTCACTATCACTCTCTGACACTCTCTGACACTCTCTGACACTCTCTGACACTCACTATCACTCACTATCACTCTCTGACACTCTCTGACACTCTCTGACACTCACTATCACTCACTATCACTCACTATCACTCTCTGACACTCTCTGACACTCACTATCACTCACTATCACTCACTATCACTCTCTGACACTCTCTGACACTCACTATCACTCACTATCACTCACTATCACTCTCTGACACTCTCTGACACTCTCTGACACTCTCTGACACTCTCTGACACTCACTATCACTCACTATCACTCTCTGACACTCTCTGACACTCTCTGACACTCTCTGACACTCACTATCACTCACTATCACTCACTATCACTCTCTGACACTCTCTGACACTCTCTGACACTCTCTGACACTCTCTGACACTCTCTGACACTCACTATCACTCACTATCACTCACTATCACTCTCTGACACTCTCTGACACTCTCTGACACTCTCTGACACTCACTATCACTCACTATCACTCACTATCACTCTCTGACACTCTCTGACACTCTCTGACACTCACTATCACTCACTATCACTCACTATCACTCACTATCACTCACTATCACTCACTATCACTCTCTGACACTCTCTGACACTCTCTGACACTCTCTGACACTCACTATCACTCACTATCACTCTCTGACACTCTCTGACACTCTCTGACACTCACTATCACTCACTATCACTCACTATCACTCTCTGACACTCTCTGACACTCACTATCACTCACTATCACTCACTATCACTCTCTGACACTCTCTGACACTCACTATCACTCACTATCACTCACTATCACTCTCTGACACTCTCTGACACTCTCTGACACTCTCTGACACTCTCTGACACTCTCTGACACTCACTATCACTCACTATCACTCTCTGACACTCTCTGACACTCTCTGACACTCTCTGACACTCACTATCACTCACTATCACTCTCTGACACTCTCTGACACTCTCTGACACTCACTATCACTCACTATCACTCACTATCACTCTCTGACACTCTCTGACACTCTCTGACACTCTCAGACACTCTCAGACACTCACTATCACTCACTATCACTCTCTGACACTCTCTGACACTCTCTGACACTCTCTGACACTCACTATCACTCACTATCACTCACTATCACTCACTATCACTCTCTGACACTCTCTGACACTCTCTGACACTCTCTGACACTCACTATCACTCACTATCACTCTCTGACACTCTCTGACACTCTCTGACACTCACTATCACTCACTATCACTCACTATCACTCACTATCACTCACTATCACTCACTATCACTCTCTGACACTCTCTGACACTCTCTGACACTCACTATCACTCACTATCACTCACTATCACTCACTATCACTCTCTGACACTCTCTGACACTCTCTGACACTCACTATCACTCACTATCACTCACTATCACTCTCTGACACTCTCTGACACTCACTATCACTCACTATCACTCACTATCACTCTCTGACACTCTCTGACACTCTCTGACACTCACTATCACTCACTATCACTCACTATCACTCTCAGACACTCACTATCACTCACTATCACTCACTATCACTCACTATCACTCTCTGACACTCTCTGACACTCTCTGACACTCTCTGACACTCTCTGACACTCACTATCACTCACTATCACTCTCTGACACTCTCTGACACTCACTATCACTCACTATCACTCTCTGACACTCTCTGACACTCTCTGACACTCTCTGACACTCTCTGACACTCTCTGACACTCTCTGACACTCACTATCACTCACTATCACTCTCTGACACTCTCTGACACTCACTATCACTCACTATCACTCTCTGACACTCTCTGACACTCTCTGACACTCACTATCACTCACTATCACTCTCTGACACTCTCTGACACTCTCAGACACTCACTATCACTCACTATCACTCACTATCACTCACTATCACTCACTATCACTCTCTGACACTCTCTGACACTCTCTGACACTCTCTGACACTCTCTGACACTCTCTGACACTCTCTGACACTCACTATCACTCACTATCACTCTCTGACACTCTCTGACACTCACTATCACTCACTATCACTCACTATCACTCTCTGACACTCTCTGACACTCTCTGACACTCTCTGACACTCTCTGACACTCTCTGACACTCTCTGACACTCTCTGACACTCACTATCACTCACTATCACTCACTATCACTCTCTGACACTCTCTGACACTCTCTGACACTCTCAGACACTCTCAGACACTCACTATCACTCACTATCACTCTCTGACACTCTCTGACACTCTCTGACACTCTCTGACACTCTCTGACACTCACTATCACTCACTATCACTCACTATCACTCTCTGACACTCTCTGACACTCTCTGACACTCTCTGACACTCTCTGACACTCACTATCACTCACTATCACTCACTATCACTCACTATCACTCTCTGACACTCTCTGACACTCTCTGACACTCTCTGACACTCACTATCACTCTCTGACAATCACTATCACTCACTATCACTCACTATCACTCTCTGACACTCTCTGACACTCTCTGACACTCTCTGACACTCTCTGACACTCTCTGACACTCACTATCACTCACTATCACTCACTATCACTCACTATCACTCTCTGACACTCTCTGACACTCTCTGACACTCTCTGACACTCTCTGACACTCACTATCACTCTCTGACACTCTCTGACACTCTCTGACACTCACTATCACTCACTATCACTCTCTGACACTCTCTGACACTCTCTGACACTCTCTGACACTCGCAGACACTCGCAGACACTCGCAGACACTCGCAGACACTCACTATCACTCTCAGACACTCACTATCACTCTCAGACACTCTCAGACAATCACTATCACTCTCTGACACTCACTATGACTCTCAGACACTCACTATCACTCTCTGACACTCACTATCACTCTCTGACACTCTCTGACACTCTCTGACACTCTCTGATACTCTCTGACACTCTCTGACACTCACTATCACTCTCTGACACTCTCTGACACTCACTATCACTCTCTGACACTCACTATCACTCTCTGACACTCTCTGACACTCTCTGACACTCTCTGACACTCACTATCACTCTCTGACACTCTCTGACACTCACTATCACTCTCTGACACTCACTATCACTCTCTGACACTCACTATCACTCTCTGACACACTCTGACACTCACTATCACTCTCTGACACTCACTATCACTCTCTGACACTCACTATCACTCTCTGACACACTCTGACACTCGCAGACACTCGCAGACACTCGCAGACACTCGCAGACACTCACTATCACTCTCAGACACTCTCAGACAATCACTATCACTCTCTGACACTCACTATGACTCTCAGACACTCACTATCACTCTCTGACACTCTCTGACACTCTCTGATACTCTCTGACACTCTCTGACACTCACTATCACTCTCTGACACTCTCTGACACTCACTATCACTCTCTGACACTCACTATCACTCTCTGACACTCTCTGACACTCTCTGACACTCTCTGACACTCTCTGACACTCACTATCACTCTCTGACACTCTCTGACACTCACTATCACTCTCTGACACTCACTATCACTCTCTGACACACTCTGACACTCACTATCACTCTCTGACACTCACTATCACTCTCTGACACTCACTATCACTCTCTGACACACTCTGACACTCGCAGACACTCGCAGACACTCGCAGACACTCACTATCACTCTCAGACACTCTCAGACAATCACTATCACTCTCTGACACTCACTATGACTCTCAGACACTCACTATCACTCTCTGACACTCTCTGACACTCACTATCACTCTCTGACACTCTCTGACACTCTCTGACACTCTCTGATACTCTCTGACACTCTCTGACACTCACTATCACTCTCTGACACTCTCTGACACTCACTATCACTCTCTGACACTCACTATCACTCTCTGACACTCACTATCACTCTCTGACACTCTCTGACACTCTCTGACACTCTCTGACACTCACTATCACTCTCTGACACTCTCTGACACTCACTATCACTCTCTGACACTCACTATCACTCTCTGACACTCACTATCACTCTCTGACACACTCTGACACTCACTATCACTCTCTGACACTCACTATCACTCTCTGACACACTCTGACACTCACTATCACTCTCTGACACTCTCTGACACTCTCTGACACTCTCTGATACTCTCTGACACTCTCTGACACTCACTATCACTCTCTGACACTCTCTGACACTCACTATCACTCTCTGACACTCACTATCACTCTCTGACACTCTCTGACACTCTCTGACACTCTCTGACACTCTCTGACACTCACTATCACTCTCTGACACTCTCTGACACTCACTATCACTCTCTGACACTCTCTGACACTCACTATCACTCTCTGACACTCTCAGACACTCTCAGACACTCACTATCACTCACTATCACTCACTATCACTCACTATCACTCTCAGACACTCTCAGACACTCTCAGACACTCACTATCACTCTCTGACACTCTCTGACACTCTCAGACACTCACTATCACTCACTATCACTCTCTGACACTCTCTGACACTCTCTGACACTCTCTGACACTCTCTGACACTCTCTGACACTCACTATCACTCACTATCACTCACTATCACTCTCTGACACTCTCTGACACTCTCTGACACTCTCTGACACTCTCTGACACTCTCTGACACTCACTATCACTCACTATCACTCACTATCACTCTCTGACACTCTCTGACACTCTCTGACACTCACTATCACTCACTATCACTCACTATCACTCACTATCACTCTCTGACACTCTCTGACACTCTCTGACACTCTCTGACACTCTCTGACACTCACTATCACTCACTATCACTCACTATCACTCTCTGACACTCTCTGACACTCTCTGACACTCTCTGACACTCACTATCACTCACTATCACTCACTATCACTCTCTGACACTCTCTGACACTCACTATCACTCTCTGACACTCACTATCACTCTCTGACACTCTCTGACACTCTCTGACACTCTCTGACACTCTCTGACACTCACTATCACTCTCTGACACTCTCTGACACTCTCTGACACTCACTATCACTCTCTGACACTCACTATCAATCTCTGACACTCACTATCATTCTCTGACACACTCTGACACTCACTATCACTCTCTGACACTCACTATCACTCTCTGACACTCTCTGACACTCACTATCACTCTCTGACACTCTCTGACACTCTCTGACACTCTCTGATACTCTCTGACACTCTCTGACACTCACTATCACTCTCTGACACTCTCTGACACTCACTATCACTCTCTGACACTCACTATCACTCTCTGACACTCACTATCACTCTCTGACACTCTCTGACACTCTCTGACACTCTCTGACACTCACTATCACTCTCTGACACTCTCTGACACTCACTATCACTCTCTGACACTCACTATCACTCTCTGACACTCACTATCACTCTCTGACACACTCTGACACTCACTATCACTCTCTGACACTCACTATCACTCTCTGACACACTCTGACACTCACTATCACTCTCTGACACTCTCTGACACTCTCTGACACTCTCTGATACTCTCTGACACTCTCTGACACTCACTATCACTCTCTGACACTCTCTGACACTCACTATCACTCTCTGACACTCACTATCACTCTCTGACACTCTCTGACACTCTCTGACACTCTCTGACACTCTCTGACACTCACTATCACTCTCTGACACTCTCTGACACTCACTATCACTCTCTGACACTCTCTGACACTCACTATCACTCTCTGACACTCTCAGACACTCTCAGACACTCACTATCACTCACTATCACTCACTATCACTCACTATCACTCTCAGACACTCTCAGACACTCTCAGACACTCACTATCACTCTCTGACACTCTCTGACACTCTCAGACACTCACTATCACTCACTATCACTCTCTGACACTCTCTGACACTCTCTGACACTCTCTGACACTCTCTGACACTCTCTGACACTCACTATCACTCACTATCACTCACTATCACTCTCTGACACTCTCTGACACTCTCTGACACTCTCTGACACTCTCTGACACTCTCTGACACTCTCTGACACTCTCTGACACTCACTATCACTCACTATCACTCACTATCACTCTCTGACACTCTCTGACACTCTCTGACACTCACTATCACTCACTATCACTCACTATCACTCACTATCACTCTCTGACACTCTCTGACACTCTCTGACACTCTCTGACACTCTCTGACACTCACTATCACTCACTATCACTCACTATCACTCTCTGACACTCTCTGACACTCTCTGACACTCTCTGACACTCACTATCACTCACTATCACTCACTATCACTCTCTGACACTCTCTGACACTCACTATCACTCACTATCACTCACTATCACTCTCTGACACTCTCTGACACTCTCTGACACTCACTATCACTCACTATCACTCACTATCACTCTCGGACACTCTCGGACACTCTCTGACACTCTCTGACACTCTCTGACACTCTCTGACACTCACTATCACTCACTATCACTCACTATCACTCACTATCACTCACTATCACTCTCTGACACTCTCTGACACTCTCTGACACTCTCTGACACTCTCTGACACTCACTATCACTCACTATCACTCACTATCACTCTCTGACACTCTCTGACACTCTCTGACACTCTCTGACACTCACTATCACTCACTATCACTCACTATCACTCACTATCACTCTCTGACACTCTCTGACACTCTCTGACACTCTCTGACACTCACTATCACTCACTATCACTCACTATCACTCACTATCACTCTCTGACACTCTCTGACACTCTCTGACACTCACTATCACTCACTATCACTCACTATCACTCTCTGACACTCTCTGACACTCACTATCACTCACTATCACTCACTATCACTCTCTGACACTCTCTGACACTCTCTGACACTCACTATCACTCACTATCACTCACTATCACTCTCGGACACTCTCTGACACTCTCAGACACTCTCAGACACTCACTATCACTCACTATCACTCACTATCACTCACTATCACTCACTATCACTCTCTGACACTCTCTGACACTCTCTGACACTCTCTGACACTCACTATCACTCACTATCACTCTCTGACACTCTCTGACACTCTCTGACACTCTCTGACACTCACTATCACTCACTAACACTCTCTGACACTCTCAGACACTCTCAGACACTCTCTGACACTCACTATCACTCACTATCACTCACTATCACTCTCTGACACTCTCTGACACTCTCAGACACTCACTATCACTCACTATCACTCACTATCACTCACTATCACTCTCTGACACTCTCTGACACTCTCTGACACTCTCTGATACTCTCTGACACTCTCTGACACTCACTATCACTCTCTGACACTCTCTGACACTCACTATCACTCTCTGACACTCACTATCACTCACTATCACTCACTATCACTCACTATCACTCTCTGACACTCTCTGACACTCTCTGATACTCTCTGACACTCTCTGACACTCACTATCACTCTCTGACACTCTCTGACACTCACTATCACTCTCTGACACTCACTATCACTCACTATCACTCACTATCACTCACTATCACTCTCTGACACTCTCTGACACTCTCTGATACTCTCTGACACTCTCTGACACTCACTATCACTCTCTGACACTCTCTGACACTCACTATCACTCTCTGACACTCACTATCACTCTCTGACACTCTCTGACACTCTCTGACACTCTCTGACACTCTCTGACACTCTCTGATACTCTCTGACACTCTCTGACACTCACTATCACTCTCTGACACTCTCTGACACTCACTATCACTCTCTGACACTCACTATCACTCTCTGACACTCACTATCACTCTCTGACACACTCTGACACTCACTATCACTCTCTGACACTCACTATCACTCTCTGACACTCACTATCACTCTCTGACACACTCTGACACTCGCAGACACTCGCAGACACTCGCAGACACTCGCAGACACTCGCAGACACTCACTATCACTCTCAGACACTCTCAGACAATCACTATCACTCTCTGACACTCACTATGACTCTCAGACACTCACTATCACTCTCTGACACTCTCTGACACTCTCTGACACTCTCTGACACTCTCTGACACTCTCTGATACTCTCTGACACTCTCTGACACTCACTATCACTCTCTGACACTCTCTGACACTCTCTGACACTCTCTGACACTCTCTGACACTCTCTGACACTCTCTGATACTCTCTGACACTCTCTGACACTCACTATCACTCTCTGACACTCTCTGACACTCACTATCACTCTCTGACACTCACTATCACTCTCTGACACTCACTATCACTCTCTGACACACTCTGACACTCACTATCACTCTCTGACACTCACTATCACTCTCTGACACTCACTATCACTCTCTGACACACTCTGACACTCGCAGACACTCGCAGACACTCGCAGACACTCGCAGACACTCGCAGACACTCACTATCACTCTCAGACACTCTCAGACAATCACTATCACTCTCTGACACTCACTATGACTCTCAGACACTCACTATCACTCTCTGACACTCTCTGACACTCTCTGACACTCTCTGATACTCTCTGACACTCTCTGACACTCACTATCACTCTCTGACACTCTCTGACACTCACTATCACTCTCTGACACTCACTATCACTCTCTGACACTCTCTGACACTCTCTGACACTCTCTGACACTCTCTGACACTCTCTGACACTCACTATCACTCTCTGACACTCACTATCACTCTCTGACACACTCTGACACTCACTATCACTCTCTGACACTCACTATCACTCTCTGACACTCACTATCACTCTCTGACACACTCTGACACTCGCAGACACTCGCAGACACTCGCAGACACTCACTATCACTCTCAGACACTCTCAGACAATCACTATCACTCTCTGACACTCACTATGACTCTCAGACACTCACTATCACTCTCTGACACTCTCTGACACTCACTATCACTCTCTGACACTCTCTGACACTCTCTGACACTCTCTGATACTCTCTGACACTCTCTGACACTCACTATCACTCTCTGACACTCTCTGACACTCACTATCACTCTCTGACACTCACTATCACTCTCTGACACTCTCTGACACTCTCTGACACTCTCTGACACTCTCTGACACTCACTATCACTCTCTGACACTCTCTGACACTCTCTGACACTCACTATCACTCTCTGACACTCACTATCAATCTCTGACACTCACTATCATTCTCTGACACACTCTGACACTCACTATCACTCTCTGACACTCACTATCACTCTCTGACACACTCTGACACTCACTATCACTCTCTGACACTCTCTGACACTCTCTGACACTCTCTGATACTCTCTGACACTCTCTGACACTCACTATCACTCTCTGACACTCTCTGACACTCACTATCACTCTCTGACACTCACTATCACTCTCTGACACTCTCTGACACTCTCTGACACTCTCTGACACTCACTATCACTCTCTGACACTCTCTGACACTCACTATCACTCTCTGACACTCACTATCACTCTCTGACACTCACTATCACTCTCTGACACACTCTGACACTCACTATCACTCTCTGACACTCACTATCACTCTCTGACACACTCTGACACTCTCAGACACTCTCAGACACTCTCAGACACTCTCAGACACTCTCAGACACTCTCAGACACTCACTATCACTCACTATCACTCACTATCACTCTCTGACACTCTCTGACACTCTCTGACACTCTCTGACACTCTCTGACACTCTCTGACACTCTCAGACACTCTCAGACACTCTCAGACACTCTCAGACACTCTCAGACACTCTCAGACACTCACTATCACTCACTATCACTCACTATCACTCACTATCACTCTCTGACACTCTCTGACACTCTCTGACACTCTCTGACACTCTCTGACACTCTCTGACACTCTCAGACACTCTCAGACACTCACTATCACTCACTATCACTCACTATCACTCACTATCACTCTCTGACACTCTCTGACACTCTCTGACACTCTCTGACACTCTCTGACACTCACTATCACTCACTATCACTCACTATCACTCTCTGACACTCTCTGACACTCTCTGACACTCTCTGACACTCACTATCACTCACTATCACTCACTATCACTCACTATCACTCTCTGACACTCTCTGACACTCTCTGACACTCACTATCACTCACTATCACTCACTATCACTCTCTGACACTCTCTGACACTCACTATCACTCACCATCACTCACTATCACTCTCTGACACTCTCTGACACTCTCTGACACTCTCTGACACTCACTATCACTCACTATCACTCTCTGACACTCTCTGACACTCTCTGACACTCACTATCACTCACTATCACTCTCTGACACTCTCTGACACTCTCTGACACTCTCTGACACTCTCTGACATTCACTATCACTCACTATCACTCACTATCACTCTCTGACACTCTCTGACACTCTCTGACACTCTCTGACACTCACTATCACTCACTATCACTCACTATCACTCACTATCACTCTCTGACACTCTCTGACACTCTCTGACACTCACTATCACTCACTATCACTCACTATCACTCACTATCACTCTCTGACACTCTCTGACACTCACTATCACTCACTATCACTCACTATCACTCTCTGACACTCTCTGACACTCTCTGACACTCACTATCACTCACTATCACTCTCTGACACTCTCAGACACTCTCTGACACTCTCTGACACTCACTATCACTCACTATCACTCTCTGACACTCTCTGACACTCTCTGACACTCACTATCACTCACTATCACTCACTATCACTCTCTGACACTCTCTGACACTCTCTGACACTCACTATCACTCACTATCACTCTCTGACACTCTCTGACACTCACTATCACTCACTATCACTCTCAGACACTCTCTGACACTCTCTGACACTCACTATCACTCACTATCACTCACTATCACTCTCTGACACTCTCTGACACTCTCTGACACTCACTATCACTCACTATCACTCACTATCACTCTCTGACACTCTCTGACACTCACTATCACTCACTATCACTCACTATCACTCTCTGACACTCTCTGACACTCTCTGACACTCACTATCACTCACTATCACTCACTATCACTCTCTGACACTCTCAGACACTCTCAGACACTCACTATCACTCACTATCACTCACTATCACTCACTATCACTCACTATCACTCACTATCACTCTCTGACACTCTCTGACACTCTCTGACACTCTCTGACACTCACTATCACTCACTATCACTCACTATCACTCACTATCACTCTCTGACACTCTCTGACACTCTCTGACACTCACTATCACTCACTATCACTCACTATCACTCTCTGACACTCTCTGACACTCTCTGACACTCTCTGACACTCACTATCACTCTCTGACACTCTCTGACACTCTCTGACACTCTCTGACACTCACTATCACTCACTATCACTCACTATCACTCACTATCACTCACTATCACTCTCTGACACTCTCTGACACTCTCTGACACTCTCTGACACTCACTAACACTCACTATCACTCACTATCACTCTCTGACACTCTCTGACACTCTCTGACACTCTCTGACACTCACTATCACTCTCTGACACTCTCTGACACTCTCTGACACTCACTATCACTCACTATCACTCACTATCACTCTCTGACACTCTCTGACACTCTCTGACACTCTCTGACACTCACTATCACTCACTATCACTCACTATCACTCACTATCACTCTCTGACACTCTCTGACACTCTCTGACACTCTCTGACACTCACTATCACTCACTATCACTCACTATCACTCACTATCACTCACTATCACTCTCTGACACTCTCTGACACTCTCTGACACTCTCTGACACTCTCTGACACTCACTATCACTCACTATCACTCACTATCACTCTCTGACACTCACTATCACTCACTATCACTCACTATCACTCACTATCACTCTCTGACACTCTCTGACACTCTCTGACACTCTCTGACACTCACTATCACTCACTATCACTCACTATCACTCACTATCACTCTCTGACACTCTCTGACACTCTCTGACACTCTCTGACACTCTCTGACACTCTCTGACACTCACTATCACTCACTATCACTCACTATCACTCACTATCACTCTCTGACACTCTCTGACACTCTCTGACACTCTCTGACACTCTCTGACACTCACTATCACTCACTATCACTCACTATCACTCTCTGACACTCTCTGACACTCTCTGACACTCTCTGACACTCACTATCACTCACTATCACTCACTATCACTCTCTGACACTCTCTGACACTCTCTGACACTCTCTGACACTCACTATCACTCACTATCACTCACTATCACTCTCTGACACTCACTATCACTCACTATCACTCACTATCACTCACTATCACTCTCTGACACTCTCTGACACTCTCTGACACTCTCTGACACTCTCTGACACTCACTATCACTCACTATCACTCACTATCACTCACTATCACTCTCTGACACTCTCTGACACTCTCTGACACTCTCTGACACTCTCTGACACTCACTATCACTCACTATCACTCTCTGACACTCTCTGACACTCTCTGACACTCTCTGACACTCACTATCACTCACTATCACTCACTATCACTCTCTGACACTCTCTGACACTCTCTGACACTCTCTGACACTCACTATCACTCACTATCACTCACTATCACTCACTATCACTCTCTGACACTCTCTGACACTCTCTGACACTCTTTGACACTCTCTGACACTCACTATCACTCACTATCACTCACTATCACTCTCTGACACTCTCTGACACTCTCTGACACTCTCTGATACTCTCTGACACTCTCTGACACTCACTATCACTCTCTGACACTCTCTGACACTCACTATCACTCTCTGACACTCACTATCACTCTCTGACACACTCTGACACTCACTATCACTCTCTGACACTCACTATCACTCTCTGACACTCACTATCACTCTCTGACACACTCTGACACTCGCAGACACTCGCAGACACTCGCAGACACTCGCAGACACTCACTATCACTCTCAGACACTCTCAGACAATCACTATCACTCTCTGACACTCACTATGACTCTCAGACACTCACTATCACTCTCTGACACTCTCTGACACTCTCTGACACTCTCTGATACTCTCTGACACTCTCTGACACTCACTATCACTCTCTGACACTCTCTGACACTCACTATCACTCTCTGACACTCACTATCACTCTCTGACACTCTCTGACACTCTCTGACACTCTCTGACACTCTCTGACACTCACTATCACTCTCTGACACTCTCTGACACTCACTATCACTCTCTGACACTCACTATCACTCTCTGACACACTCTGACACTCACTATCACTCTCTGACACTCACTATCACTCTCTGACACTCACTATCACTCTCTGACACACTCTGACACTCGCAGACACTCGCAGACACTCGCAGACACTCACTATCACTCTCAGACACTCTCAGACAATCACTATCACTCTCTGACACTCACTATGACTCTCAGACACTCACTATCACTCTCTGACACTCTCTGACACTCACTATCACTCTCTGACACTCTCTGACACTCTCTGACACTCTCTGATACTCTCTGACACTCTCTGACACTCACTATCACTCTCTGACACTCTCTGACACTCACTATCACTCTCTGACACTCACTATCACTCTCTGACACTCACTATCAATCTCTGACACTCTCTGACACTCTCTGACACTCTCTGACACTCACTATCACTCTCTGACACTCTCTGACACTCACTATCACTCTCTGACACTCACTATCACTCTCTGACACTCACTATCACTCTCTGACACACTCTGACACTCACTATCACTCTCTGACACTCACTATCACTCTCTGACACACTCTGACACTCACTATCACTCTCTGACACTCTCTGACACACTCTGACACTCTCTGATACTCTCTGACACTCTCTGACACTCACTATCACTCTCTGACACTCTCTGACACTCACTATCACTCTCTGACACTCACTATCACTCTCTGACACTCTCTGACACTCTCTGACACTCACTATCACTCTCTGACACTCTCTGACACTCACTATCACTCTCTGACACTCACTATCACTCACTATCACTCACTATCACTCTCTGACACTCTCTGACACTCTCTGACACTCACTATCACTCACTATCACTCACTATCACTCACTATCACTCTCTGACACTCTCTGACACTCTCTGACACTCTCTGACACTCTCTGACACTCACTATCACTCACTATCACTCTCTGACACTCTCTGACACTCTCTGACACTCTCTGACACTCTCTGACACTCTCTGACACTCACTATCACTCACTATCACTCTCTGACACTCTCTGACACTCTCTGACACTCACTATCACTCACTATCACTCACTATCACTCTCTGACACTCTCTGACACTCTCAGACACTCTCAGACACTCACTATCACTCACTATCACTCACTATCACTCACTATCACTCTCTGACACTCTCTGACACTCTCTGACACTCTCTGACACTCTCTGACACTCTCTGACACTCTCTGACACTCTCTGACACTCACTATCACTCACTATCACTCACTATCACTCACTATCACTCACTATCACTCTCTGACACTCTCTGACACTCTCTGACACTCTCTGACACTCTCTGACACTCTCTGACACTCACTATCACTCAC
Source organism: Heterodontus francisci (assembly GCF_036365525.1). Lineage (NCBI taxonomy): Eukaryota > Metazoa > Chordata > Chondrichthyes > Heterodontiformes > Heterodontidae > Heterodontus > Heterodontus francisci. Next base: position 208,735,463 of record NC_090375.1, on the reverse strand, counting down.
TATCACTCACTATCACTCTCTGACAGTCTCTGACACTCTCTGACACTCTCTGACACTCACTATCACTCACTATCACTCACTATCACTCACTATCACTCTCTGACACTCTCTGACACTCACTATCACTCTCTGACACTCACTATCACTCTCTGACACTCACTATCACTCTCTGACACTCTCAGACACTCTCAGACACTCTCAGACACTCTCAGACACTCTCAGACACTCTCAGACACTCTCAGACACTCACTATCACTCACTATCACTCACTATCACTCACTATCACTCTCTGACACTCTCTGACACTCTCTGACACTCTCTGACACTCTCAGACACTCTCAGACACTCACTATCACTCACTATCACTCTCTGACACTCTCTGACACTCTCTGACACTCTCTGACACTCTCTGACACTCACTATCACTCTCTGACACTCTCTGACACTCTCTGACACTCTCTGACACTCACTATCACTCACTATCACTCACTATCACTCTCTGACACTCTCTGACACTCTCTGACACTCTCTGACACTCACTATCACTCACTATCACTCACTATCACTCTCTGACACTCTCTGACACTCACTATCACTCACTATCACTCTCTGACACTCTCTGACACTCACTATCACTCACTATCACTCACTATCACTCTCTGACACTCTCTGACACTCTCAGACACTCTCTGACACTCTCTGACACTCACTATCACTCACTATCACTCTCTGACACTCTCTGACACTCTCTGACACTCTCTGACACTCTCTGACACTCACTATCACTCACTATCACTCACTATCACTCTCTGACACTCTCTGACACTCTCTGACACTCTCTGACACTTACTATCACTCACTATCACTCACTATCACTCTCTGACACTCTCTGACACTCTCTGACACTCTCTGACACTCACTATCACTCACTATCACTCACTATCACTCTCTGACACTCTCTGACACTCTCTGACACTCTCTGACACTCTCTGACACTCACTATCACTCACTATCACTCACTATCACTCTCTGACACTCTCTGACACTCTCTGACACTCACTATCACTCACTATCACTCACTATCACTCTCTGACACTCTCTGACACTCTCTGACACTCACTATCACTCACTATCACTCACTATCACTCTCTGACACTCTCTGACACTCACTATCACTCACTATCACTCACTATCACTCTCTGACACTCTCTGACACTCTCTGACACTCACTATCACTCACTGTCACTCACTATCACTCTCTGACACTCTCTGACACTCACTATCACTCACTATCACTCTCAGACACTCTCTGACACTCTCTGACACTCACTATCACTCACTATCACTCACTATCACTCTCTGACACTCTCTGACACTCTCTGACACTCACTATCACTCACTATCACTCTCTGACACTCTCTGACACTCACTATCACTCACTATCACTCTCTGACACTCTCTGACACTCTCTGACACTCACTATCACTCACTATCACTCACTATCACTCTCTGACACTCTCAGACACTCTCAGACACTCTCAGACACTCACTATCACTCACTATCACTCACTATCACTCACTATCACTCACTATCACTCACTATCACTCACTATCACTCTCTGACACTCACTATCACTCACTATCACTCACTATCACTCTCTGACACTCTCTGACCCTCTCTGACACTCTCTGACACTCACTATCACTCACTATCACTCACTATCACTCTCTGACACTCTCTGACACTCTCTGACACTCACTATCACTCACTATCACTCACTATCACTCACTATCACTCACTATCACTCACTATCACTCACTATCACTCTCTGACACTCACTATCACTCACTATCACTCACTATCACTCTCTGACACTCTCTGACCCTCTCTGACACTCTCTGACACTCACTATCACTCACTATCACTCACTATCACTCTCTGACACTCTCTGACACTCTCTGACACTCTCTGACACTCTCTGACACTCTCTGACCCTCTCTGACACTCTCTGACACTCACTATCACTCACTATCACTCACTATCACTCTCTGACACTCTCTGACACTCTCTGACACTCTCTGACACTCTCTGACACTCTCTGACACTCACTATCACTCTCTGACACTCTCTGACACTCTCTGACACTCTCTGACACTCACTATCACTCACTATCACTCACTATCACTCTCAGACACTCACTATCACTCACTATCACTCACTATCACTCACTATCACTCTCTGACACTCTCTGACCCTCTCTGACACTCTCTGACACTCACTATCACTCACTATCACTCACTATCACTCTCTGACACTCTCTGACACTCTCTGACACTCTCTGACACTCACTATCACTCTCTGACACTCTCTGACACTCTCTGACACTCTCTGACACTCACTATCACTCACTATCACTCACTATCACTCACTATCACTCTCTGACACTCTCTGACACTCTCTGACACTCACTATCACTCACTATCACTCTCTGACACTCTCTGACACTCTCTGACACTCACTATCACTCTCTGACACTCTCTGACACTCTCTGACACTCTCTGACACTCACTATCACTCACTATCACTCACTATCACTCACTATCACTCTCTGACACTCTCTGACACTCTCTGACACTCTCTGACACTCACTATCACTCACTATCACTCACTATCACTCTCTGACACTCTCTGACACTCTCTGACACTCACTATCACTCTCTGACACTCTCTGACACTCACTATCACTCACTATCACTCTCTGACACTCTCTGACACTCTCTGACACTCTCTGACACTCACTATCACTCTCTGACACTCTCTGACACTCTCTGACACTCACTATCACTCACTATCACTCACTATCACTCACTATCACTCTCTGACACTCTCTGACACTCTCTGACACTCACTATCACTCACTATCACTCTCTGACACTCTCTGACACTCTCTGACACTCACTATCACTCTCTGACACTCTCTGACACTCACTATCACTCACTATCACTCTCTGACACTCTCTGACACTCTCAGACACTCTCAGACACTCACTATCACTCACTATCACTCACTATCACTCACTATCACTCTCTGACACTTTCTGACACTTTCTGACACTCTCTGACACTCTCTGACACTCTCTGACACTCTCTGACACTCTCTGACACTCACTATCACTCACTATCACTCACTATCACTCACTATCACTCTCTGACACTCTCTGACACTCTCTGACACTCTCTGACACTCTCTGACACTCACTATCACTCACTATCACTCACTATCACTCTCTGACACTCACTATCACTCACTATCACTCACTATCACTCTCTGACACTCTCTGACACTCTCTGACACTCTCTGACACTCACTATCACTCACTATCACTCACTATCACTCTCTGACACTCTCTGACACTCTCTGACACTCTCTGACACTCTCTGACACTCTCTGACAATCACTATCACTCACTATCACTCACTATCACTCACTACCACTCTCTGACACTCTCTGACACTCTCTGACACTCTCTGACACTCTCTGACACTCACTATCACTCACTATCACTCACTATCACTCTCTGACACTCTCTGACACTCTCTGACACTCTCTGACACTCTCTGACACTCACTATCACTCACTATCACTCACTATCACTCTCTGACACTCACTATCACTCACTATCACTCTCTGACACTCTCTGACACTCTCTGACACTCTCTGACACTCACTATCACTCACTATCACTCACTATCACTCTCTGACACTCTCTGACACTCTCTGACACTCTCTGACACTCACTATCACTCACTATCACTCACTATCACTCTCTGACACTCTCTGACACTCTCTGACACTCTCTGACACTCTCTGACACTCACTATCACTCACTATCACTCACTATCACTCTCTGACACTCTCTGACACTCTCTGACACTCTCTGACACTCTCTGACACTCACTATCACTCACTATCACTCACTATCACTCACTATCACTCTCTGACACTCTCTGACACTCTCTGACACTCTTTGACACTCTCTGACACTCACTATCACTCACTATCACTCACTATCACTCTCTGACACTCACTATCACTCACTATCACTCACTATCACTCACTATCACTCTCTGACACTCTCTGACACTCTCTGACACTCTCTGACACTCACTATCACTCACTATCACTCACTATCACTCTCTGACACTCACTATCACTCACTATCACTCACTATCACTCACTATCACTCTCTGACACTCTCTGACACTCTCTGACACTCTCTGACACTCACTATCACTCACTATCACTCACTATCACTCACTATCACTCTCTGACACTCTCTGACACTCTCTGACACTCTCTGACACTCTCTGACACTCACTATCACTCACTATCACTCACTATCACTCTCTGACACTCTCTGACACTCTCTGACACTCTCTGACACTCACTATCACTCACTATCACTCTCTGACACTCTCTGACACTCTCAGACACTCTCAGACACTCACTATCACTCACTATCACTCACTATCACTCTCAGACACTCTCAGACACTCTCAGACACTCACTATCACTCTCTGACACTCTCTGACACTCTCTGACACTCTCTGACACTCTCTGACACTCTCTGACACTCTCAGACACTCTCAGACACTCACTATCACTCACTATCACTCACTATCACTCACTATCACTCTCTGACACTCTCTGACACTCTCTGACACTCTCTGACACTCTCAGACACTCACTATCACTCACTATCACTCACTATCACTCTCTGACACTCTCTGACACTCTCTGACACTCTCTGACACTCTCTGACACTCTCTGACACTCACTATCACTCACTATCACTCACTATCACTCTCTGACACTCTCTGACACTCTCTGACACTCTCTGACACTCACTATCACTCACTATCACTCACTATCACTCTCTGACACTCTCTGACACTCTCAGACACTCTCAGACACTCACTATCACTCACTATCACTCTCTGACACTCTCAGACACTCACTATCACTCACTATCACTCTCTGACACTCTCTGACACTCTCTGACACTCTCTGACACTCTCTGACACTCTCTGACACTCACTATCACTCACTATCACTCACTATCACTCTCTGACACTCTCTGACACTCTCTGACACTCTCTGACACTCTCAGACACTCTCAGACACTCACTATCACTCACTATCACTCACTATCACTCTCTGACACTCTCTGACACTCTCTGACACTCTCTGACACTCTCAGACACTCACTATCACTCACTATCACTCACTATCACTCTCTGACACTCTCTGACACTCTCTGACACTCTCTGACACTCTCTGACACTCTCTGACACTCTCTGACACTCTCAGACACTCTCAGACACTCACTATCACTCACTATCACTCTCTGACACTCTCTGACACTCTCTGACACTCTCTGACACTCTCTGACACTCTCTGACACTCTCTGACACTCTCTGACACTCTCAGACACTCACTATCACTCACTATCACTCACTATCACTCTCTGACACTCTCTGACACTCTCTGACACTCTCTGACACTCTCTGACACTCTCTGACACTCTCTGACACTCTCAGACACTCTCAGACACTCTCAGACACTCACTATCACTCACTATCACTCTCTGACACTCTCTGACACTCTCTGACACTCTCTGACACTCTCTGACACTCTCTGACACTCTCTGACACTCTCAGACACTCTCAGACACTCACTATCACTCACTATCACTCACTATCACTCTCTGACACTCTCTGACACTCTCTGACACTCTCTGACACTCTCTGACACTCTCTGACACTCTCAGACACTCTCAGACACTCACTATCACTCACTATCACTCTCTGACACTCTCTGACACTCTCTGACACTCTCAGACACTCTCAGACACTCACTATCACTCACTATCACTCACTATCACTCTCTGACACTCTCTGACACTCTCTGACACTCTCTGACACTCTCTGACACTCTCTGACACTCTCTGACACTCTCAGACACTCACTATCACTCACTATCACTCACTATCACTCTCTGACACTCTCTGACACTCTCTGACACTCTCTGACACTCTCTGACACTCTCAGACACTCTCAGACACTCACTATCACTCACTATCACTCTCTGACACTCTCTGACACTCTCTGACACTCTCAGACACTCTCAGACACTCTCAGACACTCACTATCACTCACTATCACTCACTATCACTCTCTGACACTCTCTGACACTCTCTGACACTCACTATCACTCACTATCACTCTCTGACACTCTCTGACACTCACTATCACTCACTATCACTCTCTGACACTCTCAGACACTCACTATCACTCACTATCACTCTCTGACACTCTCTGACACTCTCTGACACTCACTATCACTCACTATCACTCTCTGACACTCTCAGACACTCACTATCACTCACTATCACTCTCTGACACTCTCTGACACTCTCTGACACTCTCTGACACTCTCAGACACTCTCAGACACTCTCTGACACTCACTATCACTCTCTGACACTCTCTGACACTCTCTGACACTCTCTGACACTCTCTGACACTCTCTGACACTCTCAGACACTCTCAGACACTCTCAGACACTCTCAGACACTCACTATCACTCACTATCACTCACTATCACTCACTATCACTCACTATCACTCTCTGACACTCTCTGACACTCTCAGACACTCACTATCACTCACTATCACTCTCTGACACTCTCTGACACTCTCTGACACTCTCTGACACTCTCTGACACTCTCAGACACTCTCAGACACTCTCAGACACTCACTATCACTCACTATCACTCACTATCACTCACTATCACTCACTATCACTCTCTGACACTCTCTGACACTCTCTGACACTCTCTGACACTCTCTGACACTCTCTGACACTCTCTGACACTCTCTGACACTCACTATCACTCACTATCACTCTCTGACACTCTCTGACACTCTCTGACACTCTCTGACACTCTCTGACACTCTCTGACACTCACTATCACTCACTATCACTCTCTGACACTCTCTGACACTCTCTGACACTCTCTGACACACTCTGACACTCTCTGACACTCTCTGACACTCTCTGACACTCACTATCACTCACTATCACTCACTATCACTCTCTGACACTCTCTGACACTCTCTGACACTCTCTGACACACTCTGACACTCTCTGACACTCTCTGACACTCTCAGACACTCTCAGACACTCTCAGACACTCACTATCACTCACTATCACTCACTATCACTCACTATCACTCTCTGACACTCTCTGACACTCTCTGACACTCTCTGACACTCTCTGACACTCTCTGACACTCTCTGACACTCACTATCACTCACTATCACTCACTATCACTCTCTGACACTCTCTGACACTCTCTGACACTCTCTGACACTCTCTGACACTCTCTGACACTCACTATCACTCACTATCACTCTCTGACACTCTCTGACACTCTCTGACACTCTCTGACACTCTCTGACACTCACTATCACTCACTATCACTCACTATCACTCTCTGACACTCTCTGACACTCTCTGACACTCACTATCACTCTCTGACACTCTCTGACACTCTCTGACACTCACTATCACTCACTATCACTCACTATCACTCACTATCACTCACTATCACTCTCTGACACTCTCTGACACTCTCTGACACTCACTATCACTCACTATCACTCACTATCACTCACTATCACTCACTATCACTCTCTGACACTCTCAGACACTCACTATCACTCACTATCACTCACTATCACTCTCTGACACTCTCTGACACTCACTATCACTCACTATCACTCACTATCACTCTCTGACACTCTCAGACACTCACTATCACTCTCTGACACTCTCTGACACTCTCAGACACTCTCAGACACTCACTATCACTCACTATCACTCTCTGACACTCTCTGACACTCTCAGACACTCTCAGACACTCACTATCACTCTCTGACACTCTCTGACACTCTCAGACACTCACTATCACTCACTATCACTCTCTGACACTCTCTGACACTCTCAGACACTCACTATCACTCACTATCACTCTCTGACACTCTCTGACACTCTCAGACACTCTCAGACACTCACTATCACTCACTATCACTCTCTGACACTCTCTGACACTCTCAGACACTCTCAGACACTCACTATCACTCACTATCACTCTCTGACACTCTCTGACACTCTCAGACACTCTCAGACACTCACTATCACTCTCTGACACTCTCTGACACTCTCAGACACTCACTATCACTCACTATCACTCTCTGACACTCTCTGACACTCTCAGACACTCACTATCACTCACTATCACTCTCTGACACTCTCTGACACTCTCAGACACTCTCAGACACTCACTATCACTCACTATCACTCTCTGACACTCTCTGACACTCACTATCACTCACTATCACTCACTATCACTCACTATCACTCACTATCACTCACTATCACTCTCTGACACTCTCTGACACTCTCTGACACTCTCAGACACTCTCAGACACTCACTATCACTCACTATCACTCACTATCACTCTCTGACACACTCTCAGACACTCACTATCACTCACTATCACTCACTATCACTCTCTGACACTCTCTGACACTCTCAGACACTCTCAGACACTCACTATCACTCACTATCACTCTCTGACACTCTCTGACACTCACTATCACTCACTATCACTCACTATCACTCACTATCACTCACTATCACTCACTATCACTCTCTGACACTCTCTGACACTCTCTGACACTCTCAGACACTCTCAGACACTCACTATCACTCACTATCACTCACTATCACTCTCTGACACACTCTCAGACACTCACTATCACTCACTATCACTCACTATCACTCTCTGACACTCTCAGACACTCACTATCACTCACTATCACTCACTATCACTCACTATCACTCTCTGACACTCTCTGACACTCTCAGACACTCACTATCACTCACTATCACTCTCTGACACTCACTATCACTCACTATCACTCACTATCACTCACTATCACTCACTATCACTCTCTGACACTCTCTGACACTCTCTGACACTCTCAGACACTCTCAGACACTCACTATCACTCACTATCACTCTCTGACACTCTCTGACACTCACTATCACTCACTATCACTCACTATCACTCACTATCACTCTCTGACACTCTCTGACACTCTCTGACACTCTCAGACACTCTCAGACACTCACTATCACTCACTATCACTCACTATCACTCTCTGACACTCACTATCACTCACTATCACTCACTATCACTCACTATCACTCACTATCACTCTCTGACACTCTCTGACACTCTCTGACACTCTCAGACACTCTCAGATACTCACTATCACTCACTATCACTCTCTGACACTCTCTGACACTCACTATCACTCACTATCACTCACTATCACTCACTATCACTCACTATCACTCTCTGACACTCTCTGACACTCTCAGACACTCTCAGACACTCACTATCACTCACTATCACTCACTATCACTCTCTGACACTCTCTGACACTCTCAGACACTCACTATCACTCACTATCACTCACTATCACTCACTATCACTCTCTGACACTCTCTGACACTCTCTGACACTCTCAGACACTCTCAGACACTCACTATCACTCACTATCACTCTCTGACACTCTCTGACACTCTCTGACACTCTCTGACACTCTCAGACACTCTCAGACACTCACTATCACTCACTATCACTCTCTGACACTCTCTGACACTCTCTGACACTCTCTGACACTCTCAGACACTCTCAGACACTCACTATCACTCACTATCACTCTCTGACACTCTCTGACACTCTCTGACACTCTCTGACACTCTCAGACACTCTCAGACACTCTCAGACACTCTCAGACACTCACTATCACTCACTATCACTCTCTGACACTCTCTGACACTCTCAGACACTCTCAGACACTCACTATCACTCACTATCACTCACTATCACTCTCTGACACTCTCTGACACTCTCAGACACTCTCAGACACTCACTATCACTCACTATCACTCTCTGACACTCTCTGACACTCTCTGACACTCTCTGACACTCACTATCACTCACTATCACTCACTATCACTCTCTGACACTCTCTGACACTCTCAGACACTCACTATCACTCTCTGACACTCTCTGACACTCTCAGACACTCTCAGACACTCACTATCACTCACTATCACTCTCTGACACTCTCTGACACTCTCTGACACTCTCTGACACTCACTATCACTCTCTATCACTCTCTGACACTCTCTGACACTCTCTGACACTCTCTGACACTCACTATCACTCTCTGACACTCTCAGACACTCACTATCACTCTCTGACACTCTCTGACACTCTCAGACACTCTCAGACACTCACTATCACTCACTATCACTCTCTGACACTCTCTGACACTCTCTGACACTCTCTGACACTCACTATCACTCTCTATCACTCTCTGACACTCTCTGACACTCTCTGACACTCTCTGACACTCACTATCACTCTCTATCACTCACTATCACTCTCTGACACTCTCTGACACTCACTATCACTCACTATCACTCACTATCACTCTCTGACACTCTCTGACACTCTCTGACACTCACTATCACTCACTATCACTCACTATCACTCACTATCACTCTCTGACACTCTCTGACACTCACTATCACTCACTATCACTCTCTGACACTCTCTGACACTCTCTGACACTCTCTGACACTCACTATCACTCACTATCACTCACTATCACTCTCTGACACTCTCTGACACTCACTATCACTCACTATCACTCACTATCACTCTCTGACACTCTCTGACACTCTCTGACACTCACTATCACTCACTATCACTCACTATCACTCACTATCACTCTCTGACACTCTCTGACACTCTCTGACACTCACTATCACTCACTATCACTCACTATCACTCTCTGACACTCTCTGACACTCACTATCACTCACTATCACTCACTATCACTCTCTGACACTCTCTGACACTCTCAGACACTCACTATCACTCACTATCACTCACTATCACTCTCTGACACTCTCTGACACTCTCTGACACTCTCTGACACTCTCTGACACTCTCTGACACTCACTATCACTCACTATCACTCTCTGACACTCTCTGACACTCTCTGACACTCTCTGACACTCTCTGACACTCACTATCACTCACTATCACTCACTATCACTCACTATCACTCTCTGACACTCTCTGACACTCACTATCACTCACTATCACTCACTATCACTCTCTGACACTCTCTGACACTCTCTGACACTCTCTGACACTCTCTGACACTCTCTGACACTCTCTGACACTCACTATCACTCACTATCACTCACTATCACTCTCTGACACTCTCTGACACTCTCTGACACTCTCTGACACTCACTATCACTCACTATCACTCACTATCACTCACTATCACTCTCTGACACTCTCTGACACTCACTATCACTCACTATCACTCACTATCACTCTCTGACACTCTCTGACACTCACTATCACTCACTATCACTCACTATCACTCTCTGACACTCTCTGACACTCTCTGACACTCTCTGACACTCTCTGACACTCTCTGACACTCACTATCACTCACTATCACTCTCTGACACTCTCTGACACTCTCTGACACTCTCTGACACTCACTATCACTCACTATCACTCACTATCACTCTCTGACACTCTCTGACACTCACTATCACTCACTATCACTCACTATCACTCTCTGACACTCTCTGACACTCTCTGACACTCTCTGACACTCACTATCACTCACTATCACTCTCTGACACTCTCAGACACTCACTATCACTCACTATCACTCACTATCACTCTCTGACACTCTCTGACACTCACTATCACTCACTATCACTCTCTGACACTCTCTGACACTCTCTGACACTCTCTGACACTCTCTGACACTCACTATCACTCACTATCACTCTCTGACACTCTCTGACACTCTCTGACACTCTCTGACACTCACTATCACTCACTATCACTCTCTGACACTCTCTGACACTCACTATCACTCACTATCACTCTCTGACACTCTCTGACACTCTCTGACACTCACTATCACTCACTATCACTCTCTGACACTCTCTGACACTCTCTGACACTCTCTGACACTCTCTGACACTCACTATCACTCACTATCACTCTCTGACACTCTCTGACACTCTCTGACACTCTCTGACACTCTCAGACACTCTCAGACACTCTCAGACACTCTCAGACACTCACTATCACTCACTATCACTCACTATCACTCAGTATCACTCACTATCACTCTCTGACACTCTCTGACACTCTCTGACACTCTCTGACACTCTCTGACACTCTCTGACACTCTCTGACACTCACTATCACTCACTATCACTCTCTGACACTCGCTGATACTCTCTGATACTCTCTGACACTCACTATCACTCACTATCACTCACTATCACTCTCTGACACTCTCTGACACTCTCTGACACTCTCTGACACTCACTATCACTCTCTGACACTCTCTGACACTCTCTGACACTCACTATCACTCACTATCACTCACTATCACTCTCTGACACTCTCTGACACTCTCTGACACTCTCTGACACTCACTATCACTCACTATCACTCTCTGACACTCTCTGACACTCTCTGACACTCTCTGACACTCACTATCACTCACTATCACTCACTATCACTCTCTGACACTCTCTGACACTCTCTGACACTCTCTGACACTCACTATCACTCACTATCACTCACTATCACTCTCTGACACTCACTATCACTCACTAACACTCTCTGACACTCTCTGACACTCTCTGACACTCTCTGACACTCACTATCACTCACTATCACTCACTATCACTCTCTGACACTCTCTGATACTCTCTGATACTCTCTGACACTCACTATCACTCACTATCACTCACTATCACTCTCTGACACTCTCTGACACTCTCTGACACTCTCTGACACTCTCTGACACTCACTATCACTCTCTGACACTCTCTGACACTCTCTGACACTCACTATCACTCACTATCACTCACTATCACTCTCTGACACTCTCTGACACTCTCTGACACTCTCTGACACTCACTATCACTCACTATCACTCTCTGACACTCTCTGACACTCTCTGACACTCTCTGACACTCTCTGACACTCACTATCACTCACTATCACTCACTATCACTCTCTGACACTCTCTGACACTCACTATCACTCGCAGACACTCGCAGACACTCGCAGACACTCGCAGACACTCGCAGACACTCGCAGACACTCGCAGACACTCACTATCACTCACTATCACTCACTATCACTCACTATCACTCACTGACACTCTCTGACACTCTCTGACACTCTCTGACACTCTCTGACACTCACTATCACTCACTATCACTCTCTGACACTCTCTGACACTCTCTGACACTCTCTGACACTCTCTGACACTCACTATCACTCACTATCACTCACTATCACTCTCTGACACTCTCTGACACTCTCTGACACTCTCTGACACTCTCTGACACTCACTATCACTCTCTGACACTCTCTGACACTCACTATCACTCACTATCACTCTCTGACACTCTCTGACACTCTCTATCACTCACTATCACTCACTATCACTCTCTGACACTCTCTGACACTCTCTGACACTCTCTGACACTCACTATCACTCTCTGACACTCTCTGACACTCTCTGACACTCTCTGACACTCTCTGACACTCACTATCACTCACTATCACTCACTATCACTCACTGACACTCTCTGACACTCTCTGACACTCTCTGACACTCACTATCACTCACTATCACTCTCTGACACTCTCTGACACTCGCAGACACTCGCAGACACTCGCAGACACTCGCAGACACTCGCAGACACTCGCAGACACTCACTATCACTCTCTGACACTCTCTGACACTCTCTGACACTCTCTGACACTCTCTGACACTCTCAGACACTCTCAGACACTCACTATCACTCACTATCACTCTCTGACACTCTCTGACACTCTCTGACACTCTCTGACAGTCTCTGACACTCTCTGACAGTCTCTGACACTCTCTGATACTCTCTGACACTCACTATCACTCTCTGACACTATCTGACACTCACTATCACTCTCTGACACTCTCTGACACTCACTATCACTCTCTGACACTCTCTGACACTCACTATCACTCTCTGACACTCAGTCTCACTCTCTGACACTCTCAGACACTCAGTCTCACTCTCTGACACTCTCTGACACTCTCTGACACTCACTATCACTCACTATCACTCTCTGACACTCTCTGACACTCACTATCACTCACTATCACTCTCTGACACTCTCTGACACTCTCTGACACTCTCTGACACTCACTATCACTCACTATCACTCACTATCACTCTCTGACACTCACTATCACTCACTATCACTCTCTGACACTCTCTGACACTCTCTGACACTCTCTGACACTCACTATCACTCACTATCACTCTCTGACACTCTCTGACACTCTCTGACACTCGCAGACACTCGCAGACACTCGCAGACACTCACTATCACTCACTATCACTCACTATCACTCACTATCACTCACTAACACTCTCTGACACTCTCTGACACTCTCTGACACTCTCTGACACTCTCTGACACTCTCTGACACTCACTATCACTCACTATCACTCTCTGACACTCTCTGACACTCTCTGACACTCTCTGACACTCACTATCACTCACTATCACTCACTATCACTCTCTGACACTCTCTGACACTCTCTGACACTCTCTGACACTCTCTGACACTCTCTGACACTCTCTGACACTCACTATCACTCTCTGACACTCTCTGACACTCACTATCACTCACTATCACTCTCTGACACTCTCTGACACTCTCTATCACTCACTATCACTCACTATCACTCACTATCACTCTCTGACACTCTCTGACACTCTCTGACACTCTCTGACACTCTCTGACACTCACTATCACTCTCTGACACTCTCTGACACTCTCTGACACTCTCTGACACTCTCTGACACTCACTATCACTCACTATCACTCTCTGACACTCTCTGACACTCTCTGACACTCTCTGACACTCACTATCACTCTCTGACACTCTCTGACACTCTCTGACACTCTCTGACACTCACTATCACTCACTATCACTCTCTGACACTCTCTGACACTCTCTGACACTCGCAGACACTCGCAGACACTCGCAGACACTCGCAGACACTCGCAGACACTCACTATCACTCACTATCACTCTCTGACACTCTCTGACACTCTCTGACACTCTCTGACACTCTCTGACAGTCTCTGACACTCTCAGACACTCTCAGACACTCTCAGACACTCTCAGACACTCACTATCACTCACTATCACTCTCTGACACTCTCTGACACTCTCTGACAGTCTCTGACACTCTCTGATACTCTCTGACACTCACTATCACTCTCTGACACTATCTGACACTCACTATCACTCTCTGACACTCTCTGACACTCTCTGACAGTCTCTGACACTCTCAGACACTCTCAGACACTCTCAGACACTCTCAGACACTCACTATCACTCACTATCACTCTCTGACACTCTCTGACACTCTCTGACAGTCTCTGACACTCTCTGATACTCTCTGACACTCACTATCACTCTCTGACACTATCTGACACTCACTATCACTCTCTGACACTCTCTGACACTCACTATCACTCTCTGACACTCTCTGACACTCACTATCACTCTCTGACACTCAGTCTCACTCTCTGACACTCTCTGACACTCTCTGATACTCACTATCACTCTCTGACACTATCTGACACTCACTATCACTCTCTGACACTCTCTGACACTCACTATCACTCTCTGACACTCTCTGACACTCACTATCACTCTCTGACACTCAGTCTCACTCTCTGACACTCTCAGACACTCAGTCTCACTCTCTGACACTCTCAGACACTCAGTCTCACTCTCTGACACTCAGTCTCACTCTCTGACACTCAGTCTCACTCTCTGACACTCAGTCTCACTCTCTGACACTCTCAGACACTCAGTCTCACTCTCTGACACTCTCAGACACTCAGTCTCACTCTCTGACACTCAGTCTCACTCTCTGACACTCAGTCTCACTCTCTGACACTCAGTCTCACTCTCTGACACTCTCAGACACTCTCAGACACTCTCTGACAGTCTCTGACACTCTCAGACACTCTCAGACACTCACTATCACTCTCTGACACTCAGTCTCACTCTCTGACACTCTCTGACACTCACTATCACTCTCTGACACTCACTGTCACTCTCTGACTCTCTCTGACACTCACTATCACTCTCTGACACTCTCAATCACTCTCTGACACTCTCTGACACTCACTGTCACTCTCTGACACTCACTATCACTCTCTGACACTCACTATCACTCTCTGACACACTCTGACACTCACTATCACTCTCTGACACTCACTATCACTCTCTGACACACTCTATCACTCTCTGACACTCTCTGACACTCAGTCTCACTCTCTGACACTCAGTCTCACTCTCTGACACTCTCAGACACTCTCAGACACTCTCTGACAGTCTCTGACAGTCTCTGATACTCTCAGACACTCTCAGACACTCACTATCACTCTCTGACACTCAGTCTCACTCTCTGACACTCTCTGACACTCACTATCACTCTCTGACACTCACTGTCACTCTCTGACTCTCTCTGACACTCACTATCACTCTCTGACACTCTCAATCACTCTCTGACACTCTCAATCACTCTCTGACACTCTCAACAACTCTCAGACACTCACTATCACTCTCAGACACTCTCAGACACTCTCAGACACTCACTGATACTCTCTGACACTCACTATTACTGTCTGACACTCTCTGACACTCTCAAACACTCACTATCACTCTCTGACACTCACTATCACTCTCTGACACTCTCTGACACTCTCTGACACTCTCTGACACTCACTGTCACTCTCTGACACTCACTATCACTCTCTGACACTCACTATCACTCTCTGACACTCTCTGACACTCTCTGACACTCACTATCACTCTCTGACACTCTCAATCACTCTCTGACACTCACTATCACTCTCAGACACTCTCAATCACTCTCTGACACTCACTATCACTCTCAGACACTCTCAGACACTCTCTGACACTCACTATCACTCTCAGACACTCTCAATCACTCTCTGACACTCACTATCACTCTCAGACACTCTCAGACACTCTCAGACACTCTCAGACACTCTCAGACACTCACTGATACTCTCTGACACTCACTATTACTGTCTGACACTCTCTGACACTCTCAAACACTCACTATCACTCTCTGACACTCACTATCACTCTCAGACACTCTCAGACACTCTCAGACACTCTCAGACACTCACTGATACTCTCTGACACTCACTATTACTGTCTGACACTCTCTGACACTCTCAAACACTCACTATCACTCTCAGACACTCTCAGACACTCTCAGACACTCTCAGACACTCACTGATACTCTCTGACACTCACTATTACTGTCTGACACTCTCTGACACTCTCAAACACTCACTATCACTCTCTGACACTCTCTGACACTCTCTGACACTCTCTGACACTCTCTGACACTCACTATCACTCTCTGACACTCTCTGACACTCTCTGACACTCTCTGACACTCTCCGACACTCTCCGACACTCTCTGACACTCTCTGACACTCACTATCACTCTCTGACACTCTCTGACACTCTCTGACACTCACTATCACTCTCTGACACTCACTATCACTCTCTGACACTCTCTGACACTCACTGTCACTCTCTGACTCTCTCCGACACTCACTATCACTCTCTGACACTCTCTGACACTCACTATCACTCTCTGACACTCTCTGACACTCTCTGACACTCTCTGACACTCTCTGACACTCTCTGACACTCACTATCACTCTCTGACACTCACTATCACTCTCTGACACTCTCTGACACTCTCTGACACTCTCCGACACTCTCTGACACTCTCTGACACTCACTATCACTCTCTGACACTCTCTGACACTCTCTGACACTCACTATCACTCTCTGACACTCACTATCACTCTCTGACACTCTCTGACACTCACTGTCACTCTCTGACTCTCTCCGACACTCACTATCACTCTCTGACACTCTCAATCACTCTCTGACACTCTCAATCACTCTCTGACACTCTCACTCACTCTCAGACACACTATGACACTCTCTGACACTCTCTGACACTCTCTGACACTCTCAATCACTCGCTGACACTCTGACACTCTCTGACACTCTGACACTCTCAATCACTCTCTGACACTCTCAATCACTATCTGACACACTCAATCACTCTCTGACACTCTCTGACACTCTCTGACACTCTCTGACACTCACTATCACTCACTATCACTCTCTGACACTCTCTGACACTCTCTGACACTCTCTGACACTCTCTGACACTCACTATCACTCACTATCACTCACTATCACTCTCTGACACTCTCTGACACTCTCTGACACTCTCTGACACTCTCTGACACTCACTATCACTCTCTGACACTCTCTGACACTCACTATCACTCACTATCACTCTCTGACACTCTCTGACACTCTCTATCACTCACTATCACTCACTATCACTCTCTGACACTCTCTGACACTCTCTGACACTCTCTGACACTCACTATCACTCTCTGACACTCTCTGACACTCTCTGACACTCTCTGACACTCTCTGACACTCACTATCACTCACTATCACTCACTGACACTCTCTGACACTCTCTGACACTCTCTGACACTCACTATCACTCACTATCACTCTCTGACACTCTCTGACACTCGCAGACACTCGCAGACACTCGCAGACACTCGCAGACACTCGCAGACACTCGCAGACACTCGCAGACACTCGCAGACACTCACTATCACTCTCTGACACTCTCTGACACTCTCTGACACTCTCTGACACTCTCTGACACTCTCAGACACTCTCAGACACTCTCAGACACTCACTATCACTCACTATCACTCTCTGACACTCTCTGACACTCTCTGACACTCTCTGACAGTCTCTGACACTCTCTGACAGTCTCTGACACTCTCTGATACTCTCTGACACTCACTATCACTCTCTGACACTATCTGACACTCACTATCACTCTCTGACACTCTCTGACACTCACTATCACTCTCTGACACTCTCTGACACTCACTATCACTCTCTGACACTCAGTCTCACTCTCTGACACTCTCAGACACTCAGTCTCACTCTCTGACACTCTCTGACACTCTCTGACACTCACTATCACTCACTATCACTCTCTGACACTCTCTGACACTCACTATCACTCACTATCACTCTCTGACACTCTCTGACACTCTCTGACACTCTCTGACACTCACTATCACTCACTATCACTCACTATCACTCTCTGACACTCACTATCACTCACTATCACTCTCTGACACTCTCTGACACTCTCTGACACTCTCTGACACTCACTATCACTCACTATCACTCTCTGACACTCTCTGACACTCTCTGACACTCGCAGACACTCGCAGACACTCGCAGACACTCACTATCACTCACTATCACTCACTATCACTCACTATCACTCACTAACACTCTCTGACACTCTCTGACACTCTCTGACACTCTCTGACACTCTCTGACACTCTCTGACACTCACTATCACTCACTATCACTCTCTGACACTCTCTGACACTCTCTGACACTCTCTGACACTCACTATCACTCACTATCACTCACTATCACTCACTATCACTCTCTGACACTCTCTGACACTCTCTGACACTCTCTGACACTCTCTGACACTCTCTGACACTCTCTGACACTCACTATCACTCTCTGACACTCTCTGACACTCACTATCACTCACTATCACTCTCTGACACTCTCTGACACTCTCTATCACTCACTATCACTCACTATCACTCACTATCACTCTCTGACACTCTCTGACACTCTCTGACACTCTCTGACACTCTCTGACACTCACTATCACTCTCTGACACTCTCTGACACTCTCTGACACTCTCTGACACTCTCTGACACTCACTATCACTCACTATCACTCTCTGACACTCTCTGACACTCTCTGACACTCTCTGACACTCACTATCACTCTCTGACACTCTCTGACACTCTCTGACACTCTCTGACACTCACTATCACTCACTATCACTCTCTGACACTCTCTGACACTCTCTGACACTCGCAGACACTCGCAGACACTCGCAGACACTCGCAGACACTCGCAGACACTCACTATCACTCACTATCACTCTCTGACACTCTCTGACACTCTCTGACACTCTCTGACACTCTCTGACACTCTCTGACAGTCTCTGACACTCTCAGACACTCTCAGACACTCTCAGACACTCTCAGACACTCACTATCACTCACTATCACTCTCTGACACTCTCTGACACTCTCTGACAGTCTCTGACACTCTCTGATACTCTCTGACACTCACTATCACTCTCTGACACTATCTGACACTCACTATCACTCTCTGACACTCTCTGACACTCTCTGACAGTCTCTGACACTCTCAGACACTCTCAGACACTCTCAGACACTCTCAGACACTCACTATCACTCACTATCACTCTCTGACACTCTCTGACACTCTCTGACAGTCTCTGACACTCTCTGATACTCTCTGACACTCACTATCACTCTCTGACACTATCTGACACTCACTATCACTCTCTGACACTCTCTGACACTCACTATCACTCTCTGACACTCTCTGACACTCACTATCACTCTCTGACACTCAGTCTCACTCTCTGACACTCTCTGACACTCTCTGATACTCACTATCACTCTCTGACACTATCTGACACTCACTATCACTCTCTGACACTCTCTGACACTCACTATCACTCTCTGACACTCTCTGACACTCACTATCACTCTCTGACACTCAGTCTCACTCTCTGACACTCTCAGACACTCAGTCTCACTCTCTGACACTCTCAGACACTCAGTCTCACTCTCTGACACTCAGTCTCACTCTCTGACACTCAGTCTCACTCTCTGACACTCAGTCTCACTCTCTGACACTCTCAGACACTCAGTCTCACTCTCTGACACTCTCAGACACTCAGTCTCACTCTCTGACACTCAGTCTCACTCTCTGACACTCAGTCTCACTCTCTGACACTCAGTCTCACTCTCTGACACTCTCAGACACTCTCAGACACTCTCTGACAGTCTCTGACACTCTCAGACACTCTCAGACACTCACTATCACTCTCTGACACTCAGTCTCACTCTCTGACACTCTCTGACACTCACTATCACTCTCTGACACTCACTGTCACTCTCTGACTCTCTCTGACACTCACTATCACTCTCTGACACTCTCAATCACTCTCTGACACTCTCAATCACTCTCTGACACTCTCTGACACTCACTGTCACTCTCTGACACTCACTATCACTCTCTGACACTCACTATCACTCTCTGACACACTCTGACACTCACTATCACTCTCTGACACTCACTATCACTCTCTGACACACTCTATCACTCTCTGACACTCTCTGACACTCAGTCTCACTCTCTGACACTCAGTCTCACTCTCTGACACTCTCAGACACTCTCAGACACTCTCTGACAGTCTCTGACAGTCTCTGATACTCTCAGACACTCTCAGACACTCACTATCACTCTCTGACACTCAGTCTCACTCTCTGACACTCTCTGACACTCACTATCACTCTCTGACACTCACTGTCACTCTCTGACTCTCTCTGACACTCACTATCACTCTCTGACACTCTCAATCACTCTCTGACACTCTCAATCACTCTCTGACACTCTCAACAACTCTCAGACACTCACTATCACTCTCAGACACTCTCAGACACTCTCAGACACTCACTGATACTCTCTGACACTCACTATTACTGTCTGACACTCTCTGACACTCTCAAACACTCACTATCACTCTCTGACACTCACTATCACTCTCTGACACTCTCTGACACTCTCTGACACTCTCTGACACTCACTGTCACTCTCTGACACTCACTATCACTCTCTGACACTCACTATCACTCTCTGACACTCTCTGACACTCTCTGACACTCACTATCACTCTCTGACACTCTCAATCACTCTCTGACACTCACTATCACTCTCAGACACTCTCAATCACTCTCTGACACTCACTATCACTCTCAGACACTCTCAGACACTCTCAGACACTCTCAGACACTCTCAGACACTCACTGATACTCTCTGACACTCACTATTACTGTCTGACACTCTCTGACACTCTCAAACACTCACTATCACTCTCTGACACTCACTATCACTCTCAGACACTCTCAGACACTCTCAGACACTCTCAGACACTCACTGATACTCTCTGACACTCACTATTACTGTCTGACACTCTCTGACACTCTCAAACACTCACTATCACTCTCAGACACTCTCAGACACTCTCAGACACTCTCAGACACTCACTGATACTCTCTGACACTCACTATTACTGTCTGACACTCTCTGACACTCTCAAACACTCACTATCACTCTCTGACACTCTCTGACACTCTCTGACACTCTCTGACACTCTCTGACACTCTCTGACACTCACTATCACTCTCTGACACTCTCTGACACTCTCTGACACTCTCTGACACTCTCCGACACTCTCCGACACTCTCTGACACTCTCTGACACTCACTATCACTCTCTGACACTCTCTGACACTCTCTGACACTCACTATCACTCTCTGACACTCACTATCACTCTCTGACACTCTCTGACACTCACTGTCACTCTCTGACTCTCTCCGACACTCACTATCACTCTCTGACACTCTCTGACACTCACTATCACTCTCTGACACTCTCTGACACTCTCTGACACTCTCTGACACTCTCTGACACTCTCTGACACTCACTATCACTCTCTGACACTCACTATCACTCTCTGACACTCTCTGACACTCTCTGACACTCTCCGACACTCTCTGACACTCTCTGACACTCACTATCACTCTCTGACACTCTCTGACACTCTCTGACACTCACTATCACTCTCTGACACTCACTATCACTCTCTGACACTCTCTGACACTCACTGTCACTCTCTGACTCTCTCCGACACTCACTATCACTCTCTGACACTCTCAATCACTCTCTGACACTCTCAATCACTCTCTGACACTCTCACTCACTCTCAGACACACTATGACACTCTCTGACACTCTCTGACACTCTCTGACACTCTCAATCACTCGCTGACACTCTGACACTCTCTGACACTCTGACACTCTCAATCACTCTCTGACACTCTCAATCACTATCTGACACACTCAATCACTCTCTGACACTCTCTGACACTCTGACTCACTCTGATACTCTCTGACACTCTCAGACACTCTCACTCACTCTCTGAAACTCTCTGACACTCTCTGACACTCTCACTCACTCTGACACTCTGACACTCTCTGACACTCTCTGACACTCTCTGACACTATCTATCACTCTCTGACACTCTCTGACACTCTCAGACACTCACTATCACTCTCAGACACTCACTATCACTCTCAGACACTCACTATCACTCTCAGACACTCACTATCACTCTCAGACACTCACTATCACTCTCAGACACTCACTATCACTCTCAGACACTCACTATCACTCTCTGACACTCACTATCACTCTCTGACACTCTCAGACACTCACTATCACTCTCAGACACTCTCACTCACTCTCTGAAACTCTCTGACACTCTCTGACACTCTCACTCACTCTGACACTCTGACACTCTCTGACACTCTCTGACACTATCTATCACTCTCTGACACTCTCTGACACTCTCAGACACTCACTATCACTCTCAGACACTCACTATCACTCTCAGACACTCACTATCACTCTCTGACACTCACTATCACTCTCTGACACTCACTATCACTCTCTGACACTCACTATCACTCTCTGACACTCACTATCACTCTCTGACACTCACTATCACTCTCTGACACTCACTATCACTCTCTGACACTCACTATCACTCTCAGACACTCACTATCACTCTCTGACACTCACTATCACTCTCTGACACTCACTATCACTCTCTGACACTCTCAGACACTCACTATCACTCTCTGACACTCACTATCACTCTCTGACACTCTCTGACACTCTCTGACACTCTCTGACACTCTCTGACACTCTCTGACACTCTCTGACACTCTCTGACACTCACTATCACTCTCTGACACTCACTATCACTCTCAGACACTCACTATCACTCTCTGACACTCACTATCACTCTCTGACACTCACTATCACTCTCTGACACTCACTATCACTCTCTGACACTCACTATCACTCTCAGACACTCACTATCACTCTCTGACACTCACTATCACTCTCTGACACTCACTATCACTCTCTGACACTCTCAGACACTCACTATCACTCTCTGACACTCACTATCACTCTCTGACACTCTCTGACACTCTCTGACACTCTCTGACACTCTCTGACACTCTCTGACACTCTCTGACACTCTCTGACACTCACTATCACTCTCTGACACTCTCTGACACTCTCACTCACTCTGACACTCTGACACTCTCTGACACTCTCTGACACTATCTATCACTCTCTGACACTCTCTGACACTCTCTGAAACTCGCTATCTCTCTCTGACACTCACTTTCACTCTCTGACACTCTCTGTCACTCTCTGATACTCTCTGACACTTACTATCACTCTCTGACACTCTCTGACACTCTCTGACACTCACTATCACTCTCTGACACTCACTATCACTCTCTGACACTAACTATCACTCACTGACACTCTCAGACACTCACTATCACTCTCTGACACTCACTATCACTCTCAGACACTCACTATCACTCTCTGACACTCACTATCACTCTCTGACACTCTCAGACAATCACTATCACTCTCGGACACTCACTATCACTCTCAGACACTCACTATCACTCTGAGACACTCACTATCACTCTCTGACACTCTCAGACACTCACTAACACTCTCTGACACTCTCTGACACTCTCTGAAACTCGCTATCTCTCTCTGACACTCACTTTCACTCTCTGACACTCTCTGTCACTCTCTGATACTCTCTGACACTTACTATCACTCTCTGACACTCTCTGACACTCTCTGACACTCACTATCACTCTCTGACACTCACTATCACTCTCTGACACTCTCTGACACTCTCTGAAACTCGCTATCTCTCTCTGACACTCACTTTCACTCTCTGACACTCTCTGTCACTCTCTGATACTCTCTGACACTTACTATCACTCTCTGACACTCTCTGACACTCTCTGACACTCACTATCACTCTCTGACACTCACTATCACTCTCTGACACTCACTATCACTCTCTGACACTCTCTGACACTCTCTGACACTCACTATCACTCTCTGACACTCACTATCACTCTCTGACACTCACTATCACTCTCTGACACTCACTATCACTCTCTGCCAGTCTCTGCCAGTCTCTGACACTCTCTGACACTCACTATCACTCTCTGACACTCACTATCACTCTCTGACACTCTCTGACACTCTCTGACACTCACTATCACTCTCTGACACTCACTATCACTCTCTGACACTCACTATCACTCTCTGCCAGTCTCTGCCAGTCTCTGACACTCTCAGACACTCACTATCACTCTCTGACACTCTCTGACACTCTCTGACACTCTCTGACACTCTCTGACACTCTCTGACACTCTCTGACACTCTCTGAAACTCGCTATCTCTCTCTGACACTCACTTTCACTCTCTGACACTCTCTGTCACTCTCTGATACTCTCTGACACTTACTATCACTCTCTGACACTCTCTGACACTCACTATCACTCTCTGACACTCACTATCACTCTCTGCCAGTCTCTGCCAGTCTCTGACACTCTCAGACACTCTCTGACACTCTCTGACACTCTCTGACACTCTCTGACACTCTCTGAAACTCGCTATCTCTCTCTGACACTCACTTTCACTCTCTGACACTCTCTGTCACTCTCTGATACTCTCTGACACTTACTATCACTCTCTGACACTCTCTGACACTCTCTGACACTCACTATCACTCTCTGACACTCACTATCACTCTCTGACACTCACTATCACTCTCTGACACTCACTATCACTCTCTGACACTCTCTGACACTCTCTGACACTCTCTGACACTCACTATCACTCACTATCACTCACTATCACTCTCTGACACTCTCTGACACTCTCTGACACTCACTATCACTCACTATCACTCTCTGACACTCTCTGACACTCTCAGACACTCTCTGACACTCTCTGACACTCTCTGACACTCTCTGACACTCTCTGACACTCTCTGACACTCACTATCACTCACTATCACTCTCTGACACTCTCTGACACTCACTATCACTCACTATCACTCTCTGACACTCTCTGACACTCTCTGACACTCTCTGACACTCTCTGACAGTCTCTGACACTCTCTGACACTCTCTGACACTCTCTGACACTCTCTGAAACTCTCTGACACTCACTATCACTCTCTGACACTCTCTGACACTCTCTGACACTCTCTGACACTCACTATCACTCTCTGACACTCTCTATCACTCTCTGACACTCTCTGACACTCTCTGATACTCTCTGATACTCTCTGACACTCACTATCACTCTCTGACACTCTCTGACACTCACTATCACTCTCTGACACTCACTATCACTCTCTGACACTCTCTATCACTCTCTGACACTCTCTGACACTCACTATCACTCACTAACACTCACTATCACTCTCTGACACTCTCTGACACTCTCTGACACTCACTATCACTCTCTGACACTCACTATCACTCACTATCACTCTCTGACACTCTCTGACACTCTCTGACACTCACTATCACTCACTATCACTCACTATCACTCTCTGACACTCTCAGACACTCTCTGACACTCTCTGACACTCTCTGACACTCTCTGACACTCTCTGACACTCACTATCACTCACTATCACTCTCTGACACTCTCTGACACTCACTATCACTCACTATCACTCTCTGACACTCTCTGACACTCTCTGACAGTCTCTGACAGTCTCTGACAGTCTCTGACACTCTCTGACACTCTCTGACACTCTCTGACACTCTCTGACACTCTCTGACACTCACTATCACTCACTATCACTCACTATCACTCTCTGACACTCTCTGACACTCTCTGACACTCTCTGACACTCACTATCACTCACTATCACTCACTATCACTCACTATCACTCTCTGACACTCTCTGACACTCACTATCACTCTCTGACACTCTCTGACACTCTCTGACACTCACTATCACTCACTATCACTCACTATCACTCTCTGACACTCTCTGACACTCTCTGACACTCACTATCACTCACTATCACTCTCTGACACTCTCTGACACTCTCTGACACTCTCTGACACTCTCTGACACTCTCTGACACTCACTATCACTCACTATCACTCTCTGACACTCTCTGACACTCTCTGACACTCTCTGACACTCACTATCACTCACTATCACTCTCTGACACTCTCTGACACTCTCTGACACTCACTATCACTCTCTGACACTCTCTGACACTCTCAGACTCTCTCTGACACTCACTATCACTCTCAGACACTCTCAGACACTCTCAGACACTCACTATCACTCACTATCACTCTCTGACACTCGCAGACACTCGCAGACACTCGCAGACACTCGCAGACACTCGCTATCACTCACTATCACTCACTATCACTCACTATCACTCTCTGACACTCTCTGACACTCTCTGACACTCTCTGACACTCTCTGACACTCTCTGACACTCACTATCACTCACTATCACTCTCTGACACTCACTATCACTCACTATCACTCACTATCACTCTCTGACACTCTCTGACACTCACTATCACTCACTATCACTCTCTGACACTCTCTGACACTCACTATCACTCACTATCACTCTCTGACACTCTCTGACACTCTCTGACACTCACTATCACTCTCAGACACTCTCAGACACTCTCAGACACTCACTATCACTCACTATCACTCACTATCACTCACTATCACTCACTATCACTCTCTGACACTCTCTGACACTCTCTGACACTCACTATCACCCTCTGACACTCACTATCACCCTCTGACACTCTCAGACACTCACTATCACTCTCTGACACTCTCCATTACTCTCTGACACTCTCCATTACTCTCTGACACTCTCTGACACTCTCTGACACTCTCTGACACTCACTATCACCCTCTGACACTCTCAGACACTCACTATCACTCTCTGACACTCTCTGACACTCTCTGACACTCTCTGACACTCTCTGACACTCTCTGACACTCTCTGACACTCTCTATCACCCTCTGACACTCTCAGACACTCACTATCACTCTCTGACACTCTCCATTACTCTCTGACACTCTCTATCACTCTCTGATACTCTCTTACTCTCTGACACTCTCTGACACTCTCTGACACTCTCTGACACTCACTATCACTCTCTGACACTCTCTGACACTCACTATCACTCTCTGACACTCTCTGACACTCACTATCACTCTCTGACAGTCTCTGACAGTCTCTGACAGTCTCTGACAGTCTCTGATACTCTCAGACACTCTCAGACACTCACTATCACTCTCTGACACTCTCTGACAGTCTCTGACAGTCTCTGACAGTCTCAGACACTCTCAGACACTCACTATCACTCTCTGACACTCTCTGACAGTCTCTGACAGTCTCTGACAGTCTCTGACAGTCTCTGATACTCTCAGACACTCTCAGACACTCACTCTCACTCTCTGACACTCTCTGACAGTCTCTGACAGTCTCTGACAGTCTCTGATACTCTCAGACACTCTCAGACACTCACTATCACTCTCTGACACTCTCTGACAGTCTCTGACAGTCTCTGACAGTCTCTGACAGTCTCTGATACTCTCAGACACTCTCAGACACTCACTATCACTCTCTGACACTCTCTGACAGTCTCTGACAGTCTCTGACAGTCTCTGATACTCTCAGACACTCTCAGACACTCACTATCACTCTCTGACACTCTCTGACAGTCTCTGACAGTCTCTGACAGTCTCTGACAGTCTCTGATACTCTCAGACACTCTCAGACACTCACTATCACTCTCTGACACTCCCTGACAGTCTCTGACAGTCTCTGACAGTCTCTGATACTCTCAGACACTCTCAGACACTCACTATCACTCTCAGACACTCTCAGACACTCTCAGACACTCTCAGACACTCTCAGACACTCACTATCACTCACTATCACTCACTATCACTCACTATCACTCTCTGACAGTCTCTGACAGTCTCTGACACTCTCAGACACTCTCAGACACTCTCAGACACTCTCAGACACTCTCAGACACTCTCAGACACTCTCAGACACTCACTATCACTCACTATCACTCACTATCACTCACTATCACTCTCTGACACTCTCTGACAGTCTCTGACAGTCTCTGACACTCTCTGACACTCTCTGACACTCTCTGACACTCTCTGACAGTCTCTGACAGTCTCTGACACTTTCAGACACTCACTATCACTCTCTGACACTCTCAGACACTCTCAGACACTCTCAATCACTCTCTGACACTCTCAATCACTCTCTGACACTCACTATTACTGTCTGACACTCTCTGACACTCTCAAACACTCACTATCACTCTCTGACACTCACTATCACTCTCTGACACTCTCTGACACTCACTATCACTCTCTGACACTCTCAATCACTCTCTGACACTCTCAATCACTCTCTGACACTCTCAATCACTCTCTGACACTCTCAATCACTCTCTGACACTCACTATCACTCTCTGACACTCACTGTCACTCTCTGACACTCACTGTCACTCTCTGACACTCACTGTCACTCTCTGACACTCACTATCACTCTCTGACACTCACTATCACTCTCTGACACTCTCTGACACTCACTATCACTCTCTGACACTCACTATCACTCTCTGACACTCACTATCACTCACTATCACTCTCTGACACTCTCTGACACTCTCTGACAGTCTCTGACAGTCTCTGACACTCTCTGACACTCTCTGACACTCTCTGACAGTCTCTGACAGTCTCTGACAGTCTCTGACATTTTCAGACACTCACTATCACTCTCTGACACTCTCAGACACTCTCAGACACTCTCAATCACTCTCTGACACTCTCAATCACTCTCTGACACTCACTATTACTGTCTGACACTCTCTGACACTCTCAAACACTCACTATCACTCTCTGACACTCACTATCACTCTCTGACACTCACTATCACTCACTATCACTCTCTGACACTCTCAATCACTCTCTGACACTCTCAATCACTCTCTGACACTCACTATCACTCTCTGACACTCACTGTCACTCTCTGACACTCACTGTCACTCTCTGACACTCACTATCACTCTCTGACACTCTCTGACACTCACTATCACTCTCTGACACTCACTATCACTCTCTGACACTCACTATCACTCTCTGACACTCTCTGACACTCACTGTCACTCTCTGACTCTCTCTGACACTCACTATCACTCTCTGACACTCTCAATCACTCTCTGACACTCTCAATCACTCTCTGACACTCACTATCACTCACTGTCACTCTCTGACACTCACTGTCACTCTCTGACACTCTCTGACACTCACTGTCACTCTCTGACTCTCTCTGACACTCACTGACACTCTCAGACACTCACTGACACTCTCTGACACTCTCTGACACTCACTATCACTCACTGTCACTCTCTGACACTCACTGTCACTCTCTGACACTCTCTGACACTCACTGTCACTCTCTGACTCTCTCTGACACTCACTATTACTCTCTGACACTCTCAATCACTCTCTGACACTCACTATCACTCTCTGACACTCACTATCACTCTCTGACACTCTCTGACACTCACTGTCACTCTCTGACTCTCTCTGACACTCACTATCACTCTCTGACACTCTCAATCACTCTCTGACACTCTCAATCACTCTCTGACACTCTCTGACACTCACTGTCACTCTCTGACTCTCTCTGACACTCACTATCACTCTCTGACACTCTCAATCACTCTCTGACACTCTCAATCACTCTCTGACACTCACTATCACTCTCTGACACTCACTATCACTCTCTGACACTCTCTGACACTCACTGTCACTCTCTGACTCTCTCTGACACTCACTATCACTCTCTGACACTCTCAATCACTCTCTGACACTCTCAATCACTCTCTGACACTCTCAGACACTCACTGACACTCTCTGACACTCTCTGACACTCACTATCACTCACTGTCACTCTCAGACACTCACTGACACTCTCTGACACTCTCTGACACTCACTATCACTCACTGTCACTCTCTGACACTCACTGTCACTCTCTGACACTCTCTGACACTCACTGTCACTCTCTGACTCTCTCTGACACTCACTATCACTCACTGTCACTCTCTGACACTCTCTGACACTCACTGTCACTCTCTGACTCTCTCTGACACTCACTATCACTCTCTGACACTCTCAATCACTCTCTGACACTCTCAGACACTCACTGACACTCTCTGACACTCTCTGACACTCACTATCACTCACTGTCACTCTCTGACACTCACTGTCACTCTCTGACACTCTCTGACACTCACTGTCACTCTCTGACTCTCTCTGACACTCACTGTCACTCTCTGACACTCTCTGACACTCACTGTCACTCTCTGACTCTCTCTGACACTCACTATCACTCACTGTCACTCTCTGACACTCTCTGACACTCACTGTCACTCTCTGACACTCACTGTCACTCTCTGACTCTCTCTGACACTCACTATCACTCACTGTCACTCTCTGACACTCTCTGTCACTCTCTGACACTCTCTGACTCTCTCTGACACTCACTATCACTCTCTGACACTCTCAATCACTCTCTGACACTCTCAATCACTCTCTGACACTCTCAGACACTCACTGACACTCTCTGACACTCTCTGACACTCACTATCACTCACTGTCACTCTCTGACACTCACTGTCACTCTCTGACACTCTCTGACACTCACTGTCACTCTCTGACTCTCTCTGACACTCACTATCACTCTCTGACACTCTCAATCACTCTCTGACACTCTCAGACACTCACTGACACTCTCTGACACTCTCAATCACTCGCTGACACTCTGACACTCTCTGACACTCTCAATCACTCTCAATCACTCTCTGACACACTATGACACTCTGACACTCTCTGACACTCTCTGACACTCTCAATCACTCGCTGACACTCTGACACTCTCTGACACTCTGACACTCTGACACTCTGACACTCTGACACTCTCTGACACTCTGACACTCTCTGACACTCTCTGACACTCTCAGACACTCTCAATCACTCTCTGACACTCTCAATCACTATCTGACACACTCAATCACTCTCTGACACTCTCTGACACTCTCACTCACTCTCTGAAACTCTCTGACACTCTCTGACACTCTCTGACACTCTCACTCACTCTGACACTCTCTGACACTCTCTGACACTATCTATCACTCTCTGACACTCTCTGACACTCTCTGACACTCTCTGACACTCTCAGACACTCTCAGACACTCACTGACACTCTCTGACACTCTCTGACACTCACTATCACTCACTGTCACTCTCTGACACTCACTGTCACTCTCTGACACTCTCTGACACTCACTGTCACTCTCTGACTCTCTCTGACACTCACTGACACTCTCTGACACTCTCAATCACTCGCTGACACTCTGACACTCTCTGACACTCTCAATCACTCTCAATCACTCTCTGACACACTATGACACTCTGACACTCTCTGACACTCTCTGACACTCTCTGACACTCTCAATCACTCGCTGACACTCTGACACTCTGACACTCTGACACTCTGACACTCTCTGACACTCTGACACTCTCTGACACTCTCTGACACTCTCTGACACTCTCAGACACTCTCAGACACTCTCAATCACTCTCTGACACTCTCAATCACTATCTGACACACTCAATCACTCTCTGACACTCTCTGACACTCTCAATCACTCTCTGAAACTCTCTGACACTCTCTGACACTCTCTGACACTCTCACTCACTCTGACACTCTCTGACACTCTCTGACACTCTCTGACACTATCTATCACTCTCTGACACTCTCTGACACTCTCTGACACTCTCTGACACTCTCAATCACTCTCAATCACTCTCAATCACTATCTGACACACTCAATCACTCTCTGACACTCTCTGACACTCTCTGACACTCTCTGACACTCTTTGACACTCTCTGACACTATCTATCACTCTCTGACACTCTCTGACACTCTCTGACACTCTCTGACACTCTCAATCACTCTCAATCACTCTCAGACACTCTCAATCACTCTCAGATAGTGTCAGAGAGTGTCAGAGAGTGATTGAGAGTGTCAGAGAGTGATAGATAGTGTCAGAGAGTGTCAATCACTCTCTGACACTCTCAATCACTCTCTGACACTCTCTGACACTCTCTGACACTCTCAATCACTCTCTGACACTCTCTGACACTCTCAATCACTCTCAATCACTCTCAATCACTCTCAATCACTCTCAGACACTCTCAATCACTCTCAATCACTCTCTGACACTCTCTGACACTATCTATCACTCTCTGACACTCTCAATCACTCTCTGACACTCTCTGACACTCTCTGACACTCTCAATCACTCTCTGACACTCTCTGACACTCTCTGACACTCTCAATCACTCTCAATCACTCTCAATCACTCTCAATCACTCTCAATCACTCTCTGACACTCTCTGACACTCTCTGACACTCTCTGACACTCTCAATCACTCTCAATCACTCTCAATCACTCTCTGACACTCTCTGACACTCTCTGACACTCTCTGACACTCTCAGTCACTCTCAATCACTCTCAATCACTCTCTGACACTCTCTGACACTCTCAATCACTCTCTGACACTCTCTGACACTCTCTGACACTCTCAATCACTCTCAATCACTCTCTGACACTCTCAATCACTCTCAATCACTCTCAATCACTCTCAGACACTCTCAGACACTCTCAATCACTCTCAATCACTCTCAATCACTCTCAATCACTCTCAATCACTCTCTGACACTCTCTGACACTCTCAATCACTCTCAATCACTCTCAATCACTCTCTGACACTTTCTGACACTCTCTGACACTCTCAATCACTCTCAATCACTCTCTGACACTCTCTGACACTCTCAATCACTCTCAATCACTCTCAATCACTCTCAATCACTCTCAATCACTCTCTGACACTCTCTGACACTCTCTGACACTCTCAATCACTCTCAATCACTCTCTGACACTCTCAATCACTCTCTGACACTCTCTGACACTCTCTGACACTTTCTGACACTCTCTGACACTCTCAATCACTCTCAATCACTCTCTGACACTCTCTGACACTCTCAATCACTCTCAATCACTCTCAATCACTCTCTGACACTCTCAATCACTCTCTGACACTCTCAATCACTCTCAATCACTCTCAATCACTCTCAATCACTCTCAATCACTCTCTGACACTCTCTGACACTCTCTGACACTCTTTGACACTCTCTGACACTCTCAATCACTCTCAATCACTCTCAATCACTCTCAATCACTCTCTGACACTCTCAATCACTCTCAATCACTCTCAATCACTCTCTGACACTTTCTGACACTCTCTGACACTCTCAATCACTCTCAATCACTCTCAATCACTCTCTGACACTCTCAATCACTCTCAATCACTCTCAATCACTCTCAATCACTCTCAGACACTCTCTGACACTCTCTGACACTCTCTGACACTCTCTGACACTCTCAATCACTCTCAATCACTCTCTGACACTCTCAATCACTCTCAATCACTCTCAATCACTCTCAATCACTCTCTGACACTCTCTGACACTCTCTGACACTCTCAATCACTCTCAATCACTCTCAATCACTCTCTGACACTTTCTGACACTCTCTGACACTCTCAATCACTCTCAATCACTCTCTGACACTCTCTGACACTCTCAATCACTCTCAATCACTCTCAATCACTCTCTGACACTCTCTGACACTCTCAATCACTCTCTGACACTCTCAATCACTCTCAATCACTCTCTGACACTCTCAATCACTCTCAATCACTCTCTGACACTCTCTGACACTTTCTGACACTCTCTGACACTCTCAATCACTCTCAATCACTCTCAATCACTCTCTGACACTCTCAATCACTCTCAATCACTCTCAATCACTCTCTGACACTCTCAATCACTCTCAATCACTCTCAATCACTCTCAATCACTCTCAATCACTCTCTGACACTCTCTGACACTTTCTGACACTCTCTGACACTCTCAATGACTCTCAATCACTCTCAATCACTCTCTGACACTCTCAATCACTCTCTGACACTCTCTGACACTCTCAATCACTCTCAATCACTCTCAATCACTCTCAATCACTCTCAATCACTCTCTGACACTCTCTGACACTCTCTGACACTTTCTGACACTCTCAATCACTCTCAATCACTCTCAATCACTCTCAATCACTCTCAATCACTCTCTGACACTCTCAATCACTCTCAATCACTCTCAATCACTCTCTGACACTCTCAATCACTCTCTGACACTCTCTGACACTCTCAATCACTCTCTGACACTCTGACACTCTCTGACACTCTCTGACACTCTCTGACACTCTCTGACACTCTCAATCACTCTCTGACACTCTCAATCACTCTCTGACACTCTCAATCACTCTCTTACACTCTCAATCACTCTCTGACACTCTCAATCACTTTCTGACACTCTCAATCACTCTCTGACACTCTGAATCACTCTCTTACACTCTCAATCACTCTCTGACACTCTCAATCACTTTCTGACACTCTCAATCACTCTCTGACACTCTCAATCACTCTCTGACACTCTCTGACACAATTACTCTCAATCACTCTCTGACACTCTCTGACACAATTACTCTCAATCACTCTCTGACACTCTCTGACACTCTCTGACACTCTCTGACACTCTCTGACACAATTACTCTCAATCACTCTCTGACACTCTCTGACACTCTCTGACACTCTCTGACACAATTACTCTCAATCACTCTCTGACACTCTCTGACACTCTCTGACTCTCTCTGACACTCTCTGACACTCTCAATCACTCTCTGACACTCTCTGACACTCTCAATCACTCTCTGACACTCTCAATCACTCTCAATCACTCTCTTACACTCTCAATCACTCTCTGACACTCTCAATCACTCTCTGACACTCTCAATCACTCTCTGACACTCTCTGACACAATTACTCTCAATCACTCTCTGACACTCTCTGACACAATTACTCTCTGACACTCTCTGACACTCTCTGACACTCTCTGACACTCTCTGACACAATTACTCTCAATCACTCTCTGACACTCTCAATCACTTTCTGACACTCTCAATCACTCTCTGACACTCTCAATCACTCTCTGACACTCTCAATCACTCTCAATCACTCTCTGACACTCTCAATCACTCTCAGACACTCTCAATCACTCTCAATCACTCTCTGACACTCTCAATCACTCTCTGACACTCTCAATCACTCTCAATCACTCTCTGACACATTTACTCTCAGACAGTCTCAATCACTCTCTGACACTCTCAATCACTCACTGACACTCTCAATCACTCTCAATCACTCTCAGACACTCTCACTCACTCTCTGACACTCTCAATCGCTCTCAGTCACTCTCAGTCACTCTCTGACACTCTCACTCACTCTCTGACACTCTCAATCGCTCTCAATCACTCTCAGTCACTCTCAGTCACTCTCTGACACTCTCAATCACTCTCAATCACTCTCTGACACACTTACTCTCAGACAGTCCTAATCACTCTCTGACACTCTCTGACACTCTCAATCACTCACTGACACTCTCACTCGCTCTCAATCACTCTCAATCACTCTCAATCACTCTCAATCACTCTCAATCACTCTCAATCACTCTCAGACACTCTCAGACACTCTCTGACACTCTCAATCACTCTCAATCACTCTCAATCACTCTCTGACACTCTCTGACACTCTCAATCACTCTCAATCACTCTCTGACACTCTCAATCACTCACTGACACTCTCAATCGCTCTCAATCACTCTCAGTCACTCTCAGTCACTCTCTGACACTCTCACTCACTCTCTGACACTCTCAATCGCTCTCAATCACTCTCAGTCACTCTCAGTCACTCTCTGACACTCTCAATCACTCTCAATCACTCTCTGACACACTTACTCTCAGACAGTCTCAATCACTCTCTGACACTCTCTGACACTCTCAATCACTCACTGACACTCTCACTCGCTCTCAATCACTCTCAATCAATCACTCTCAGACACTCTCTGACACTCTCTGACACTCTCAATCACTCTCTGACACTCTCAATCACTCTCAATCACTCTCTGACACTCTCAATCACTCACTGACACTCTCAATCGCTCTCAATCACTCTCAGTCACTCTCAGTCACTCTCTGACACTCTCAATCACTCTCAATCACTCTCTGACACACTTACTCTCAGACAGTCTCAATCACTCTCTGACACTCTCTGACACTCTCAATCACTCACTGACACTCTCACTCGCTCTCAATCACTCTCAATCACTCTCAATCACTCTCAATCACTCTCAATCACTCTCAATCACTCTCTGACACTCTCTGACACTCTCAATCACTCTCTGACACTCTCTGACACTCTCAATCACTCTCAATCACTCTCAATCACTCTCAATCACTCTCTGACACTCTCAATCACTCTCAATCACTCTCTGACACTCTCAATCACTCTCAATCACTCTCAATCACTCTCAATCACTCTCAATCACTCTCTGACACTCTCTGACACTCTCAGACACTCTCACTCACTCTCTGACACTCTCAATCGCTCTCAATCACTCTCAATCGCTCTCAATCACTCTCAGTCACTCTCTGACACTCTCAATCATTCTCAATCACTCTCTGACACACTTACTCTCAGACAGTCTCAATCACTCTCTGACACTCTCTGACACTCTCAATCACTCACTGACACTCTCACTCGCTCTCACTCGCTCTCAATCACTCTCAATCACTCTCAATCACTCTCAATCACTCTCAATCACTCTCAATCACTCTCTGACACTCTCAATCACTCTCTGACACTCTCTGACACTCTCAATCACTCTCAATCACTCTCTGACACTCTCAATCACTCTCTGACACTCTCAATC
The DNA here is from genome assembly GCF_036365525.1 of Heterodontus francisci. Lineage (NCBI taxonomy): Eukaryota > Metazoa > Chordata > Chondrichthyes > Heterodontiformes > Heterodontidae > Heterodontus > Heterodontus francisci. The sequence continues at coordinate 208,696,929 of NC_090375.1, read as the reverse complement.
ACTCTCTGACACTCTCAATCACTCTCTGACACTCTCTGACACAATTACTCTCAATCACTCTCTGACACTCTCTGACACTCTCAATCACTCACTGACACTCTCAATCACTCTCTGACACTCTCAATCACTCTCAATCACTCTCAGACACTCTCAGACACTCTCAGACACTCTCTGACACTCTCAATCACTCTCAATCACTCTCAATCACTCTCAGACACTCTCAGACACTCTCAGACACTCTCAATCACTCTCAATCACTCTCACTCGCTCTCAATCACTCTCAATCACTCTCTGACACTCTCAATCACTCACTGACACTCTCAATCACTCTCTGACACTCTCTGACACTCTCAATCACTCACTGACACTCTCAATCACTCTCTGACACTCTCAATCACTCTCAATCACTCTCAATCACTCTCAGACACTCTCAGACACTCTCTGACACTCTCTGACACTCTCAATCACTCTCAATCACTCTCAGACACTCTCAGACACTCTCAATCACTCTCAATCACTCTCAATCACTCTCTGACACTCTGACACTCTCTGACACTCTGACACTCTCTGACACTCTCTGACACTCTCTGACACTCTCAATCACTCTCTGACACTCTCAATCACTCTCTGACACTCTCAATCACTCTCTTACACTCTCAATCACTCTCTGACACTCTCAATCACTTTCTGACACTCTCAATCACTCTCTGACACTCTGAATCACTCTCTTACACTCTCAATCACTCTCTGACACTCTCAATCACTTTCTGACACTCTCAATCACTCTCTGACACTCTCAATCACTCTCTGACACTCTCAATCACTCTCTGACACTCTCTGACACAATTACTCTCAATCACTCTCTGACACTCTCTGACACAATTACTCTCAATCACTCTCTGACACTCTCTGACACTCTCTGACACTCTCTGACACTCTCTGACACAATTACTCTCAATCACTCTCTGACACTCTCTGACACTCTCTGACACTCTCTGACACTCTCTGACACAATTACTCTCAATCACTCTCTGACCCTCTCTGACACTCTCTGACACTCTCAATCACTCTCTGACACTCTCTGACACTCTCTGACACTCTCAATCACTCTCTGACACTCTCAATCACTCTCAATCACTCTCTTACACTCTCAATCACTCTCTGACACTCTCAATCACTCTCTGACACTCTCAATCACTCTCTGACACTCTCTGACACAATTACTCTCAATCACTCTCTGACACTCTCTGACACAATTACTCTCTGACACTCTCTGACACTCTCTGACACTCTCTGACACTCTCTGACACAATTACTCTCAATCACTCTCTGACACTCTCAATCACTTTCTGACACTCTCAATCACTCTCTGACACTCTCAATCACTCTCTGACACTCTCAATCACTCTCTGACACTCTCTGACACAATTACTCTCTGACACTCTATAACACAATTACTCTCTGACACTCTCTGACACTCTCTGACACTCTCTGACACAATTACTCTCAATCACTCTCTGACACTCTCTGACACTCTCTGACACTCTCTGACACAATTACTCTCAATCACTCTCTGACACTCTCTGACACTCTCTGACACTCTCTGACACTCTCAATCACTCTCAATCACTCTCAATCACTCTCAATCACTCTCTGACACTCTCAATCACTCTCTGACACTCTCAATAACTCTCTGACACTCTCAATAACTCTCTGACACTCTCTGACACTCTCAATCACTCTCAATCACTCTCAATCACCCTCAATCACTCTCTGACACTCTCAATCACTCTCTGACACTCTCAATCACTCTCAATCACTCTCTGACACTCTCAATCACTCTCTGACACTCTCAATCACTCTCTGACACTCTCTGACACTCTCACTCACTCTCAGACACTCTCAATCACTCTCTGACAGTCAGACACTCTCTGACACTCTCAATCACTCTCTGACACTCTCAATCACTCTCAATCACTCTCTGACACTCTCAATCACTCTCAGTCACTCTCAGTCACTCTCTGACACTCTCAATCACTCTCAATCACTCTCTGACACACTTACTCTCAGACAGTCTCAATCACTCTCTGACACTCTCTGACACTCTCAATCACTCACTGACGCTCTCAATCACTCTCAATCACTCTCAATCACTCTCAATCACTCTCAATCACTCTCTGACACTCTCTGACACTCTCAATCACTCTCAATCACTCTCAATCACTCTCAATCACTCTCTGACACTCTCTGACACTCTCAGACACTCTCACTCACTCTCTGACACTCTCAATCGCTCTCAATCACTCTCAGTCACTCTCAGTCACTCTCTGACACTCTCAATCATTCTCAATCACTCTCTGACACACTTACTCTCAGACAGTCTCAATCACTCTCTGACACTCTCTGACACTCTCAATCACTCACTGACACTCTCACTCGCTCTCACTCGCTCTCAATCACTCTCAATCACTCTCAATCACTCTCTGACACTCTCAATCACTCTCTGACACTCTCTGACACTCTCAATCACTCTCAATCACTCTCTGACACTCTCAATCACTCTCTGACACTCTCAATCACTCTCTGACACTCTCAATCACTCTCTGACACTCTCTGACACAATTACTCTCAATCACTCTCTGACACTCTCTGACACTCTCAATCACTCACTGACACTCTCTGACACAATTACTCTCAATCACTCTCTGACACTCTCTGACACTCTCAATCACTCACTGACACTCTCAATCACTCTCTGACACTCTCAATCACTCTCAATCACTCTCAGACACTCTCAGACACTCTCAGACACTCTCAGACACTCTCTGACACTCTCTGACACTCTCAATCACTCTCAATCACTCTCAGACACTCTCAGACACTCTCAGACACTCTCAGACACTCTCAGACACTCTCAATCACTCTCAATCACTCTCACTCGCTCTCAATCACTCTCTGACACTCTCAATCACTCACTGACACTCTCAATCACTCTCTGACACTCTCTGACACTCTCAATCACTCACTGACACTCTCAATCACTCTCTGACACTCTCAATCACTCTCAATCACTCTCAATCACTCTCAGACACTCTCAGACACTCTCAGACACTCTCAGACACTCTCTGACACTCTCTGACACTCTCTGACACTCTCAATCACTCTCAGACACTCTCAGACACTCTCAATCACTCTCAATCACTCTCAATCACTCTCAATCGCTCTCACTCGCTCTCAATCACTCTCAGACACTCTCAGACACTCTCAGACACTCTCAATCACTCTCAATCACTCTCAATCACTCTCTGACACTCTCAATCACTCACTGACACTCTCAATCACTCTCAATCACTCTCAATCACTCTCTGACACTCTCTGACACTCTCAATCACTCTCAGACACTCTCAGACACTCTCAGACACTCTCAGACACTCTCAGACACTCTCAATCACTCTCAATCACTCTCAATCACTCTCTGACACTCTCAATCACTCACTGACACTCTCAATCACTCTCAATCACTCTCAATCACTCTCTGACACTCTCTGACACTCTCTGACACTCTCAATCACTCTCAGACACTCTCAGACACTCTCAGACACTCTCAGACACTCTCAATCACTCTCAATCACTCTCAATCACTCTCAATCACTCTCTGACACTCTCAATCACTCACTGACACTCTCAATCACTCTCAATCACTCTCAATCACTCTCAATCACTCTCTGACACTCTCTGACACTCTCAATCACTCTCAGACACTCTCAGACACTCTCAGACACTCTCAGACACTCTCAATCACTCTCAATCACTCTCAATCACTCTCAATCACTCTCTGACACTCTCTGACACTCTCTGACACTCTCAGACACTCTCAGACACTCTCAGACACTCTCAGACACTCTCAATCACTCTCAATCACTCTCAATCACTCTCAATCACTCTCTGACACTCTCTGACACTCTCTGACACTCTCTGACACTCTCTGACACTCTCAATCACTCTCAATCACTCTCAATCACTCTCAATCACTCTCAATCACTCTCAATCACTCTCTGACACACTCTGACACTCTCTGTCACTCTCTGTCTCTCTCTGTCTCTCTCTGTCTCTCTGACACTCTCTGACACTCTCAATCACTCTCAATCACTCTCAATCACTCTCTGACACTCTCTGACACTCTCACTCACTCTCAGACCCTTTATGATACTCTGACACTCTCTGACACTCTCAATCACTCTCTGCCACTCTCAATCACTCTCTGACACTCTCAATCACTCTTTGACTCTCTCAATCACTCTCTGACACTCTCAATCACTCTCTGACACTCTGACACTCTGTGACACTCTCTGTCACTCTCTGACACTCTCAATCACTCTCAATCACTCTCTGACACTCTCTGACACTCTCTGACACTCTCTGACACTCTCTGTCACTCTCTGTCACTCTCTGACCCTCTGACACTCTCTGACCCTCTGACACTCTCTGACACTCTGACACTCTCTGACACTCTCTGACACTCTCAATAACTCTCAATCACTCTCAAACACTCTCTGACACTCTCAATCACTCTCAATCACTCTCTGACACTCTCACTCACTCTCAGACACTCTCAATCACTCTCTGACACTCTGACACTCTCTGACACTCTCAATCACTCTCTGACAATCTCAATCATTCTCAATCACTCTCTGAAACTCTCAATCATTCTCTGACACTCTCACTCACTCTATGACTCTCTCTGACAATATCAATCACTCTCACTCTCAATCTCTCTCAGAGAATCTCATCACTCTCTGACACTCTCTGACTCTCTCAATCACTCTCAATCGCTCTCAGACACTCTCAAACACTTTCAGACATTCTCTGACACTCTCAATCACTCTCTGACTCTCTCAATCACTCTCTGACACTCTCTGACACTCTCAATCACTCTCTGACACTCTCAATCGCTCTCAATCACTCTCAATCACTCTCAGTCACTCTCAGTCACTCTCTGACACTCTCAATCACTCTCAATCACTCTCTGACACACTTACTCTCAGACACTCTCAATCACTCTCTGACACTCTCTGACACTCTCACTCACTCTCTGACACTCTCACTCACTCTCTGACACTCTCAATCACTCTCTGACACTCTCAATCACTCTCAATCACTCTCTGACACTCTCAATCACTCTCAATCACTCTCAATCACTCTCAATCACTCTCAATCACTCTCTGACACTCTCTGACACTCTCAATCGCTCTCAATCACTCTCAATCTATCTCTGACATTCTCACTCACTCTCTGACACTCTCTGACACTCTCTGACACTCTCAATCACTCTCAATCACTCTCTGACACTCTCAATCAGTCTCAGACACTCTCAATCTCTCTCAGACACTCTTAATCACTCTCAGACACTCTCAATCTCTCTCAGACACTCTCAATCACTCTCTAACACTCTCAATCACTCTCTAACACTCTCAATCACTCTCTAACACTCTGACACTCTCTGACACTCTCAATCACTCTCAATCACTCTCAATCACTCTCTGACACTCTCAATCAGTCTCAGACATTCTCAATCTCTCTCAGAGAATCTCAATCACTCTCTGACACTCTCTGACACTCTCAATCACTCTCAATCACTCTCTGACACTCTATGACACTCTCAATCACTCTCTGACACTCTCAAGCACTCTCAATCACTCTCAATCACTCTCTGACACTCTCTGACACTCTCAAGCACTCTCAATCACTCTCAATCACTCTCAATCACTCTCAACCACGCTCTGACACTCTCAAACACTCTCAATCACTCTTAACCACTCTCTGACACTCTCAATCACTCTCTAACACACTCAATCACTCTCTAACACACTCAATCACTCTCTAACACACTCAATCACTCTCTAACACTCTCAATCACTCTCTAACACTCTCAATCACTCTCTAACACTCTCTGACACTCTCAATCACTCTCTAACACACTCAATCACTCTCTAACACTCTCAATCACTCTCAGACACTCTCAGACACTCTCAATCTCTCTCAGACACTCTCAATCACTCTCAGACACTCTCAATCTCTCTCAGACACTCTCAATCACTCGCTAACACTCTCAATCACTCTCAGACACTCTCAATCACTCGCTAACACTCTCAATCACTCTCAGACACTCTCAATCACTCTCTAACACTCTCAATCACTCTCTAACACTCTCAATCACTCTCTAACACTCTGACACTCTCTGACACTCTCAATCACTCTCAATCACTCTCTGACACTCTCTGACACTCTCTGACACTCTCAATCACTCTCAATCACTCTCTGACACTCTCAATCAGTCTCAGACATTCTCAATCTCTCTCAGAGAATCTCAATCACTCTCTGACACTCTCTGACACTCTCTGACACTCTCAATCACTCTCAATCACTCTCAATCACTCTCTGACACTCTCTGACACTCTCTGACACTCTCAAGCACTCTCTGACACTCTCAATCACTCTCTGACACCCTCAATCACTCTCTGACACTCTGACTCACTCTCAGACACTCTCAATCACTCTCTGACACACTGACACTCTCTGACACTCTCTGACACTCTCAATCACTCTAAATCACTCTAAATCACTCTAAATCACTCTAAATCACTCTAAATCACTCTCTGAAACTCTCAATCACTCTCAAATGCTCTCTGACACTCTCACTCACTCTCTGACACTCTCACTCACTCTCTGACACTCTCACTCACTCTCTGACACTCTCACTCACTCTCAATCACTCTCTGACACTCTCAATCACTCTCAATCACTCTCTGACACTCTCAACCACTCTCTGACACTCTCAATCTCTCTCTGACACTCTCAATCTCTCTCTGACACTCTCAATCTCTCTCTGACACTCTCAATCTCTCTCTGACACTCTCAATCTCTCTCTGACACTCTCAATCTCTCTCTGACACTCTCAAACTCTCTCAGACACTCTCTGACACTCTCACTCACTCTCTGACTCTCTCAATCTTTCTCTGACACTCTCAATCACTCTCTGACACTCTCAATCACTCTCTGACACTCTCAATCATTCTCTGACACTCTCAATCACTCTCAGACACTCTCTGACACTCTCACTCACTCTCTGACTCTCTCAATCTTTCTCTGACACTCTCAATCACTCTCTGACACTCTCAATCACTCTCTGACACTCTCAATCATTCTCTGACACTCTCAGACACTCTCAGACACTCTCTGACACTCTCTGACACTCTCTGACACTCTCTGACACTCTCACTCACTCTCTGACTCTCTCAATCTTTCTCTGACACTCTCAATCACTCTCTGACACTCTCAATCACTCTCTGACACTCTCAATCATTCTCTGACACTCTCAATCATTCTCTGACACTCTCAATCATTCTCTGACACTCTCAATCACTCTCTGACACTCTCAATCACTCTCTGACACTCTCAACCACTCTCTGACACTCTCAACCACTCTCTGACACTCTCAATCTTTCTCTGACACTCTCAATCACTCTCTGACACTCTCAATCACTCTCTGACACTCTCAATCATTCTCTGACACTCTCAATCATTCTCTGACACTCTCAGACACTCTCAGACACTCTCTGACACTCTCTGACACTCTCTGACACTCTCTGACACTCTCTGACACTCTCACTCACTCTCTGACTCTCTCAATCTTTCTCTGACACTCTCAATCACTCTCTGACACTCTCAATCACTCTCTGACACTCTCAATCACTCTCTGACACTCTCAATCATTCTCTGACACTCTCAATCATTCTCTGACACTCTCAATCACTCTCTGACACTCTCAATCACTCTCTGACACTCTCAACCACTCTCTGACACTCTCAACCACTCTCTGACACTCTCAATCTCTCTCTGACACTCTCAATCTCTCTCTGACACTCTCAATCTCTCTCTGACACTCTCAATCTCTCTCTGACACTCTCAATCTCTCTCTGACACTCTCAATCTCTCTCAGACACTCTCAATCTCTCTCAGACACTCTCAAACTCTCTCAGACACTCTCAACCACTCTGACACTCTCACTCACTCTCTGACACTCTCTGACACTCTCAATCACTCTCAACCACTCTCTGACACTCTCAATCTCTCTCAGACACTCTCAATCTCTCTCAGACACTCTCAATCTCTCTCAGACACTCTCAATCTCTCTCAGACACTCTCAATCTCTCTCAGACACTCTCAATCTCTCTCAGACACTCTCAATCACTCTCTGACACTCTCAATCACTCTCTGACACTCTCAATCTCTCTCTGACACTCTCAATCTCTCTCAGACACTCTCAATCTCTCTCAGACACTCTCAATCACTCTCTGACACTCTCAATCACTCTCTGACACTCTCACTCACTCTCAGACACTCTGACACTCTCACTCACTCTCAGACACTCTGACACTCTCACTCACTCTCAGACACTCTGACACTCTCACTCACTCTCAGACACTCTGACACTCTCAATCACACTCAATCAATCTCTGACACTCTCAATCACTCTCAAACGCTCTCGGACACTCTCACTCACTCCCAGACACTCTCACTCACTCTCTGACACTCTCACTCACTCTTTGACACTCTCATTCACTCTCTGACACTCTCAATCAGTCTCAGACATTCTCAATCTCTCTCAGAGAATCTCAATCACTCTCTGACACTCTCTGACACTCTCTGACACTCTCTGACACTCTCAATCACTCTCAATCACTCTCTAACACTCTCTAACACTCTCTAACACTCTCTAACACTCTCTAACACTCTCTAACACTCTCTAACACTCTCTAACACTCTGACACTCTCTGACACTCTCTGACACTCTCTGACACTCTCTGACACTCTCAATCACTCTCAATCACTCTCAATCACTCTCTGACTCACTCTCAGACACTCTCAATCACTCTCTGACACACTGACACTCTCTGACACTCTCTGAAACTCTAAATCACTCTAAATCACTCTAAATCACTCTAAATCACTCTAAATCACTCTAAATCACTCTCTGAAACTCTCAATCACTCTCAAATGCTCTCTGACACTCTCACTCACTCTCTGACACTCTCACACTCTCTGACACTCTCACTCACTCTCTGACACTCTCACTCACTCTCTGACACTCTCACTCACTCTCAATCACTCTCTGACACTCTCACTCACTCTTTGACACTCTCATTCACTCTCTGACACTCTCAATCAGTCTCAGACATTCTCAATCTCTCTCAGAGAATCTCAATCACTCTCTGACACTCTCTGACACTCTCTGACACTCTCTGACACTCTCTGACACTCTCAATCACTCTCAATCACTCTCTAACACTCTCTAACACTCTCTAACACTCTCTAACACTCTCTAACACTCTGACACTCTCTGACACTCTCTGACACTCTCAATCACTCTCAATCACTCTCAATCACTCTCAATCACTCTCTGACTCACTCTCAGACACTCTCAATCACTCTCTGACACACTGACACTCTCTGACACTCTCTGAAACTCTAAATCACTCTAAATCACTCTCAATCACTCTCAATCACTCTCTAACACTCTCTAACACTCTCTAACACTCTCTAACACTCTCTAACACTCTGACACTCTCACTCACTCTCTGACACTCTCACTCACTCTCTGACACTCTCACTCACTCTCAATCACTCTCTGACACTCTCAATCACTCTCAATCACTCTCTGACACTCTCAATCTCTCTCTGACACTCTCAATCTCTCTCTGACACTCTCAATCTCTCTCTGACACTCTCAATCTCTCTCTGACACTCTCAATCTCTCTCTGACACTCTCAATCTCTCTCTGACACTCTCAAACTCTCTCAGACACTCTCAAACTCTCTCAGACACTCTCAACCACTCTGACACTCTCACTCACTCTCAACCACTCTCTGACACTCTCAATCACTCTCAGACACTCTCTGACACTCTCACTCACTCTCTGACTCTCTCAATCTTTCTCTGACACTCTCAATCACTCTCTGACACTCTCAATCACTCTCTGACACTCTCAATCTTTCTCTGACACTCTCAATCACTCTCTGACACTCTCAATCACTCTCTGACACTCTCAATCATTCTCTGACACTCTCAATCACTCTCAGACACTCTCTGACACTCTCAATCTTTCTCTGACACTCTCAATCACTCTCTGACACTCTCAATCACTCTCTGACACTCTCAATCACTCTCTGACACTCTCAATCATTCTCTGACACTCTCAATCATTCTCTGACACTCTCAATCATTCTCTGACACTCTCAATCATTCTCTGACACTCTCAATCATTCTCTGACACTCTCAATCACTCTCTGACACTCTCAATCACTCTCTGACACTCTCAATCACTCTCTGACACTCTCAGACACTCTCAACCACTCTCTGACACTCTCACTCACTCTCTGACACTCTCAATCACTCTCTGACACTCTCAATCACTCTCTGACACTCTCAATCACTCTCTGACACTCTCAATCACTCTCTGACACTCTCAATCACTCTCTGACACTCTCAATCACTCTCTGACACTCTCAATCACTCTCTGACACTCTCAATCACTCTCTGACACTCTCAATCACTCTCTGACACTCTCAATCACTCTCTGACACTCTCAATCACTCTCTGACACTCTCAATCACTCTCCGACACTCTCACTCACTCTCCGACACTCTCACTCACTCTCTGACACTCTCAATCACTCTCAGACACTCTCAATCTCTCTCAGACACTCTCAATCTCTCTCAGACACTCTCAATCTCTCTCTAACACTCTCAATCACTCTCTAACACTCTCAATCACTCTCTGACACTCTCAATCACTCACTGACACTCTCAATCACTCTCTGACACTCTCAATCACTCTCTGACACTCTCAATCACTCTCTGACACTCTCAATCACTCTCTGACACTCTCAATCACTCACTGACACTCTCAATCACTCTCAATCACTCTCTGACACTCTCAATCGCTCTCAATCACTCTCAATCTATCTCTGACATTCTCACTCACGCTCAGACACTCTCTGACACTCTGACACTCTCAATCACTATCTGACACTCTCTGACACTCTCACTCACTCTCTGACACTCTCAATCACTCTCTGACACTCTCAATCACTCTCTGACACTCTCAATCACTCTCAAATGGTCGCTGACACTCTCACTCACTCTCTGACACTCTCTGACACTCTCACTCACTCTCTGACACTCTCAATCACTCTCTGACACTCTCTGACACTCTCAATCACTCTCTGACACTCTCAATCACTCTCTGACACTCTCAGACATTCTCAATCGCTCTCAGACACTCTCAATCACTCTCTGACACTCTCACTCACTCTCTGACTCTCTCAATCTTTCTCTGACACTCTCAATCACTCTCTGACACTCTCTGACACTCTCTGTCACTCTCTGACACTCTCAATCACTCTCTGACACTCTCTGACACTCTCTGTCACTCTCTGTCACTCTCTGTCACTCTCACTCACTCTCTGACCCTCTCTGACACTCTCTGACACTCTCTGACACTCTCTGACACTCTCAATAACTCTCAATCACTCTCAAACACTCTCAAACACTCTCTGACACTCTCTGACACTCTCAATCACTCTCTGACACTCTCACTCACTCTCAGACACTCTCACTCACTCTCAGACACTCTCAATCACTCTCTGACACTCTCAATCACTCTCTGACAATCTCAATCATTCTCAATCACTCTCTGAAACTCTCAATCATTCTCTGACACTCTCACTCACTCTATGACTCTCTCTGACAATATCAATCACTCTCACTCTCAATCTCTCTCAGAGAATCTCATCACTCTCTGACACTCTCTGACTCTCTCTGACACTCTCAATCACTCTCAATCGCTCTCAGACACTCTCAAACACTTTCAGACACTCTCTGACACTCTCAATCACTCTCTGACTCTCTCAATCACTCTCTGACACTCTCTGACACTCTCAATCACTCTCTGACACTCTCAATCGCTCTCAATCACTCTCAGTCACTCTCAGTCACTCTCTGACACTCTCAATCACTCTCAATCACTCTCTGACACACTTACTCTCAGACACTCTCAATCACTCTCTGACACTCTCACTCACTCTCTGACACTCTCACTCACTCTCTGACACTCTCAATCACTCTCTGACACTCTCAATCACTCTCTGACACTCTCAATCACTCTCAATCACTCTCTGACACTCTCAATCACTCTCAATCACTCTCAATCACTCTCTGACACTCTCTGACACTCTCTGACACTCTCTGACACTCTCAATCACTCTCTGACACACTCAATCACTCTCTGACACACTCAATCACTCTCTGACACACTCAATCACTCTCTGACACTCTCACTCACTCTCTGACACTCTCAATCTCTCTCTGACACTCTCAATTTCTCTCAGAGAATCTCAATCACTCTCTGACTCTCTCAATCACTCTCTGACACTCTCAATCACTCTCTGACACTCTCAATCACTCTCTCACACTCTCAATCACTCTCTGACACTCTCAATCTCTCTCTGACATTCTCAATCTCTCTCAGACACTCTCAATCACTCTCTGACACTCTCAATCACTCTCTGACACTCTCAATCACTCTCTGACACTCTCAATCACTCTCAGACACTCTCAATCACTCTCAGACACTCTCAATCACTCTCAGACACTCTCAATCACTCTCAGACACTCTCAATCTCTCTCAGACACTCTCAATCACTCTCTGACACTCTCAATCACTCTCAATCACTCTCAATCACTCTCAATCACTCTCTGACACTCTCTGACACTCTCAATCACTCTCTGACACACTCAATCACTCTCTGACACACTCAATCACTCTCTGACACTCTCACTCACTCTCTGACACTCTCAATCTCTCTCTGACACTCTCAATTTCTCTCAGAGAATCTCAATCACTCTCTGACTCTCTCAATCACTCTCTGACACTCTCAATCACTCTCTGACACTCTCAATCACTCTCTGACACTCTCAATCACTCTCTGACACTCTCAATCTCTCTCTGACACTCTCAATCTCTCTCTGACACTCTCAATCTCTCTCAGACACTCTCAATCACTCTCTGACACTCTCAATCACTCTCTGACACTCTCAATCACTCTCAGACACTCTCAATCTCTCTCAGACACTCTCAATCACTCTCAGACACTCTCAATCTCTCTCAGACACTCTCAATCTCTCTCAGACACTCTCAATCACTCTCAATCACTCTCTAACACTCTGACACTCTCTGACACTCTCTGACACTCTCTGACACTCTCAATCACTCTCAATCACTCTCTGACACTCTCAATCACTCTCAATCACTCTCAATCACTCTCAATCACTCTCTGACACTCTCAATCGCTCTCAATCTATCTCTGACATTCTCACTCACTCTCTGACACTCTCTGACACTCTCAATCACTGTCAAATGCTCTCTGACACTCTCACTCACTCTCTGACACTCTCTGACACTCTCAATAACTCTCATACACTCTCTAACGCTCTGACACTCTCTGACACTCTCAATCACTCTCTGACACTCTCAAGCACTCTCAATCACTCTCAATCACTCTCTGACACTCTCAACCACGCTCTGACACTCTCAAACACTCTCAATCACTCTTAACCACTCTCTGACACTCTCAATCACTCTCTAACACACTCAATCACTCTCTAACACACTCAATCACTCTCTAACACACTCAATCACTCTCTAACACTCTCAATCACTCTCAATCACTCTCAGACACTCTCAATCTCTCTCAGACACTCTCAATCACTCTCAGACACTCTCAATCTCTCTCAGACACTCTCAATCACTCGCTGACACTCTCAATCACTCTTAGACACTCTCAATCACTCGCTAACACTCTCAATCACTCTCAGACACTCTCAATCACTCTCTAACACTCTCAATCACTCTCTAACACTCTCAATCACTCTCTAACACTCTCAATCACTCTCTAACACTCTGACACTCTCTGACACTCTCTGACACTCTCAATCACTCTCAATCACTCTCTGACACTCTCAATCAGTCTCAGACATTCTCAATCTCTCTCAGAGAATCTCAATCACTCTCTGACACTCTCTGACACTCTCTGACACTCTCAATCACTCTCAATCACTCTCAATCACTCTCAATCACTCTCAATCACTCTCTGACACTCTCTGACACTCTCAATCACTCTCAATCACTCTCTGACACTCTGACTCACTCTCAGACACTCTCAATCACTCTCTGACACACTGACACTCTCTGACACTCTCTGAAACTCTCAATCACTCTCTGACACTCTCAATCACTCTCAAATGCTCTCTGACACTCTCACTCACTCTCTGACACTCTCACTCACTCTCTGACACTCTCACTCACTCTCTGACACTCTCACTCACTCTCAATCACTCTCAATCACTCTCAATCACTCTCTGACACTCTCAATCACTCTCTGACACTCTCAATCACTCTCTGACACTCTCAATCATTCTCTGAAACTCTCAATCACTCTCAAATGCTCTCTGACACTCTCACTCACTCTCTGACACTCTCACTCACTCTCTGACACTCTCACTCACTCTCTGACACTCTCAATCACTCTCTGACACTCTCTGACACTCTCTGACACTCTCAATCACTCTCAATCACTCTCTGACACTCTCAATCACTCTCTGACACTCTCAATCACTCTCTGACACTCTCAATCATTCTCTGAAACTCTCAATCACTCTCAAATGCTCTCTGACACTCTCACTCACTCTCTGACACTCTCTGACACTCTCAATCACTCTGACACTCTCAATCACTCTCAAATGCTCTCTGACACTCTCACTCACTCTCTGACACTCTCAATCACTCTCAGACACTCTCTGACACTCTCTGACACTCTCACTCACTCTCTGACTCTCTCAATCTTTCTCTGACACTCTCAATCACTCTCTGACACTCTCAATCACTCTCTGACACTCTCAATCATTCTCTGACACTCTCAATCACTCTCTGACACTCTCAATCTCTCTCTGACACTCTCAATCTCTCTCTGACACTCTCAATCTCTCTCTGACACTCTCAATCTCTCTCTGACACTCTCAAACTCTCTCTGACACTCTCAATCTCTCTCTGACACTCTCAATCTCTCTCTGACACTCTCAATCTCTCTCAGACACTCTCTGACACTCTCTGACACTCTCACTCACTCTCTGACTCTCTCAATCTTTCTCTGACACTCTCAATCACTCTCTGACACTCTCAATCACTCTCTGACACTCTCAATCATTCTCTGACACTCTCAATCACTCTCTGACACTCTCAATCTCTCTCTGACACTCTCAATCTCTCTCTGACACTCTCAATCTCTCTCTGACACTCTCAATCTCTCTCTGACACTCTCAAACTCTCTCTGACACTCTCAATCTCTCTCTGACACTCTCAATCTCTCTCTGACACTCTCAATCTCTCTCAGACACTCTCAACCACTCTGACACTCTCAACCACTCTGACACTCTCACTCACTCTCTGACACTCTCACTCACTCTCTGACACTCTCAATCACTCTCAACCACTCTCTGACACTCTCAATCTCTCTCTGACACTCTCAATCTCTCTCTGACACTCTCAATCTCTCTCTGACACTCTCAATCTCTCTCTGACACTCTCAATCTCTCTCTGACACTCTCAATCACTCTCAGACACTCTCTGACACTCTCTGACACTCTCACTCACTCTCTGACTCTCTCAATCTTTCTCTGACACTCTCAATCACTCTCTGACACTCTCAATCACTCTCTGACACTCTCAATCATTCTCTGACACTCTCAATCACTCTCTGACACTCTCAATCTCTCTCTGACACTCTCAATCTCTCTCTGACACTCTCAATCTCTCTCTGACACTCTCAATCTCTCTCTGACACTCTCAAACTCTCTCTGACACTCTCAATCTCTCTCTGACACTCTCAATCTCTCTCTGACACTCTCAATCTCTCTCAGACACTCTCAACCACTCTGACACTCTCAACCACTCTGACACTCTCACTCACTCTCTGACACTCTCACTCACTCTCTGACACTCTCAATCACTCTCAACCACTCTCTGACACTCTCAATCTCTCTCTGACACTCTCAATCTCTCTCTGACACTCTCAATCTCTCTCTGACACTCTCAATCTCTCTCTGACACTCTCAATCTCTCTCTGACACTCTCAATCTCTCTCTGACACTCTCAATCTCTCTCTGACACTCTCAATCTCTCTCTGACACTCTCAATCACTCTCTGACACTCTCAGACACTCTCAACCACTCTCTGACACTCTCAATCTCTCTCTGACACTCTCAATCTCTCTCTGACACTCTCAATCTCTCTCTGACACTCTCAATCTCTCTCTGACACTCTCAATCTCTCTCTGACACTCTCAATCTCTCTCTGACACTCTCAATCTCTCTCTGACACTCTCAATCTCTCTCTGACACTCTCAATCTCTCTCAGACACTCTCAATCTCTCTCAGACACTCTCAAACTCTCTCAGACACTCTCAACCACTCTGACACTCTCACTCACTCTCTGACACTCTCACTCACTCTCTGACACTCTCAATCACTCTCAACCACTCTCTGACACTCTCAATCTCTCTCTGACACTCTCAATCTCTCTCTGACACTCTCAATCTCTCTCTGACACTCTCAATCTCTCTCTGACACTCTCAATCTCTCTCTGACACTCTCAATCTCTCTCTGACACTCTCAATCTCTCTCTGACACTCTCAATCTCTCTCTGACACTCTCAATCACTCTCTGACACTCTCAGACACTCTCAACCACTCTCTGACACTCTCAATCTCTCTCTGACACTCTCAATCTCTCTCTGACACTCTCAATCTCTCTCTGACACTCTCAATCTCTCTCTGACACTCTCAATCTCTCTCTGACACTCTCAATCTCTCTCTGACACTCTCAATCTCTCTCAGACACTCTCAATCTCTCTCAGACACTCTCAAACTCTCTCAGACACTCTCAACCACTCTGACACTCTCACTCACTCTCTGACACTCTCTGACACTCTCAATCACTCTCAATCTCTCTCAGACACTCTCACTCACTCTCAGACACTCTCTGACACTCTCAGACACTCTCTGACTCTCTCAATCTTTCTCTGACACTCTCAATCTCTCTCTGACACTCTCAATCTCTCTCTGACACTCTCAATCTCTCTCTGACACTCTCAATCTCTCTCTGACACTCTCAATCTCTCTCTGACACTCTCAATCTCTCTCTGACACTCTCAATCTCTCTCTGACACTCTCAATCTCTCTCTGACACTCTCAATCTCTCTCTGACACTCTCAATCTCTCTCAGACACTCTCAATCTCTCTCAGACACTCTCAATCTCTCTCAGACACTCTCAATCTCTCTCAGACACTCTCAATCTCTCTCAGACACTCTCAAACTCTCTCAGAGAATCTCAATCACTCTCTGACACTCTCAATCTCTCTCTGACACTCTCTGACACTCTCAATCACTCTCAACCACTCTCAATCTCTATCAGACACTCTCAATCACTCTCTAACACTCTCAATCACTCTCTAACACTCTGACACTCTCTGACACTCTCTGACACTCTCAATCACTCTCAGTCACTCTCAATCACTCTCAATCACTCTCAATCACTCTCAATCACTCTCTGACACTCTCACTCACTCTCAGACCCTCTATGACACTCTGACACTCTCTGACACTCTCTGACACTCTGACACTCTCTGACACTCTCAATAACTCTCAATCACTCTCTGACACTCTCAATAACTCTCAATCACTCTCTGACACTCTCAATCACTCTCTGACACTCTCAGTAACTCTCAATCACTCTCTGACACTCTCAATCACTCTCTGACACTCTCACTCACTCTCAGACACTCTGACACTCTCAATCACTCTCAATCAATCTCTGACACTCTCAATCACTCTCAAACGCTCTCGGACACTCTCACTCACTCCCAGACACTCTCACTCACTCTCTGACACTCTCACTCACTCTTTGACACTCTCATTCACTCTCTGAAACTCTTAATCACTCTCTGACACTCTCAATCACTCTCTGACACTCTCAATCACTCTCAGACACTCTGACACTCTCAATCACTCTCAGACACTCTCAATCACTCTCTGACACTCTGACACTCTCTGACACTCTGACACTCTCAATCACTCTCAGACACTCTCAATCACTCTCTGACACTCTGACACTCTCTGACACTCTCTGACACTCTCAATCACTCTCTGACACTCTCAATCACTCTCTGACACTCTCAATCACTCTCTGACACTCTCAAACACTCTCTGACACTCTCAATCACTCTCTGACACTCTCACTCACTCTCTGACACTCTCAATCACTCTCAATCACTCTCAGACACTCTCAATCTCTCTCAGACACTCTCAATCTCTCTCTAACACTCTCAATCACTCTCTAACACTCTCAATCACTCTCTGACACTCTCAATCACTCACTGACACTCTCAATCACTCTCAATCACTCTCTGACACTCTCTGACACTCTCAATCGCTCTCAATCACTCTCAATCTATCTCTGACATTCTCACTCACGCTCAGACACTCTCTGACACTCTGACACTCTCAATCACTATCTGACACTCTCTGACACTCTCTGACACTCTCACTCACTCTCTGACACTCTCAATCACTCTCTGACACTCTCAATCACTCTCTGACACTCTCAATCACTCTCAAATGGTCGCTGACACTCTCACTCACTCTCTGACACTCTCTGACACTCTCACTCACTCTCTGACACTCTCAATCACTCTCTGACACTCTCAATCACTCTCTGACACTCTCAATCACTCTCTGACACTCTCAATCACTCTCTGACACTCTCAATCTTTCTCTGACACTCTCAATCACTCTCAATCACTCTGTGACACTCTCACTCTCTCTCAATCACTCTCTGACACTCTCACTCACTCTTTGACACTCTCATTCACTCTCTGAAACTCTCAATCACTCTCTGACACTCTCAATCACTCTCAATCACTCTCTGACACTCTCAACCACGCTCTGACACTCTCAAACACTCTCTGAGACTCTGACACTCTCTGACACTCTCTGACACTCTCAATCACTCTCAGACACTCTCAATCACTCTCAGACACTCTCAGACACTCTCAATCACTCTCTGACACTCTGACACTATCTGACACTCTCAATCACTCTGTGACACTCTCAATCACTCTCTGACACTCTCAATCTCTCTCAGAGAATCTCAATCACTCTCTGACACTCTGACACTATCTGACACTCTCAATCACTCTCTGACACTCTCAATCACTCTCTGACACTCTCAATCACTCTCTGACACTCTCAATCACTCTCTGACACTCTGACACTCTCTGACACTCTCAATCACTCTCTGACACTCTCAATCACTCTCTGACACTATCAATCACTCTCTGCCACTCTCACTCTCTCTCTGACACTCTCACTCTCTCTCTGACACTCTCACTCTCTCTCTGACACTCTCAATCTCGCTCAGACACTCTCAATCACTCTCTAACACTCTCAATCACTCTCTAACACTCTCAATCACTCTCTAACACTCTCAATCACTCTCTAACACTCTGAGAGTGTCAGAGAGTGTCAGAGAGTGTCAATCACTCTCTGACACTCTCAATCACTCACTGACACTCTCAATCACTCTCAATCACTCTCTGACACTCTCAATCACTCTCAATCGCTCTCAATCACTCTCAATCTATCTCTGACATTCTCACTCACTCTCAGACACTCTCTGACACTCTGACACTCTCAATCACTATCTGACACTCTCACTCACTCTCTGACACTCTCACTCACTCTCTGACATTCTCAATCACTCTCAAATGCTCTCTGACATTCTCAATCGCTCTCAGACACTCTCAATCACACTCTGACACTCTCACTCACTCTCGGACACTCTCAATCACTCTCAATCACTCTCAATCACTCTCTGACACTCTCTGACACTCTCAATCGCTCTCAATCACTCTCAATCTATCTCTGACATTCTCACTCACTCTCTGACACTCTCTGACACTCTCTGACACTCTCTGACACTCTCAATCACTCTCAAATGCTCTCTGACACTCTCACTCACTCTCTGACACTCTCTGACACTCTCAATAACTCTCTGACACTCTCAATCTCTCTCATACACTCTCTAACGCTCTGACACTCTCTGACACTCTCAATCACTCTCTGACACTCTCAAGCACTCACTGACACTCTCAATCACTCTCTGACACTCTCAATCGCTCTCAATCACTCTCAATCTATCTCTGACATTCTCACTCACTCTCAGACACTCTCGGACACTCTCTGACACTCTCAATCACTGTCAAATGCTCTCTGACACTCTCAATCTCTCTCATACACTCTCAATCACTCTCAGACACTCTCAATCACTCTCTGACACTCTCTGACACTCTCAATCACTCTCTGACACTCTCTGACACTCTCAATCACTCCCTGACACTCTCAATCACTCTCTGACACTTTCAATCACTCTCTGACACTCTCACTCTCTCTCTGACACTCTCAATCTCTCTCATACACTCTCAATCACTCTCAGACACTCTCAATCACTCTCTGACACTCTCTGACACTCTCAATCACTCTCTGACACTCTCAATCACTCCCTGACACTCTCAATCACTCTCAATCACTCTCATACACTCTCAATCACTCTCTAACGCTCTGACACTCTCTGACACTCTCAATCACTCTCTGACACTCTCAATCACTCTCAATCACTCTCTGACACTCTCAAGCACTCACTGACACTCTCAAGCACTCACTGACACTCTCAATCACTCTCAATTACTCTCTGACACTTTCAATCACTCTCAATCACTCTCTGACATTCTCACTCACTCTCAGACACTCTCTGACACTGACACTCTCTGACACTGACACTCTCTGACACTGACACTCTCTGACACTCTCAATCACTCTCTGACACTCTCACTCACTCTCTGACACTCTCAATCACTCTCTGACACTCTCAATCACTCTCTGACACTCTCTGACACTCTCAATCTCTCTCAATCACTCTCAATCGCTCTCAGACACTCTCAATCACTCTCTGACACTCTCAATCACACTCTGACACTCTCTGACTCTCTCAATCTTTCTCTGACACTCTCAATCACTCTCTGACACTCTCACTCTCTCTCAATCACTCTCTGACACTCTCACTCACTCTTTGACACTCTCACTCACTCTCTGAAACTCTCAATCACTCTCTGACACTCTCAATCACTCTCAATCACTCTCTGACACTCTCAACCACGCTCTGACACTCTCAAACACTCTCAATCACTCTTAACCACTCTCTGACACTCTCAATCTCTCTCAGACACTCTCAATCACTCTCTGACACTCTCAATCACTCTCTGACACTCTCACTCTCTCTCTGACATTCTCACTCTCTCTCTGACATTCTCACTCTCTCTCTGACACTCTCAATCACTCTCAGACACTCTCAATCACTATCAATCACTCTCTGACACTATCAATCACTCTCTGACACTCTCAATCACTCTCAGACACTCTCAATCACTATCAATCACTCTCTGACACTCTCAACCACGCTCTGACACTCTCAAACACTCTCAATCACTCTCTGACACTCTCAACCACGCTCTGACACTCTCAAACACTCTCTGACACTCTCAAACACTCTCAATCACTCTCTGACACTCTCAACCACGCTCTGACACTCTCAAACACTCTCAATCACTCTCTGACACTCTCAACCACGCTCTGACACTCTCTGACACTCTCAATCACTCTCAGACACTCTCAATCTCTCTCAGAGAATCTCAATCACTCTCTGACACTCTCAATCACTCTCAATCACTCTCAATCACTCTCAATCACTCTCAATCACTCTCTGACACTCTCTGACACTCTCAATCACTCTCAATCACTCTCAATCACTCTCTGACACTCTCAATCACTCTCTGACACTCTCAATCACTCTCTGACACTCTCAATCACTCTCAATCACTCTCTGACACTCTCAATCACTCTCTGACACTCTCACTGACTCTCACTCACTCTCAGACACTCTCAATCTCTCTCAGAGAATCTCAATCACTCTCTGACACTCTCTGACACTCTCAATCACTCTCAATCACTCTCAATCACTCTCTGACACTCTCAATCACTCTCAATCACTCTCTGACACTCTCAATCACTCTCTGACACTCTCAATCACTCTCTGACACTCTCAATCACTCTCTGACACTCTCAATCACTCTCAATCACTCTCAATCACTCTCTGACACTCTCAATCACTCTCTGACACTCTGACACTCTCTGACACTCTCACTCACTCTCTGACACTCTCAATCTCTCTCAGAGAATCTCAATCACTCTCTGACACTCTGACACTCTCTGACACTCTCAATCACTCTCCGACACTCTCACTCACTCTCAGACACTCTCAATCTCTCTCAGAGAATCTCAACCACTCTCTGACACTCTGACACTCTCAACCACTCTCTGACACTCTCAATCTCTCTCAGACACTCTCAATCTCTCTCAGACACTCTCAATCTCTCTCAGACACTCTCAATCTCTCTCTGACACTCTCAATCTCTCTCTGACACTCTCAATCACTCTCTGACACTCTCAATCACTCTCTGACACTCTCAATCACTCTCTGACACTCTCAATCACTCTCTGACACTCTCACTCACTCTCTGACACTCTCAATCACTCTCAATCACTCTCAGACACTCTCAATCTCTCTCAGACACTCTCAATCTCTCTCTAACACTCTCAATCACTCTCTAACACTCTCAATCACTCTCTGACACTCTCAATCACTCACTGACACTCTCAATCACTCACTGACACTCTCAATCACTCTCAATCACTCTCTGACACTCTCTGACACTCTCTGACACTCTCAATCGCTCTCAATCACTCTCAATCTATCTCTGACATTCTCACTCACGCTCAGACACTCTCTGACACTCTGACACTCTCAATCACTATCTGACACTCTCTGACACTCTCTGACACTCTCACTCACTCTCTGACACTCTCAATCACTCTCTGACACTCTCAATCACTCTCTGACACTCTCAATCACTCTCAAATGGTCGCTGACACTCTCACTCACTCTCTGACACTCTCTGACACTCTCACTCACTCTCTGACACTCTCAATCACTCTCTGACACTCTCAATCACTCTCTGACACTCTCAATCACTCTCAATCACTCTGTGACACTCTCACTCTCTCTCAATCACTCTCTGACACTCTCACTCACTCTTTGACACTCTCATTCACTCTCTGAAACTCTCAATCACTCTCTGACACTCTCAATCACTCTCAATCACTCTCTGACACTCTCAACCACGCTCTGACACTCTCAAACACTCTCTGACACTCTCAATCTCTCTCAGACACTCTCAATCACTCTCTGAGACTCTGACACTCTCTGACACTCTCTGACACTCTCAATCACTCTCAGACACTCTCAATCACTCTCAGACACTCTCAATCACTCTCAGACACTCTCAATCACTCTCAGACACTCTCAATCACTCTCTGACACTCTGACACTATCTGACACTCTCAATCACTCTGTGACACTCTCAATCACTCTCTGACACTCTCAATCTCTCTCAGAGAATCTCAATCACTCTCTGACACTCTGACACTATCTGACACTCTCAATCACTCTCTGACACTCTCAATCACTCTCTGACACTCTCAATCACTCTCTGACACTCTCAATCACTCTCTGACACTCTGACACTCTCTGACACTCTCAATCACTCTCTGACACTCTCAATCACTCTCTGACACTATCAATCACTCTCTGCCACTCTCACTCTCTCTCTGACACTCTCACTCTCTCTCTGACACTCTCAATCTCGCTCAGACACTCTCAATCACTCTCTAACACTCTCAATCACTCTCTAACACTCTCAATCACTCTCTAACACTCTCAATCACTCTCTAACACTCTGAGAGTGTCAGAGAGTGTCAGAGAGTGTCAATCACTCTCTGACACTCTCAATCACTCACTGACACTCTCAATCACTCTCAATCACTCTCTGACACTCTCAATCACTCTCAATCGCTCTCAATCACTCTCAATCTATCTCTGACATTCTCACTCACTCTCAGACACTCTCTGACACTCTGACACTCTCAATCACTATCTGACACTCTCACTCACTCTCTGACACTCTCACTCACTCTCTGACACTCTCAATCACTCTCAAATGCTCTCTGACATTCTCAATCGCTCTCAGACACTCTCAATCACACTCTGACACTCTCACTCACTCTCGGACACTCTCAATCACTCTCAATCACTCTCAATCACTCTCAATCACTCTCTGACACTCTCTGACACTCTCTGACACTCTCTGACACTCTCTGACACTCTCAATCGCTCTCAATCACTCTCAATCTATCTCTGACATTCTCACTCACTCTCTGACACTCTCTGACACTCTCTGACACTCTCTGACACTCTCAATCACTCTCAAATGCTCTCTGACACTCTCACTCACTCTCTGACACTCTCTGACACTCTCAATAACTCTCTGACACTCTCAATCTCTCTCATACACTCTCTAACGCTCTGACACTCTCTGACACTCTCAATCACTCTCTGACACTCTCAATCTCTCTCATACACTCTCTAACGCTCTGACACTCTCTGACACTCTCAATCACTCTCTGACACTCTCACTCACTCTCGGACACTCTCAATCACTCTCAATCACTCTCAATCACTCTCAATCACTCTCTGACACTCTCTGACACTCTCAATCACTCTCAATCTATCTCTGACATTCTCACTCACTCTCTGACACTCTCTGACACTCTCTGACACTCTCTGACACTCTCAATCACTCTCAAATGCTCTCTGACACTCTCACTCACTCTCTGACACTCTCTGACACTCTCAATAACTCTCTGACACTCTCAATCTCTCTCATACACTCTCTAACGCTCTGACACTCTCTGACACTCTCAATCACTCTCTGACACTCTCAAGCACTCACTGACACTCTCAATCACTCTCAATCACTCTCTGACACTCTCAATCGCTCTCAATCACTCTCAATCTATCTCTGACATTCTCACTCACTCTCAGACACTCTCGGACACTCTCTGACACTCTCAATCTCTCTCATACACTCTCAATCACTCTCAGACACTCTCAATCACTCTCTGACACTCTCTGACACTCTCAATCACTCTCTGACACTCTCTGACACTCTCAATCACTCCCTGACACTCTCAATCACTCTCTGACACTTTCAATCACTCTCTGACACTCTCACTCTCTCTCTGACACTCTCAATCTCTCTCATACACTCTCAATCACTCTCAGACACTCTCAATCACTCTCTGACACTCTCTGACACTCTCAATCACTCTCTGACACTCTCAATCACTCCCTGACACTCTCAATCACTCTCAATCACTCTCATACACTCTCAATCACTCTCTAACGCTCTGACACTCTCTGACACTCTCAATCACTCTCTGACACTCTCAATCACTCTCAATCACTCTCTGACACTCTCAAGCACTCACTGACACTCTCAAGCACTCACTGACACTCTCAATCACTCTCAATTACTCTCTGACACTCTCAATCACTCTCAATCACTCTCTGACATTCTCACTCACTCTCAGACACTCTCTGACACTGACACTCTCTGACACTGACACTCTCTGACACTGACACTCTCTGACACTCTCAATCACTCTCTGACACTCTCACTCACTCTCTGACACTCTCAATCACTCTCTGACACTCTCAATCACTCTCAATCACTCTCTGACACTCTCAATCTCTCTCAATCACTCTCAATCGCTCTCAGACACTCTCAATCACTCTCTGACACTCTCAATCACACTCTGACACTCTCTGACGCTCTCAATCTTTCTCTGACACTCTCAATCACTCTCAATCACTCTCTGACACTCTCACTCTCTCTCAATCACTCTCTGACACTCTCACTCACTCTTTGACACTCTCACTCACTCTCTGAAACTCTCAATCACTCTCTGACACTCTCAATCACTCTCTGACACTCTCAATCACTCTCAATCACTCTCTGACACTCTCAACCACGCTCTGACACTCTCAAACAGTCTCAATCACTCTTAACCACTCTCTGATACTCTCAATCTCTCTCAGACACTCTCAATCACTCTCTGACACTCTCAATCACTCTCTGACACTCTCAATCACTCTCTGACACTCTCAATCACACTCTGACACTCTCTGACTCTCTCAATCTTTCTCTGACACTCTCAATCACTCTCAATCACTCTCTGACACTCTCACTCTCTCTCAATCACTCTCTGACACTCTCACTCACTCTTTGACACTCTCACTCACTCTCTGAAACTCTCAATCACTCTCTGACACTCTCAATCACTCTCAATCACTCTCTGACACTCTCAACCACGCTCTGACACTCTCAAACAGTCTCAATCACTCTTAACCACTCTCTGATACTCTCAATCTCTCTCAGACACTCTCAATCACTCTCTGACACTCTCAATCACTCTCTGACACTCTCACTCTCTCTCTGACATTCTCACTCTCTCTCTGACATTCTCACTCTCTCTCTGACACTCTCAATCACTCTCAGACACTCTCAATCACTATCAATCACTCTCTGACACTATCAATCACTCTCTGACACTCTCAATCACTCTCAGACACTCTCAATCACTATCAATCACTCTCTGACACTATCAATCACTCTCTGACACTCTCAATCACTCTCAGACACTCTCAATCACTATCAATCACTCTCTGACACTCTCAATCTCTCTCAGAGAATCTCAATCACTCTCTGACACTCTCTGACACTCTCTGACACTCTCAATCACTCTCAATCACTCTCTGACACTCTCTGACACTCTCAATCACTCTCAATCACTCTCAATCACTCTCTGACACTCTCAATCACTCTCTGACACTCTCAATCACTCTCTGACACTCTCAATCACTCTCTGACACTCTCAATCACTCTCAATCACTCTCTGACACTCTCAATCACTCTCTGACACTCTGACACTCTCTGACACTCTCACTCACTCTCTGACACTCTCAATCTCTCTCAGAGAATCTCAATCACTCTCTGACACTCTGACACTCTCTGACACTCTCAATCACTCTCCGACACTCTCACTCACTCTCAGACACTCTCAATCTCTCTCAGAGAATCTCAACCACTCTCTGACACTCTGACACTCTCAACCACTCTCTGACACTCTCAATCTCTCTCAGACACTCTCAATCTCTCTCAGACACTCTCAATCTCTCTCTGACACTCTCAATCACTCTCTGACACTCTCAATCACTCTCTGACACTCTCAATCACTCTCTGACACTCTCAATCACTCTCTGACACTCTCACTCACTCTCTGACACTCTCAATCACTCTCAATCACTCTCAGACACTCTCAATCTCTCTCAGACACTCTCAATCTCTCTCTAACACTCTCAATCACTCTCTAACACTCTCAATCACTCTCTGACACTCTCAATCACTCACTGACACTCTCAATCACTCTCAATCACTCTCTGACACTCTCAATCGCTCTCAATCACTCTCAATCTATCTCTGACATTCTCACTCACGCTCAGACACTCTCTGACACTCTGACACTCTCAATCACTATCTGACACTCTCTGACACTCTCTGACACTCTCACTCACTCTCTGACACTCTCAATCACTCTCTGACACTCTCAATCACTCTCTGACACTCTCAATCACTCTCAAATGGTCGCTGACACTCTCACTCACTCTCTGACACTCTCTGACACTCTCACTCACTCTCTGACACTCTCAATCACTCTCTGACACTCTCAATCACTCTCTGACACTCTCAATCACTCTCTGACACTCTCAATCACTCTCTGACACTCTCAATCACTCTCAATCACTCTGTGACACTCTCACTCTCTCTCAATCACTCTCTGACACTCTCACTCACTCTTTGACACTCTCATTCACTCTCTGAAACTCTCAATCACTCTCTGACACTCTCAATCACTCTCAATCACTTTCTGACACTCTCAACCACGCTCTGACACTCTCAAACACTCTCAATCACTCTGTGACACTCTCACTCTCTCTCAATCACTCTCTGACACTCTCACTCACTCTTTGACACTCTCATTCACTCTCTGAAACTCTCAATCACTCTCTGACACTCTCAATCACTCTCAATCACTCTCTGACACTCTCAACCACGCTCTGACACTCTCAAACACTCTCTGACACTCTCAATCTCTCTCAGACACTCTCAATCACTCTCTGAGACTCTGACACTCTCTGACACTCTCTGACACTCTCAATCACTCTCAGACACTCTCAATCACTCTCAGACACTCTCAATCACTCTCAGACACTCTCAATCACTCTCTGACACTCTCAATCACTCTCTGACACTCTGACACTATCTGACACTCTCAATCACTCTGTGACACTCTCAATCACTCTCTGACACTCTCAATCTCTCTCAGAGAATCTCAATCACTCTCTGACACTCTGACACTATCTGACACTCTCAATCACTCTCTGACACTCTCAATCACTCTCTGACACTCTCAATCACTCTCTGACACTCTCAATCACTCTCTGACACTCTCAATCACTCTCTGACACTCTGACACTCTCTGACACTCTCAATCACTCTCTGACACTCTCAATCACTCTCTGACACTATCAATCACTCTCTGCCACTCTCACTCTCTCTCTGACACTCTCACTCTCTCTCTGACACTCTCAATCTCGCTCAGACACTCTCAATCACTCTCTAACACTCTCAATCACTCTCTAACACTCTCAATCACTCTCTGACACTCTCAATCACTCTCAATCGCTCTCAATCACTCTCAATCTATCTCTGACATTCTCACTCACTCTCAGACACTCTCTGACACTCTGACACTCTCAATCACTATCTGACACTCTCACTCACTCTCTGACACTCTCACTCACTCTCTGACACTCTCAATCACTCTCAAATGCTCTCTGACATTCTCAATCGCTCTCAGACACTCTCAATCACACTCTGACACTCTCACTCACTCTCGGACACTCTCAATCACTCTCAATCACTCTCAATCACTCTCAATCACTCTCTGACACTCTCTGACACTCTCTGACACTCTCAATCGCTCTCAATCACTCTCAATCTATCTCTGACATTCTCACTCACTCTCTGACACTCTCTGACACTCTCTGACACTCTCTGACACTCTCAATCACTCTCAAATGCTCTCTGACACTCTCACTCACTCTCTGACACTCTCTGACAATCTCAATAACTCTCTGACACTCTCAATCTCTCTCATACACTCTCTAACGCTCTGACACTCTCTGACACTCTCAATCACTCTCTGACACTCTCAATCTCTCTCATACACTCTCTAACGCTCTGACACTCTCTGACACTCTCAATCACTCTCTGACACTCTCACTCACTCTCGGACACTCTCAATCACTCTCAATCACTCTCAATCACTCTCAATCACTCTCTGACACTCTCTGACACTCTCAATCGCTCTCAATCACTCTCAATCTATCTCTGACATTCTCACTCACTCTCTGACACTCTCTGACACTCTCTGACACTCTCTGACACTCTCAATCACTCTCAAATGCTCTCTGACACTCTCACTCACTCTCTGACACTCTCTGACACTCTCAATAACTCTCTGACACTCTCAATCTCTCTCATACACTCTCTAACGCTCTGACACTCTCTGACACTCTCAATCACTCTCTGACACTCTCAAGCACTCACTGACACTCTCAATCACTCTCAATCACTCTCTGACACTCTCAATCGCTCTCAATCACTCTCAATCTATCTCTGACATTCTCACTCACTCTCAGACACTCTCGGACACTCTCTGACACTCTCAATCTCTCTCATACACTCTCAATCACTCTCAGACACTCTCAATCACTCTCTGACACTCTCTGACACTCTCAATCACTCTCTGACACTCTCTGACACTCTCAATCACTCCCTGACACTCTCAATCACTCTCTGACACTTTCAATCACTCTCTGACACTCTCACTCTCTCTCTGACACTCTCAATCTCTCTCATACACTCTCAATCACTCTCAGACACTCTCAATCACTCTCTGACACTCTCTGACACTCTCAATCACTCTCTGACACTCTCAATCACTCCCTGACACTCTCAATCACTCTCATACACTCTCAATCACTCTCTAACGCTCTGACACTCTCTGACACTCTCAATCACTCTCTGACACTCTCAATCACTCTCAATCACTCTCTGACACTCTCAAGCACTCACTGACACTCTCAAGCACTCACTGACACTCTCAATCACTCTCAATTACTCTCTGACACTCTCAATCACTCTCAATCACTCTCTGACATTCTCACTCACTCTCAGACACTCTCTGACACTGACACTCTCTGACACTGACACTCTCTGACACTGACACTCTCTGACACTCTCAATCACTCTCTGACACTCTCACTCACTCTCTGACACTCTCAATCACTCTCTGACACTCTCAATCACTCTCAATCACTCTCTGACACTCTCAATCTCTCTCAATCACTCTCAATCGCTCTCAGACACTCTCAATCACTCTCTGACACTCTCAATCACACTCTGACACTCTCTGACTCTCTCAATCTTTCTCTGACACTCTCAATCACTCTCAATCACTCTCTGACACTCTCACTCTCTCTCAATCACTCTCTGACACTCTCACTCACTCTTTGACACTCTCACTCACTCTCTGAAACTCTCAATCACTCTCTGACACTCTCAATCACTCTCTGACACTCTCAACCACGCTCTGACACTCTCAAACACTCTCAATCACTCTTAACCACTCTCTGACACTCTCAATCTCTCTCAGACACTCTCAATCACTCTCTGACACTCTCAATCACTCTCTGACTCTCTCACTCTCTCTCTGACATTCTCACTCTCTCTCTGACATTCTCACTCTCTCTCTGACACTCTCAATCACTCTCAGACACTCTCAATCACTATCAATCACTCTCTGACACTATCAATCACTCTCTGACACTCTCAATCACTCTCAGACACTCTCAATCACTATCAATCACTCTCTGACACTATCAATCACTCTCTGACACTCTCAATCACTCTCAGACACTCTCAATCACTATCAATCACTCTCTGACACTCTCAACCACGCTCTGACACTCTCAAACACTCTCAATCACTCTCTGACACTCTCAACCACGCTCTGACACTCTCAAACACTCTCAATCACTCTCAGACACTCTCAATCTCTCTCAGAGAATCTCAATCACTCTCTGACACTCTCTGACACTCTCAATCACTCTCAATCACTCTCAATCACTCTCAATCACTCTCAATCACTCTCTGACACTCTCAATCACTCTCAATCACTCTCAATCACTCTCTGACACTCTCAATCACTCTCTGACACTCTCAATCACTCTCTGACACTCTCAATCACTCTCTGACACTCTCAATCACTCTCAATCACTCTCAATCACTCTCTGACACTCTCAATCACTCTCTGACACTCTCACTCACTCTCACTCACTCTCACTCACTCTCAGACACTCTCAATCTCTCTCAGAGAATCTCAATCACTCTCTGACACTCTCTGACACTCTCTGACACTCTCAATCACTCTCAATCACTCTCTGACACTCTCTGACACTCTCAATCACTCTCAATCACTCTCTGACACTCTCAATCACTCTCTGACACTCTCAATCACTCTCTGACACTCTCAATCACTCTCTGACACTCTCAATCACTCTCAATCACTCTCAATCACTCTCTGACACTCTCAATCACTCTCTGACACTCTGACACTCTCTGACACTCTCACTCACTCTCTGACACTCTCAATCTCTCTCAGAGAATCTCAATCACTCTCTGACACTCTGACACTCTCTGACACTC
This sequence comes from Heterodontus francisci, assembly GCF_036365525.1. Taxonomy (NCBI): domain Eukaryota; kingdom Metazoa; phylum Chordata; class Chondrichthyes; order Heterodontiformes; family Heterodontidae; genus Heterodontus; species Heterodontus francisci. Next base: position 208,664,855 of record NC_090375.1, on the reverse strand, counting down.
TCAATCACTCTCCGACACTCTCACTCACTCTCAGACACTCTCAATCTCTCTCAGAGAATCTCAACCACTCTCTGACACTCTGACACTCTCAACCACTCTCTGACACTCTCAATCTCTCTCAGACACTCTCAATCTCTCTCAGACACTCTCAATCTCTCTCAGACACTCTCAATCTCTCTCAGACACTCTCAATCTCTCTCAGACACTCTCAATCTCTCTCAGACACTCTCAATCTCTCTCAGACACTCTCAATCTCTCTCAGACACTCTCAATCTCTCTCAATCTCTCTCAGACACTCTCAATCTCTCTCAGACACTCTCAATCTCTCTCAGATACTCTCAATCTCTCTCAGATACTCTCAATCTCTCTCAGACACTCTCAATCACTCTCTGACACTCTGACACTCTCAGACACTCTCTGACACTCTCTGACACACTCAATCACTCTCAGACACTCTCAATCTCTCTCAGACACTCTCAATCTCTCTCAGACACTCTCAATCACTCTCAGACACTCTCAATCACTCTCTGACACTCTCAATCACTCTCTAACACTCTCAATCACTCTCTAACACTCTCAATCACTCTCTAACACTCTCAATCACTCTCTAACACTCTCAATCACTCTCTAACACTCTCTAACACTCTGACACTCTCTGACACTCTCAATCACTCTCTGACACTCTGACACTCACTGACACTCTCAATCACTCTCAGTCACTCTCAATCACTCTCAGACACTCTCAGACCCTCTATGATACTCTGACACTCTCTGACACTCTCAATAACTCTCAATCACTCTCTGACACTCTCAATCACTCTCTGACACTCTCAGTAACTCACAATCACTCTCTGACACTCTCAATCACTCTCAATCACTCTCTGACACTCTCACTCACTCTCAAACGCTCTCGGACACTCTCACTCACTCTCAGACACTCTCAATCACTCTTTGACTCTCTGACACTCTCTGACACTCTGACACTCTCAATCACTCTCAATCAATCTCTGACACTCTCAATCACTCTCTGACACCCTCAATCACTCTCAATCACTCTCTGACACTCTCAATCACTCTCAAACGCTCTCGGACACTCTCACTCACTCTCAGACACTCTCAATCACTCTTTGACTCTCTGACACTCTCTGACACTCTGATACTCTCTGACACTCTCAATCACTCCCTGACACTCTCAATCACTCTCACTCACTCTCTGACACTCTGACAGTCTCTGACACTCTCTATCACTCTCAAACACTCTCTGACACTCTCAATCACTCTCTGACACTCTCACTCACTCTCTGACACTCTCAATCACTCTCTGACAATCTCAATCATTCTCAATCACCCACATTGTTTAATATCAGAGTAACCAACAGTGTATAATATCAGAACAACCCACAAAGCTTGATATCAGAGTCGGCCACTATGTTTAATATCAAAGTAACCTACAATGTTTAATATCATTGCTATCCACACGATTTAATGTCAGACTAACCCACAATATTTAATATCAGAATCACCCACTATGTTTAATATCAGAGTAACCCACTATGTTTAATATCAGAGCCAGACACAATGTATAATAGAGTAACCCTCAATGTTTAATATCAGGGTCACCCACAAAGTTTAATGTCAGAGCAACCCACAATGTTTATTATCAGAGTAACCCACAATTTTTAATATCAGAGTCACCAGAAGGCTATAGTATCAGAGCAACCCACAAAGTTTGATGTCAGAGTCTCCCACTATGTATAATATCAAAGTAACCTACAATTTTTAATATCATCGCTACCCACACAATTTAATATCAGAGTCACCCCAATGTTGAATACCCACGTCACCCACAATGTTTAATATTGGAGTCACCCACAATGTTTAATATCAGAGTCACCCAAATGTTTTAATATCAGAGTCACCCACAATGTTTAATATCAGAGTCACCCAAATGTTTTAATATCAGAGTCACCCACAATGTTTAATATCAGAGTCACCCAAATGTTTTAATATCAGAGTCACCCACAATGTTTAATATCAGAGTCACCCAAATGTTTTCATATCAGAGTCACCCACAATGTTTTAATATCAGAGTCACCCACAATGTTTAATATCGGAGTCACCCACAATGTTTAATATCAGAGTCACCCAAATGTTTTCATATCAGAGTCACCCACAATGTTTTAATATCAGAGTCACCCACAATGTTTAATATCAGAGTCACCCACTACGTATAATAGAGCAACCCACAATATTTAATATCAGAGTCACTCACAATGTTTCATTTCAGAGCAACCCACAATGTTTAATATCAGAGTCACCCGCAGTGTTTAATATCAGAGTCACCTACAATGTTTAATATCAGAGTCACCCACAATGTTTAATATTGGAGTAACGCATAATATTTAATATCAGAGTCACCCACATTGTATAATATCAGAGTCACCCTCAATGTTTAATCTCAGAGTAACCCACAAGGTTTAATACCAATGTTACCCACAATGTTTTATGTCAGAGTAACCAACAGTGTATAATATCAGAGTCACCCACAATATTTAATGTCAGAGGCACCCAAAATGTTTATTTTCAGAGTAACGAGCAGTTTATAATATCAGAGCAACCCACAATGTTTCACATCAGAGTCACCCACAATGTTTCACATCAGAGTCACCCACAATGGTTCATATCAGAGTCACCCACAATGGTTCATATCAGAGTCACCCACAATGGTTCATATCAGAGCAACCCGCCATGTTTAATATCAGGGTCACCCACATTGTTTCATATCAGAGTAACCAACAGTGTATAATATCAGAACAACCCACAAAGCTTGATATCAGAGTCGGCCACTATGTTTAATATCAAAGTAACCTACAATGTTTAATATCATTGCTATCCACACGATTTAATGTCAGACTAACCCACAATATTTAATATCAGAGTCACCCACTATGTTTAATATCAGAGTCAGACACAATGTATAATAGAGTAACCCTCAATGTTTCATATCAGAGACACCCACAATGTTTCATATCAGAGACACCCACAATGTTTCATATCAGAGACACCCACAATGTTTAATATCAGAGTCACCCATAATGTTTATTAGAGTAACCAACGGTGTATAATATCAGAGTCATCCACAATGTTTAATATCAGAGTCACCCACAATGTTCAATTTCAGAGTCACCCACAATGTCAAATAGAGTAACCCACAATATTTAATATCAGAGTAACCCGCAATGTTTAATATCAGAGTCACCCACAATGTTTAATATCAGAGTAACCAACAGTGTATAATCTCAGAGCAACCTACAATGTGTAATATGAGTAACCCACAAGGTTTAATACCAATGTTACGCACAAGGTTTAATATCAGAGTAACCAACAGTGTATAATATCAGAGCAACCAACAATGTATCATATCAGAATCACCCACAATGTTTAATATCAGAGTAACTCACAATATTTATTATCAGAGTAACCCACAATGATTAATATCAGAGTAAACCATAATGTTTAACATCAGAGTCGCCCACAATGTTTCATAGAGTAACCCACAATGTATAATAGAGTAACCCACAATATATAATGTCAGAGTCATCCACAATGTTTCATATCAGAGAGACCCACAATGTTTCATATCAGAGTCACCCATCATGTTGAAGATCAGCGTCATGCACTATGTGTAATATAGTAACCCACTGTATTTAATATCAGAGCAAAACACAATGTTTAATATCAGAGCAACCCACAATGTTTAATATCATTGTTACCCACAATATTTAATGTCAGACTAACCCACAATATTTAATATCAGACACACCCACTATGTTTAATATCGGAGTAACCCACTATGTTTAATATCAGAGTAACCCACTATGTTTAACATCAGAATCACCCACAATGTTTAATATCAGACTCACCCACAATGTTTAATATCAGAGTTACACACAATGTTTAATATCAGACTCACCCACAATGTTTAATATCAGAGTCACCCACAATGTTTAATATCAGAGTAAACTATAATGTTTATTGTCAGAGTAACCCACAATGTATAATAGAGAAACCCACAATGTATAATATCAGAGTCACCCACAATGTTTCATTTCAGAGAGATCCACAATGTTTAATATCAGAACAATCCACAATGTTTAATATCAGAGACACCGAAAATGTTGAAGATCAAAGTCACCCACTTTGTGTAATAGAGTAACCCGCAATGTTTAATATCAGATTCACCCACAATGTTTAATATCAGAGTAAACCATAATGTTTATTGTCAGAGCAACCCACAATTTATAATAGTGTAACCCACAATGTATAATATCTGAGTAAACCACAATGTTTAATATCAGAGTCATATCAAATGTTTTATGTCAGACTCACACACAATGTATCATATCAGAGCAACACACAATGTTTCATATCAGAGTCACTCACAATATTTATTATCTGAGTCGCTCACAATATTTATCAGAGTCGCCCACAATGTTTAACATCAGAGTAAACCATAACGTTTAATACCAGAGTCACGCACAATGTATAATAGAGTAACCCACAATGTATAATATCTGAGTAAACCACAATGTTTAATATCAGAGCAACCCACAATGTTTTATGTCAGACTAACCCTCAATGTTTAATCTCAGAGGAACCCACAAGGTTTAATACCAATGTAACCCACAATGTTTAATATCAGAGTCACCCATAATGTTTAATATCAGAGTCACTCACAATATTTAATATCAGAGTCACTCACAATATTTAATATCAGAGTCACTCACAATTTTTAATATCAGAGGCACCCAAAATGGTTATTTTCAGAGTAACAAGCAGTGTACAATATCAGAGCAACCCACAAAGTTTTATATCAGAGCCACCCACAATATTTCATATCAGAGTCACCCACAATGTTTCATATCAGAGTCACCCACAATGTTTAATAATGAATCACCCACAATGTTTCATATCAGCGTCACCCACAATGTTTAGTATCAGAGTAACCCACAATGTTTAATATCAGAGTAACCAACAGTGTATAATATCAGAACAACCCATAAAGTTTAACATCAGAGTCACCAACAATGTTTCATATCAGAGTCATGCACAATGTTTAACATCAGAGTCACCCACAAAGTTTAATGTCAGAGCAACCCACAATATTTATTATCAGAGTAACCCACAATTTTTAATATCAGAGTCACTAGAAGTCTATAGTATCAGAGCAACCCACAAAGTTTGATGTCAGAGTCTCCCACTATGTTTAATATCAAAGTAACCTGCAATGTTTAATAGTAGAGTCACCCACAATATTTAATATCAGAGTCACTCACAATGTTTCATTTCAGAGCAACCCAGAATGTTTAATATCAGAGTCACCCACAATATTTAATACCAGAGCAACACACAGTGTTTAATATCAGAGTCACCCACTACGTTTAATAGAGCAACCCACAATATTTAATATCAGAGTCACTCACAATGTTTCATTTCAGAGCAACCCAGAATATTAAATATCAGAGTCACCCACAATATTTAATATCAGAGTCACCCACAATGTTTAATATCGGAGTCACCCACCATGTTGACTATCAGACTAAGCAACAATGATTCATATCAGAGTCATCCAAAAGGTTTAATATCAGAATCACCCACAATTGTTTAATATCAGAGTAACCGACAATGTATAATATCAGAGTCACCCACAATGTTTAATATCAGAGTCACCCACAATGTTTAATATCAGAGTCACGCGCAATGTTTAATATCAGAGCAACCCACAATTTTTAATATCAAGTCACCAAAATGTTTAATATCAGAGTCAGCCGCAATTTTTAACATCACAGTAACCCACAATGTTTATCAGAGCAACTCACAATTTTTAATATCAGAGTCACCAGAAGTGTATAGTATCAGAGCAACCCACAAACTGTGATATCAGAGTATCCCACCATGTTTAATAATGAATCACCCACAATGTTTAATATCATGGTCACCCACAATATTTAATAATAGAGTCACCCATAATGTTTAATATCAGAGCAACCCACAATTTTTAATATCAAGTCACCAAAATGTTTAATATCAGAGTCAGCCGCAATTTTTAACATCACAGTAACCCACAATGTTTATCAGAGCAACTCACAATTTTTAATATCAGAGTCACCAGAAGTGTATAGTATCAGAGCAACCCACAAACTGTGATATCAGAGTATCCCACCATGTTTAATAATGAATCACCCACAATGTTTAATATCATGGTCACCCACAATATTTAATAATAGAGTCACCCATAATGTTTATTATCAGAGTCAGCCACAATTTTTAATATCAGAGTCTCCAGAAGGGCATCGTATCAGAGCAACGCACAAAGTTTGATGTCATGTCTCCCACAATGTTCAATATCAGAGTCACCCGCACTTCTAATACCTGCGTCACCCACAATGTTTAATTTCAGAGTCAGACACAATGTTTAATATCAGAGTAACCCACAATGTATAATAGAGTAACCCACAATATATAATATCAGAGTCACCCACAATATTTAATATCAGACTAAACCACAATGTTTAATATCAGAGTCACCCACAATGTTTAATATCAGAGTAACCATCAGTGTCTTATATCAGAGTCACCCACCATGTTTAATATCAGAGTCACCCACAATGTTTAATATCAGCGTCATCAAAAATGTTTAATATCAGAGTCAACAACAATGTTTAAGATCAGAGTCACCCACTGTGTCTAATTGAGTAACCCACAATATTTAATATCAGAGCAACCCACAATGTTTTATATCAGATTCACCCACAATATTTAATGTCAGATTATCCCATAATGTTTAATATCAGTCACCCACAATGTTTAATATCAGAGTCACCCACAATGTTTAATATCAGAGTCACCCACAATATTTATTATCAGAGTCACCCACAATGTTTAATATCAGAGTCACCCACAATGATTGATATCAGAATCACCCACAATGTTTAATATCAGAGTCACCCACATTGCATAATACCAGAGTCACCCACATTGTATAATACCAGAGTCACCCTCAATGTTTAATCTCAGAGTAACCCACAAGGTTTAATATCAGAGTCACCCACAATGTTTAATATCAGAGTCACTCACAATATTTATTATCAGAGTCACTCACAATATTTATTATCAGAGTCGCCCACAATGTTTAACGTCAGAGTAAACCATAATGTTTAATACCAGAGTCACGCACAATGTTTAATAGAGTAACCCACAATGTATAATAGAGTAACCCACAATATCTCATATCAGAGACACCCACATTGTTTAATATGAGCGCAATCCACAATGTTTCATATCAGAGTCACCCATAATGTTGAAGATCAGAGTCACCTACTTTCTGTAATTGAGTAACCCACTATATTTAATATCAGAGCAAAACACAATGTTTAATATCAGAGCAACCCACAATGTTTAATATCATTGTTACCCACAATATTTAATGTCAGACCAACACACAATGTTTAATATCAGAGTCATTTACAATGTTTAATATCAGAGTCACCCTCAATGTTTAATATCAGAGCAACCCACAATGTTTAATATCATTGTTACCCACAATATTTAATGTCAGACCAACACACAATGTTTAATATCAGAGTCATTTACAATGTTTAATATCAGAGTCACCCTCAATGTTTAATCTCAGAGGAACCCACAAGGTTTAATACCAATGTAACCCACAATGTTTAATATCAGAGTCACCCACATTGTATAATATCAGAGTCACCCATAATGTTTAATATCAGAGTCACCCATAATGTTTAATATCAGAGTCACCCACAATGTTTAATATCAGAGTAATCCACTGTGTCTAATTGAGTAACCCACAATGTTTATCAGAGTCACCCATAATGTTTAAGATCAGAGTGACCCACTTTGAGTAATAGAGTAACCCACTGTAGATAATATCATATTCACCCACAATGTTTAATATCAAAGTAACCCACAATGTTCAATATCATTGCAACTACAATGTTTAATGCCAGAGTAACCCACAATGTTTAATATCATTGCAACTACAATGTTTAATGTCAGAGTAACCCACAATGTTTAATATCATTGCAACCCACAATGTATAATATCAGAGTCACCCACAATGTTTAATATCAAAGTCACACATAATGTTGAAGATCAGAGTCACCTACCATGTGTAATAGAGAATCCACTAAATTTAATATCAGAGCAAAACACAATGTTTAATATCAGAGCAACCAACAATGTTTAATATCATTGTTAAACACAATATTTAATGTCAGACTAACCCACAATGTTTCATATCAGAGTCATTTACAATGTTTAATATCAGACGTACCCACAATATATCATATCAGAGCAACCCACAATGTTTCATATCAGAGTCACCCACATTGTATAATATCAGAGTCACCCTCACTGTTTAATCTCAGAGTAACCCACAAGGTTTAATACCAATGTTACCGACAATGTTTTATATCACAGTAACCAACAGTGTATAATATCAGAGCAACCTCCAATGTATAATATCAGAGTCACCCACAATATTTAATATCGAAGTCACCCATAATGTTTAATATCAGAGTCACTCACAATATTTATTATCAGAGTCACTCACAATTTTTAATGTCAGAGGCACCCAAAATGTTTATTTTCAGAGTAACGAGCAGTGTATAATATCAGAGCAACCCACAAAGTTTTAGATCAGAGTCACCCACAATGTTTCATATCAGAGTCACCCACAATGTTTAATATCAGAGTCACGCACAATGTTTAATATCAGAGTAACCCACAATGTTTAATATCAGAGTAACCCACAATGTTTAATATCAGAGTCACCCACAATGTTTAATATCAGGGTCACCCACAATGTTTAATATCAGAGTCACCCACAATGTTTAATATCAGGGTCACCCGCAATGTTTAATATCAGAGTCACCCACGATGTTTAATTTCATTGCAACCCACAATGTTTAATATCAGAGCAATCCACAATGTTTATTATCAGAGCATCCCACAATGTTTATTATCAGAGTAACCATCAGTGTATTAGATCAGAATCACCCGCAATGTTTCATATCAGAGTCACCTACAATATTTAATATTAGAGCAAACCACAATGTTTCATATCAGAGTAACCAACAGTCTATTATATCCGAGTCACCCACAATGTTTAATATCAGAGTCACCCACAATGTTTAATATCAGAGTCGCTCAGTGTATAATAGAGTAACCCATAATATTTAATATCAGAGCAACCCACAAAGTTTTATATCAGATTGACCCACAATGCTTAATATCAGAGTCAGCCATAATGTTTAATATCATTGCAACCCACAATGTTTAATATCAGAGAAACCCACAATGTTTAATATCAGAGTCACCCACAATGTTTAATATCAGAGTCGCCCACAACGTATAGTATCTGAGTCACCCACTATGTATAATCGAGTAACCCGCAATGTTTAATGTCAGAGTCACACACTATGTTTAATATCAGAGTCACCCACAATGTTTAATGTCAGAGTCACACACTATGTTTAATATCAGAGTCATCCACAATGTTTAATATCAGAGTCACCCACAATGCTTAATATCAGAGTAACCTACTATGTCTAATAGAGTAACTCACAACATTCAATATCAGAGCAACCCACAAGGATTTATATCAGATTCATCCACAATGTTTAATATCAGAGTAACCCATAATGTATAATAGAGTAACCCACAACATTTAATATCAGAGTCACCCACAATGTTTTATATCATATTCACCCACAATGTTTAATATCAGAGTAACCCATAATGTTTAATATCAGGGTAACCCACAATGTATAATAGAGTAATCCAAAATATTTAATATCAGAGTCACGCGCAATGTTTAATATCATTGCAACCCACAATGTTTAATATCATTGCAACCCACAATGTTTAATATCAGAGCAAACCACAATGTTTAATATCAGAGTAAGCAACTGTTTATTATATCAGAGTCACCCACAACGTTTTATCTCATATTCACCCACAATGCTTAATATCAGTGTAACCCATAATGTTTAATATCAGGGTAACCCACAATGTATAATAGAGTAACCCACAATATTTAATATCAGAGTCACCCACAATGTTTAATATCTGAGTCACCAGCAATATTTAATTCTGAGTCACCCACAATGTTTCATAACAGAGTCACCCAAAATGTTTAATATCAGAATCACCCACTACTTATAATAGAGCAACCCACAATTTTTAATGTCAGAGGCACCCACAATGTTGACTTTCAGAGTAACCAGCAGTGTATAATATCAGAGCAACCCACAAAGTTTTATATCAGAGTCACCCGCAATGTTTCATATCAGAGGAACCCACAATATATAATATCAGAGTCAGCCACAATATTTAATATCAGAGTCACCCACGATGTTTAATTTCATTGCAACCCACAATGTTTAATATCAGAGCAATCCACAGTGTTTAATATCAGAGTAACCATCTGCGTATTATATCAGATTCACCCACAATGTTTAATATCAGAGGAACCCACAATATTTAATATCAGAGTCAGCCACAATATTTAATATCAGAGTCACCCACGATGTTTAATTTCATTGCAACCCACAATGTTTAATATCAGAGCAATCCACAGTGTTTAATATCAGAGTAACCATCTGCGTATTATATCAGATTCACCCACAATGTTTAATAACCAATTCACCAACAATGTTTAATATCAGAGTCACCCACGACTTATAATGAGCATCCCACAATATTTAATATCAGAGTCACTCACAATGTATAATATCTGAGTCACCAGCAATGTTTAATTCTGAGTCACCCACAATGTTTCATAACAGAGTCACACAAAATGTATAATATCAGAGTCACCCACTACGTATAATAGAGCAACCCACAATTTTTAATGTCAGAGGCACCCACAATGTTTACTTTCAGAGTAACCAGCAGTGTATAATATCAGAGCAACCCACAAAGTTTTATATCAGAGTCACCCACAATATTTCATTTCAGAGTCACCCACAATGTTTAATAATGAATCACCCACAATGTTTCATATCAGCGTCACCCACAATGTTTAATATCAGAGTCACCCACAACCTTTAATATCAGAGTCACACACAATGTTTAATATCAGATTCACCCACAATGTTCAACATCAGAGTCATTTGCAATGTTTAATATCAGACTCACCCGCAATGTATCATATCAGAGCAACCCACAATGTTTCATATCAGAATCACCCACAATGTTTAATATCAGTCATTTGCAATGTTTAATATCAGACTCACCCACAATGTATCATATCAGAGCAACCCACAATGTTTCATATCAGAATCACCCACAATGTTTAATATCAGATTCACACACAATGTTTAATATCAGAGTAACCCAGAACGTTCAACATCAGATTCACACACAATGTTTAATATCAGAGTAAACCATAATGTTTATTGTCAGAGTAACCCGCAATGTATAATAGAATAACCCACAATGTTTAATATCAGAGTAAACCATAATGTTTATTGTCAGAGTAACCCACAATGTATAATAGAATAACCCACAATGTTTAATATCATTGTTACCAACAATATGTAATGTGAGACTAACCCACAATGTTTAATATCAGAGTCACCCACAATGTATCATATCAGAGTAACCAACAGTGTATAATCTCAGAGCAACCTACAATGTATAATATCAGTCACCCACAATGTACAATATCAGAGTCACCCACAATGTTTCATTTCAGAGAGACCCACAATGTTTAATATCAGAGTAACCAACAGTGTATAATCTCAGAGCAACCTACAATGTGTAATATCAGTCACCCACAATGTATAATACCAGAGTCACCCTCAATGTTTAATCTCAGAGTAACCCACAATATTTATTATCAGAATCGCCCACAATGTTTAACATCAGAGTAAACCATAATGTATAATATCAGAGTCACCCACAGTATTTCATATCAGAGACACCCACATTGTTTAATATGAGAGCAATCCACAATGTTTCATCTCAGAGTCACCTACTTTCTGTAATAGAGTAGCCCACTATATTTAATATCAGAGCAAAACACAATGTTTAATATCATTGTTACCCACAATATTTAATGTCAAACCAACCCACAATGTTTTATATCAGAGTCATTTACAATGTTTAATATCAGACTTACCCACAATGTTTCATATCAGAGTCACCCACATTGTATAATACCAGAGTCACCCTCAATGTTTAATCTCAGAGGAACCCACAACGTTTAATACCAATGTAACCCACAAGGTTTAATATCAGAGTAACCCACAATGTTTAATATCAGAGTCACCCATAATGTTGAAGATCAGCGTCATGCACAATGTGTAATATAGTAACCCACTGTATTGAATATCAGAGCAAAACACAATGTTTCATATCAGAGAGACCCACAATGTTTCATATCAGAGTCACCCACTATGTTTAATATGAGAGTAACCCACAATGTTTTATATCAGAGTCATTTGCAATGTTTAATATCAGACTCACCCACAATGTATCATATCAGAGCAACCCACAATGTTTCATATCAGAATCACCCACAATGTTTAATATCAGAGTCACACACAATGTTTAATATCAGAGTCACACACAATGTTTAATATCAGAGTCACACACAATGTATAATATCAGAGTCACCCACAATGTTTCATTTCAGAGAGACCCACAATGTTTAATATCAGAACAATCCACAGTGTTTAATATCAGAGTCACCCATAATGTTGAAGATCAAAGTCACCCACTATATTTAATATCAGAGTCACCCACAATATTCAATTCAGAGTCACCCACAATGTTTAATATCAGAGTCACCCACAATGTATAATACCAGAGTCACCCTCAATGTTTAATCTCAGAGTAACCCACAATATTTATTATCAGAGTCGCCCATAATGCTTAATATCAGAGTCACTCACAATATTTATTATCAGAGTCGCCCACAATGTTTAACATCAGAGGAACCCACAATATATAATATCAGAGTCACCCACAATAATTCATATCAGAGACACCCACATTGTTTAATATGAGAGCAATCCACAATGTTTCATGTCAGAGTCACCTACTTTCTGTAATTGAGTAACCCACTATATTTAATATCAGAGCAAAACACAATGTTTAATATCATTGTTACCCACAATATTTAATGTCAAACCAACCCACAATGTTTAATTCTTTCTTTTGGGCCTCCTTATCTCGAGAGACAATGGATACGCGCCTGGAGGTGGTCAGTGGTTTGTGAAGCAGCGCCTGGAGTGGCTATAAAGGCCAATTCTGGAGTGACAGGCTCTTCCACAGGTGCTGCAGAGAAATTTGTTTGTTGGGGCTGTTGCACAGTTGGCTCTCCCCTTGCGCCTCTGTCTTTTTTCCTGCCAACTACAAAGTCTCTTCGACTCGCCACAATTTAGCCCTGTCTTTATGGCTGCCCGCCAGCTCTGGCGAATGCTGGCAACTGACTCCCACGACTTGTGATCAATGTCACACGATTTCATGTCGCGTTTGCAGACGTCTTTATAACGGAGACATGGACGGCCGGTGGGTCTGATACCAGTGGCGAGCTCGCTGTACAATGTGTCTTTGGGGATCCTGCCATCTTCCATGCGGCTCACATGGCCAAGCCATCTCAAGCGCCGCTGACTCAGTAGTGTGTATAAGCTGGGGATGTTGGCCGCTTCAAGGACTTCTGTGTTGGAGATATAGTCCTGCCACCTGATGCCAAGTATTCTCCGAAGGCAGCGAAGATGGAATGAATTGAGACGTCGCTCTTGGCTGGCATACGTTGTCCAGGCCTCGCTGCCGTAGAGCAAGGTACTGAGGACACAGGCCTGATACACTCGGACTTTTGTGTTCCGTGTCAGTGCGCCATTTTCCCACACTCTCTTGGCCAGTCTGAACATAGCAGTGGAAGCCTTACCCATGCGCTTGTTGATTTCTGCATCTAGAGACAGGTTACTGGTGATAGTTGAGCCTAGGTAGGTGAACTCTTGAACCACTTCCAGAGCGTGGTCGCCAATATTGATGGATGGAGCATTTCTGACATCCTGCCCCATGATGTTCGTTTTCTTGAGGCTGATGGTTAGGCCAAATTCATTGCAGGCAGACGCAAACCTGTCGATGAGACTCTGCAGGCATTCTTCAGTGTGAGATGTTAAAGCAGCATCGTCAGCAAAGAGGAGTTCTCTGATGAGGACTTTCCGTACTTTGGACTTCGCTCTTAGACGGGCAAGGTTGAACAACCTGCCCCCTGATCTTGTGTGGAGGAAAATTCCTTCTTCAGAGGATTTGAACGCATGTGAAAGCAGCAGGGAGAAGAAAATCCCAAAAAGTGTGGGTGCGAGAACACAGCCCTGTTTCACACCACTCAGGATAGGAAAGGGCTCTGATGAGGAGCCACCATGTTGAATTGTGCCTTTCATATTGTCATGGAATGAGGTGATGATACTTAGTAGCTTTGGTGGACATCCGATCTTTTCTAGTAGTCTGAAGAGACCACGTCTGCTGACGAGGTCAAAGGCTTTGGTGAGATCAATGAAAGCAATGTAGAGGGGCATCTGTTGTTCACGGCATTTCTCCTGTATCTGACGAAGGGAGAACAGCATGTCAATAGTCGATCTCTCTGCACGAAAGCCACACTGTGCCTCAGGGTAGACGCGCTCGGCCAGCTTCTGGAGCCTGTTCAGAGCGACTCGAGCAAAGACTTTCCCCACTATGCTGAGCAGGGAGATTCCACGGTAGTTGTTGCAGTCACCGCGGTCACCTTTGTTTTTATAGAGGGTGATGATGTTTAATATCACAGTCATTTACAATGTTTAATATCAGACTTACACACAATGTTTATTATCAGAGTCACCCACATTGTATAATATCAGAGTCACCCTCAATGTTTAATCTCGGTGGAACCCACAAGGTTCAATACCAATGTAACCCACAAGGTTTAATATCAGAGTAACCCACAATGTTTAATATCAGAGTCACCCATAATGTTTAACATCAGAGTCCCTCACAATATTTAATATCAGAGTCACCGACAATGTTTAATATCAGAGTCACCTACAATGTTTAATATCAGAGCCACCCACAATGTTTAATATCAGTGCAACCCACAAAGTTTTATATCAGATTGACCCATAATGTTTAATATCTGAGTAACCTGCAATGTATAATAGAGTAACGCACAATATTTAATATCAGAGTCAGCCACAATGTTTAATAGCATTGCAACCCACAATGTTTAATATCAGAGTAACCAGCAGTGTATAATATCAGAGCAACCCTCAATGATATTAAACATTGGGTGTTTCAGATATGAAACATTGAGGGTTGCTCTGATATTATACACTGCTGGTTATTCCGATATTAAACATTGTGGGTTGCAATGATATTAAACATTGTGGCTGACTCTGATATTAAACATTGTGGATGGCTCTGATATGAAACATTGAGGGTTACTCTGATACTGAACATTGTTGGAGACTCTGATATTAAACATTGGATGATTCAGATATGAAACAGAGTCTCCAACAATGTTTAGTATCAGAGTAACCCTCAATGTTTCATATCAGAGTAATCCACAATGTTTAATATCAGAGTCACCCACATTGTTTAATATCAGAGCAACCCACAATGTTTAATATCAGAGCAACCCACAATGTTTAATATCAGAGTCACTCACCATGTTTAATATCATTGCAACCCACAATGTTTAATATCAGAGCAACCCACAATGTTTAATATCAGAGTCACCCACCATGTTTAATATCAGAGTCACCCACCATGTTTAATATCATTGCAACCCACAATGTTTAATATCAGAGCAACCCACAATGTTTAATATCAGAGTCACCCACCATGTTTAATATCATTGCAACCCACAATGTTTAATATCAGAGCAACCCTCAATGTTTCATATCTGAATCACCCAATGTTTCATATCAGAGTCATCCACATTGTTTAATATCAGATTCACCCACATTGTTTAATATCAGAGTCACCCACAAAGTTTAATATCAGAGCAACCCACAAAGTTTAATATCAGAGCATTCCACAATGTTTAATATCAGAGTAACCATCAGTGTATTAGATCAGAATCACCCACAATGTTTAATATTGAATCACCCACAATGTTTCATATCAGCGTCACCCACAATGTTTAGTATCAGAGTAACCCACAATGTTTAGTATCAGAGTAACCCACAAGGTTTAATATCAGAGCAACCCGCCATGTTTAATATCAGAGTCATGCACAATGTTTATCAGAGTCACCAACAAAGTTTAATATCAGAGCAACCCACAATTTTCAATATCAGAGTCTCCAGAAGTCTATAGTATCAGAGCAACCTACAATGTTTAATGTCAGAGTCAGACACAATGTTTAATGTCAGAGTCAGACACAATGTATAATAGAGTAACCCACAATGTTTCATATCAGAGACACACACAAT
This sequence comes from Heterodontus francisci, assembly GCF_036365525.1. NCBI lineage: Eukaryota > Metazoa > Chordata > Chondrichthyes > Heterodontiformes > Heterodontidae > Heterodontus > Heterodontus francisci. The sequence continues at coordinate 208,648,344 of NC_090375.1, read as the reverse complement.
GTTTAATATCAGTCACCCACAATGTTTAATATTAGAGTAACCAACGGTGTATAATATCAGAGTCACCCATAATGTTTAATATCAGAGTGACCCACGATGAGTAATAGAGTAACCCACTCTAGATAATATCATATTCACCCACAATGTTTAATATCAGAGTACCCACAATGTATTATCGAGTAACCCACAATATTTAATATCAGAGCAACCTGCCATATTTAATATCAGGGTCACCCACATTGTTTAATATCAGAGTAACCAACAGTGTATAATATCAGAACAACCCACAATATTTAATATCAGAGCAACCTGCCATATTTAATATCAGGGTCACCCACATTGTTTAATATCAGAGTAACCAACAGTGTATAATATCAGAACAACCCACAATTTTTAATATCAGAGTGACCCACGATGAGTAATAGAGTAACCCACTCTAGATAATATCATATTCACCCACAATGTTTAATATCAGAGTACCCACAATGTATTATCGAGTAACCCACAATATTTAATATCAGAGCAACCTGCCATATTTAATATCAGGGTCACCCACATTGTTTAATATCAGAGTAACCAACAGTGTATAATATCAGAACAACCCACAATTTTTAATATCAGAGTCACCAGAAGTCTATAGTATTGGAGCAACCCACAAAGCTTGATATCAGAGTCGGCCACTATGTTTAATATCAAAGTAACCTACAATGTTTAATATCATTGCGATCCACACGATTTAATATCAGAGTACCCACAATGTTGAATACCCACGTCACCCACAATGTTTAATATCAGAACAACCCGCCATATTTAATATCAGGGTCACCCACATTGTTTAATATCAGAGTAACCAACAGTGTATAATATCAGAACAACCCACAATTTTTAATATCAGAGTCACCAGAAGTCTATAGTATTGGAGCAACCCACAAAGCTTGATATCAGAGTCGGCCACTATGTTTAATATCAAAGTAACCTACAATGTTTAATATCATTGCGATCCACACGATTTAATATCAGAGTCACCCACAATGTTGAATACCCACGTCACCCACAATGTTTAATATTGGAGTCACCCACAATGTTTCATATCAGAGAAACCCAATATGTTTCATATCAGAGTTACCCACAATGTTGAATATCAGAGTAAACAATAATGTTTAATCTCAGAGTAACCCACAATGTCTAATAGAGTCACCTGCAATGTTTAATTTAATTGCAACCCACAATGTTTAATATCAGAGCAATCCACAATGTTTAATATCAGAGTAACCATCTGCGTATTATATCAGATTCACCCACAATGTTTAATATCAAAGTCACCCACAATGTTTAATATCAGAGTCACCCAAAATGTTTAATATCAGAGTCACCCACTATGTATAATAGAGCAACCCACAATATTTAATATCAGAGTCACTCACAATGTTTAATATCAGAGCAACCTGCAATGTTTAATATCAGAGTCACCTACAATGTTTAATATCAGAGCCACCGACAATGTTTAATATCAGAGTCACCCACACTGTTTAATATCAGAGTCACCCACAATGTTTAATATCAGAGTCACTCACAATGTTTAATATCAGAGCAACCCGCAATGTTTAATATCTGAGTCACCGACAATGTTTAATATCAGAGTCACCCACAATGTTTAATATCTGAGTCACCCACAATATTTAATATCAGAGTCAGCCACAATGTTTAATATCAGAGTCACCTACAATGTTTAATATCAGAGCCACCCACAATGTTTAATATCTGAGTCACCCACAATATTTAATATCAGAGTCAGCCACAATGTTTAATAGCATTGCAACCCACAATGTTTAATATCAGAGTAACTAGCAGTGCATAATATCAGAGCAACCCTCAATGATATTAAACATTGGGTGTTTCAGATATGAAACATTGAGGGTTGCTCTGATATTATACACTGCTGGTTATTCCGATACTAAACATTGTGGGTTGCAATGATATTAAACATTGTGGCTGACTCTGATATTAAACATTGTGGATGGCTCTGATATGAAACATTGAGGGTTACTCTGATACTGAACATTGTTGGAGACTCTGATATTAAACATTGGGTGATTCAGATATGAAACAGAGTCTCCAACAATGTTTAGTATCAGAGTAACCCTCAATGTTTCATATCAGAGTAATCCACAATGTTTAATATCAGAGTCACCCACATTGTTTAATATCAGAGCAACCAACAGTGTAGAATATCAGAACAACCCATAAAGTTTAATATCAGTGTCACCCACAATGTTTAATATCAGAGTCACCCACAATGTTTAATATCAGAGTCACCCACCATGTTTAATATCAGATGAGCCCACGATGTCCAATCGAGTAACCCATAATATATAATATCAGAGCAACCCACAAAGTTTTATATCAGATTGACCCACAATGTTTAATATCAGAGTAACCCCTAATGTTTAATATCTGAGTAACCTACAATGTATAATAGAGTAATGCACAATATTTAATATCAGAGTCACCCACAATGTTTAATATCAGAGCAACCCTCAATGTTTCATATCTGAATCACCCAATGTTTCATATCAGAGTCATCCACAATGTTTAATATCAGATTCACCCACATTGTTTAATATCAGAGTCACCCACAAAGTTTAATATCAGAGTCACCCACAAAGTTTAATATCAGAGCATTCCACAATGTTTAATATCAGAGTAACCATCAGTGTATTAGATCAGAGTCACCCACAATGTTTAATATCAGAGTCACCCACAATGTTTAATATCAGAGTCACCCACAATGTTTAATATCAGAGTCACCAGCAATGTTTAATATCAGAGTCACCCACAATGTTTAATATCAGAGTCACCAGCAATGTTTAATATCAGCGTAACCTGCAATGATTAATATCAGAGTCACCCACTATGTCTAATAGATTAACCCACAATATTTAATATCAGAGCAACCCACAGTGTTTTCTATCAGATTCACCCATAATGCTTAATATCAGAGTAACCGACAATGTGTAATCGAGTAACCCACAATATTTAATATCAGATTCTCCCACAATGTTTAATGTCATTGTAACCCACAACGTTTAATATAAGAATAACCCACAATATTTAATATTAGAGCAAACCACAATGTTTCATATCAGAGTCACCAACAGTCTAATATATCAGAGACACCCACAATGTTGAAGATCAGAGTCACCCCCTCTGTGTAATAGAGTAAGCCACTATATTTAATATCAGAGTCACTCACAATGTTGAATATCAGAGTAACCAGCAATGTTTAATATCAGAGTCACCCACAATGTTTCATATCAGAGTCACCCACAATGTTTCATATCAGAGTCACCCACAATGTTTAATATAGAGTCACCCACTATGTCCAACAGAATAACCCATAATATTTAATATCAGAGCAACCCACAAAGTTTTATATCAGATTGACCCACAATGCTTAATATCAGAGTCAGCCATAATGTTTAATATCATTGCAACCCACAATGTTTAATATCAGAGAAACACACAATGTTTAATATCAGAGCAACACACAGTGTTTAATATCAGAGTCACCCACAATGTTTAACATCAGAGCCGCCCACAACGTATAGTATCTGAGTCACCCACTATGTATAATTGAGTAACCCGCAATGTTTAATGTCAGAGTCACCCACTATGTTTAATGTCAGAGTCATCCAAAATGTTTAATATCAGAGCATTCCACAATGTTTAATATCAGAGTAACCATCAGTGTTTAATATCAGTGTAACCTATAATGATTAATATCAGAGTCACCCACAACATTTAATATCAGAGTCACCCACCATGTCTAATAGATTAACCCACAATATTTAATATCAGAGCAACCCACAGTGTTTGCTATCAGATTCACCCACAATGTTTAATATCAGAGTAACCCATAATGCTTAATATCAGAGTAACCCACAATGTGTAATAGAGTAACCCACAATATTTAATATCAGATTCTCCCACAATGTTTAATGTCATTGCAACCCACAATGTTTAATATAAGAATAACCCACAATACTTAATATTAGAGCAAACCACAATGTTTCATATCAGAGTAACCAACAGTCTATTATATCAGAGTCACCCACAATGTTTAATATCAGAGTCACCTATAATGTTGAAGATCAGAGTCACCCCCTCTGTGTAATAGAGTAAGCCGCTATATTTAATATCAGAGTCACTCATAATGTTTAATATCAGAGTCACTCACAATGTTTAATATCAGAGTAACCTACAATGTTTAATATCAGAGCAACCCACAATCTTTAATATCAGAGTCTCCCACAATGTTTAGTATCAGAGTAACCCACAATGTTTCATATCAGAGTCACTCACAGTGTATAATAGAGTAACCCACAATATTTAATATCAGAGTCACCCACTATGTCCAACAGAGTCACCCACAATGTTTAGTATCAGAGTAACCGACAATGTTTCATATCAGAGTCACCCACAATGTTTAATATCAGAGTCACCCACAATGTTTAATATCAGAGTCACTCACAGTGTATAATAGAGTAACCCACAATATTTAATATCAGAGTCACCCACTATGTCCAATAGAGTCACCCACAATCTTTAACATCAGAGTCACCCACAACGTATAGTATCTGAGTCACCCACTATGTATAATCGAGTAACCCGCAATGTTTCATGTCCGAGTCATCCAAAATGTTTAATATCAGAGTAACCAACTATGTCTAATAGAGTAAACCATAACATTTAATATCAGAGTCACACGCAATGTTTAATATCATTGCAACCCACAATGTTTAATATCGGAGCAAATCACAATTTTTAATAGCAGAGTAAGCAACCGTTTATTCTATCAGAGTCACCCACAATGTTTTATATCAGAGTAACCAACTATGTCTAATAGAGTAAACCATAACATTTAATATCAGAGTCACACGCAATGTTTAATATCATTGCAACCCACAATGTTTAATATCGGAGCAAATCACAATTTTTAATAGCAGAGTAAGCAACCGTTTATTCTATCAGAGTCACCCACAATGTTTTATATCATATTCACCCACAATGTTTAATATCAGAGTAACCCATAATGTTTAATATCAGGGTAACCCACAATGTATAATAGAGTAATCCACAATATTTAATATCAGAGTCACGCGCAATGTTTAATATCATTGCAACCCACAATGTTTAATATCAGAGCAAACCACAATGTTTAATATCAGAGTAACCAACGGTTTATCATATGAGAGTCACCCACAATGTTTAATATCAGAGTCACCCATAATGTTTCATATCAGCGTCACCCATAATGTTTAAGATCACAGTTACTCACTAAGAGTAATATAGTAACCCACTATAGATAATATCACAGTCACTCACAATGTCTCATAACATGTAACCCACAATGTTTAATATCAGAGCAACCCACAATGTTTAATATCTGAATCACCCACAATGTTTAATATCAGAGTCTCCAACATTGTTTATTATCAGAGTAACCCACTATGTTTCATATCAGAGTCACCCACAATGTTTAATATCAGAGTCACCCACAATGTTTAATATCAGAGTCAACCACATTGTTTAATATCAGAGTCACCAGCAATGTTTAATATCAGTGTAACCTACAATGATTAATATCAGAGTCACCCACAATATTTAATATCAGAGTCACCAGCAATGTTTAATATCAGTGTAACCTACAATGTTTAATATCAGAGTCACCAGCAATGTTTAATATCAGAGTCAACCACATTGTTTAATATCAGAGTCACCAGCAATGTTTAATATCAGTGTAACCTACAATGATTAATATCAGAGTCACCCACAATATTTAATATCAGAGTCACCAGCAATGTTTAATATCAGTGTAACCTACAATGTTTAATATCAGAGTCACCAGCAATGTTTAATATCAGAGTCAACCACATTGTTTAATATCAGAGTCACCAGCAATGTTTAATATCAGTGTAACCTACAATGATTAATATCAGAGTCACCCACAATATTTAATATCAGAGTCACCCACTATGTCTAATAGATTAACCCACAATATTTAATATCAGAGCAACCCACAGTGTTTGCTATCAGATTCACCCACAATGTTTAATATCAGAGTCACCCACAATGTTTAATATCAGAGTCACCCACAATGTTTAATATCAGAGTCACCAGCAATGTTTAATATCAGTGTAACCTACAATGATTAATATCAGAGTCACCCACAATATTTAATATCAGAGTCACCCACTATGTCTAATAGATTAACCCACAATATTTAATATCAGAGCAACCCACAGTGTTTGCTATCAGATTCACCCACAATGTTTAATATCAGAGTAACCCATAATGTTTAATATCAGAGTAACCCACAATGTGTAATAGAGTAACCCACAATATTTAATATCAGAGTCACCCACAATGTTTAATATCAGAGTCAACCACATTGTTTAATATCAGAGTCACCCACAATGTTTCATATCAGAGTTACCCACAAAATGTAATATCAGAGCAACCCACAATGTTTATTATCAGAGCATTCCACAATGTTTAATATCAGAGTGACCCATAATGTTGAAGATCAGAGTCACCCCCCTCTGTGTAATAGAGTAACCCGCTATATTTAATATCAGAGTGACTCACAATGTTTAATATCAGAGTAACCTACAATGTTTAATATCAGAGCAACCCACTATGTTTCATATCAGAGTCTCCCGCAATGTTTAATATCAGAGTCACTCACAATGTTTAATATCAGTGTAAGCAGCAGTGTATCATATCGGAGTGACACACTGTTTTCAATATCAGAGTCACCTGCAATGTTTAATATCAGTGTCACCCTCAAGGTTCATTATGAGAGCAACCAGCAATGTTTAATATCAATGTCACCCACAATGTTTAATATCAGAGTCACCCACAATGTTTAATATCAGAGTCACCCACAATGTTTCATGTCAGAGTCACCCACAATGTTTCATGTCAGAGTCATCCAAAATGTTTAATATCAGAGTAACCCACAAGGTTTAATATCAAAGTCACCCACAAAGTTGAATATCAGAGTCACCCACAATGTTTAACATCAGAGTAACCCACAATGTTTAATATCAGAGTGACCAACCATGTCTAATATCAGAGACACCCACAGGATTTGATAACAGTCACCCACAACGTTTAATATCCGAGTAACCAACAGTGTGTAACATCAGAGACACCCACAATGTTTAATATCAGAGTAACCCACAATGTTTAATATCAGAGTAACCCACAAGGTTTGATATCAGAGTCACCCACAATGTTTAAAATCAGAGTCACCCACAATGTTTAATATCAGAGTAACCCATAATGTTTAATATCAGAGTAACCCACAATGTGTAATAGAGTAACCCACAATATTTAATATCAGAGTCACCCACAATGTTTAATATCAGAGTCAACCACATTGTTTAATATCAGAGTCACCCACAATGTTTCATATCAGAGTTACCCACAAAATGTAATATCAGAGCAACCCACAATGTTTATTATCAGAGTAACCATCAGTGTATTAGATCAGAATCACCCACAATGATTAATATCAGAGTCACCCACAATGTTTAAAATCAGAGTCACCCACAATGTTTAATATCAGAGTAACCCATAATGTTTAATATCAGAGTAACCCACAATGTGTAATAGAGTAACCCACAATATTTAATATCAGAGTCACCCACAATGTTTAATATCAGAGTCAACCACATTGTTTAATATCAGAGTCACCCACAATGTTTCATATCAGAGTTACCCACAAAATGTAATATCAGAGCAACCCACAATGTTTATTATCAGAGCATTCCACAATGTTTAATATCAGAGTAACCATCAGTGTATTAGATCAGAATCACCCACAATGATTAATATCAGAGTCACCCACAATATTTAATATCAAAGTCACCCACTATGTCTAATAGATTAACCCACAATATTTAATATCAGAGCAACCCACAGTGTTTGCTATCAGATTCACCCACAATGTTTAATATCAGAGTAACCCATAATGTTTAATTTCAGAGTAACCCACAATGTGTAATAGAGTAACCCACAATATTTATTATCAGATTCTCCCACAATGTTTAATATCCTTGCAACCCTCAAGGTTTAATATAAGAATAACCCACAATATTTAATATCAGAGCAAACCACAATGTTTCATATCAGAGTAACCAACAGTCTATTATATCAGAGTCACCCACAATGATTAATATCAGTGACCCATAATGTTGAAGATCAGAGTCACCCCCTCTGTGTAATAGAGTAACCCGCTATATTTAATATCAGAGTGACTCACAATGTTTAATATCAGAGTAACCTACAATGTTTAATATCAGAGTCACCCACTATGTCTAATAGATTAACCCACAATATTTAATATCAGAGCAAACCACAATGTTTCATATCAGAGTAACCAACAGTCTATTATATCAGAGTCACCCACAATGATTAATATCAGAGTGACCCATAATGTTGAAGATCAGAGTCACCCCCCTCTGTGTAATAGAGTAACCCGCTATATTTAATATCAGAGTGACTCACAATGTTTAATATCAGAGTAACCTACAATGTTTAATATCAGAGCAACCCACTATGTTTCATATCAGAGTCTCCCGCAATGTTTAATATCAGAGTCACTCACAATGTTTAATATCAGTGTAAGCAGCAGTGTATCATATCGGAGTGACACACTGTTTTCAATATCAGAGTCACCTGCAATGTTTAATATCAGTGTCACCCTCAAGGTTCATTATGAGAGCAACCAGCAATGTTTAATATCAATGTCACCCACAATGTTTAATATCAGAGTCACCCACAATGTTTAATATCAGAGTCACCCACAATGTTTCATGTCAGAGTCATCCAAAATGTTTAATATCAGAGTCACCCACAATGTTTCATGTCAGAGTCATCCAAAATGTTTAATATCAGAGTAACCCACAAAGTTGAATATCAGAGTCACCCACAATGTTTAACATCAGAGTAACCCACAATGTTTAATATCAGAGTAACCAACCATGTCTAATATCAGAGACACCCACAGGATTTGATAACAGTCACCCACAACGTTTAATATCCGAGTAACCAACAGTGTGTAACATCAGAGACACCCACAATGTTTAATATCAGAGTAACCCACAACGTTTAATATCCGAGTAACCAACAGTGTGTAACATCAGAGACACCCACAATGTTTAATATCAGAGTAACCCACAATGTTTAATATCAGAGTAACCCACAATGTTTAATATCAGAGTAACCCACAATGTTTAATATCAGAGTCACCCACAATGTTTAATATCAGAGTAACCCACAACGTTTAATATCCGAGTAACCAACAGTGTGTAACATCAGAGACACCCACAATGTTTAATATCAGAGTAACCCACAATGTTTAATATCAGAGTAACCCACAATGTTTAATATCAGAGTAACCCACAATGTTTAATATCAGAGTCACCCACAATGTTTAATATCAGAGTAACACACAATGTTTAATATCAGAGTGACCAACCATGTCTAATATCAGAGACACCCACAGGATTTGATAACAGTCACCCACAACGTTTAATATCCGAGTAACCAACAGTGTGTAACATCAGAGACACCCACAATGTTTAATATCAGAGTAACCCACAATGTTTAATATCAGAGTAACCCACAAGGTTTGATATCAGAGTCACCCACAATGTTTAAAATCAGAGTCACCCACAATGTTTAATATCAGAGTAACCCACAAGGTTTGATATCAGAGTCACCCACAATGTTTAAAATCAGAGTCACCCACAATGTTTAATATCAGAGTCGCCTACAAGGTTTAATATCAGAGTCACCCACTTTCTTTAATTTAAGAGTAACCGACAATGTTTAATATCAGAGTCACCGACAGTGCTTAATATCAGTGTCACCCACAATGTTTAATATCAGAGTAACCAACAGTCTCTAATATCAGAGTCACCCGCAATGTTTAATATCAGAGTCACCCACAAGGTTTAATATCAGTGTCACCCACAATGATTCATATCATCGTAACACACAACGTTTGATATCAGAGACAGCCACAATGTTTAATATCAGAGTCACCAATATTGTTTAATGCCAGAGTCAGCCACTATGTTTAATATTAGAGTGAAGAACAATGTTTAAAATCAGTGTCCACCCAGAATGTTTCATATCAGAGTAACCCACAATGATTAATATCAGAGTCGCCCACAAAATTCACTCAATCATCAGGCTTCTGAGAACCCTTGGTGCAATTTTATCTTCTTGACTTTAAAATTTCCTTTTCGTTTCATAGCTGAAAGCTGCATGAAAAGCTTCCTAAAGTGATGATTATTTATGAATGGTCGTTAATTGCATGGAATACATATTTTCCAAGTTTTTAGTCAATAAAAACCTTGCCTACCATGTGTGACACAATGCAAATATTGCAGAATTTTATTATAATCATGAAATAGTTAGCAAGGAAACAATAAATTGTAATGGTCCTCTTAAATCATCTTTCCTCTGCTGCATTATATATTTGAATAGAACTAGATTAGGGGGAATATTGAGTGGCAAATATTAACACTGGAGGAACAGCTGCACCCCAATCCTGTGTCTAGAGTTCTCATAACATGGGATTACTGGGAAATGACAAATATATCCCTGCAGAATGTGCGTGAATTGTAATGACTAAATTACTGCCTCAATCTCCTACATGCCTTTCCATGGGACAATGGAAATCTGTTTCTCTTGTCCCGTTGTAGTCCTGGTTTATTCAATAGCTTCATAGCTTCAAACAACAGATGCTGCCTTTTAAGCTTTTGTTGTTAGAAATGAAGAAGTGGATATTCTTCGTACTGAGGCATGCACTGAAAAGGTTAATGGGCATTAAATAGAATCAATAATCATCTGATATCAGATAAAACTCCCAGACCTCCTCCAAAGTTCTCTCAATTGTCTTCAAAACAAATTTATTTTGTCAAAATTACTTTTGATGTTCAACAATTCTTAATGCGATAAAGACTGGAAGATTAACAACAGTCGTGCTTTGGGCAGCAGAAAACCATCGAGAGAAATGTCCCAGGGCAGACAAAGTTTCCTCATAACTCAGCCTTTAAGCTTAGGATTCAATCTTAAAGCTCCACTTTATTTATACATCTTTCCTGTATTAAGGAGACCAGAACTCCATGTCGTCTCACCAAGGCCAGGTACAACTTCACTGTCACCTACTTTAACTTAGATATCACAACCTTCATTACACATACCAACACTCCATTTGTTTACTAGACTGCCAGTGATGAGCTTAATAACCCACCCATCAGAACCATCAGATCTCCTTACTACTGTGTTAGCTCACAACATTATTCTACACTGAGGCACGGTAATGTAATGGTTATAAAATTGGATTACTAATCAAGACAATGTGAGTTTAAATCCCACCACAGCAACTTGAGAATTTGAATTCAGTTAAATATACAAATAGGAAACAAAACAAAATCTGAAACAAAAACAAGAAATGCTGGAATCACTCAGCAGGTCTGGCAGCATCTGTGGAAAGAGAAGCAGAGTTAACGTTTCGGGTCAGTGACCCTTCTTCGGAACTGACAAATATTAGAAAAGTCACAGATTATAAACAAGTGAGGTGGGGGTTGGGCAAGAGATAACAAAGGAGAAGGTGCAGATTGGACCTTCTCCTTTGTTATCTCTTGCCCAACCCCCACCTCACTTGTTTATAATCTGTGACTTTTCTAATATTTGTCAGTTCCGAAGAAGGGTCACTGACCCGAAACGTTAACTCTGCTTCGCTTTCCACAGATGCTGCCAGACCTGCTGAGTGAATCCAGCATTTCTTGTTGTTGTTTCAGATTTCCAGCATCCGCAGTATTTTGCTTTTATTTATTATAAAACAAAATCTGATATCTGTAAGCTGACCATGAAGCTGACACAGCTACCTCACTAATATAAAAGCAAAATACTGCGGATGCTGGAAATCTGAAATAAAAACAAGAAATGCTGGAACCACTCAGCAGGTCAGGCAGCATCTGAGGAGAGAGAAGCAGAGTTAACGCTTTGGGTCAGTGACATTTCTTTGGAACTCATTTTTTATTAGCTTTTATTTCCCTTGTGGATTAAATGCTTGTCCTAAGAATCATGTTCATGGTGTTTACGTGAATGGGAACACAGAGTCACTATTTCTGTGTCTACTGCATTGTCAGAAGTTGGGACAACAATTTGTTTCTATACAAAAGTGGGTGCCATTAACAAATCGAGGACTAATGTTACTCTGGTAATAAGTTACCACGAGGGTAATAACAGGTAAGAATAGAGTTACACACCTTTGACCATTCTCCTGTCTGCCACTTGTAGCAATTTGTGTGGTCCTCACACTCCTCCTCCTCATTGGGTTTAGTTGCAAGATCACACTTGCTTTGCGGATTGGTGCAGTTCACTTTCCTTAGATGGATTCCTCGACCACAATCTGTCGAGCACTGCAGGAACTGGTTGCAGTTAGTATTTCAATTATCCAGTCACACCTTTTAGCTGTTTCCATTTTGAAAGTCATTACCCCGTTCTGCAGGATTCTACTCACTATTAAGATTAGTTTTTCAAGATAAACAATGTCTTCTGTACACGTTTTTTCTGAAAATGTCAACTATCAGAATTTGTGTTCATGAATACAACAACAACAACTTGCATTTCTATACCATCTTTAAAGTAGTAAAACCAGCATAGGCCAGGTTGACAGATCCAGTATTAACAGAGGGCAGCAGAGGTGACGTTGAGGGAATTCGCATTTTCAAATGCAAAATCAAAATATGGCAGATGCTGTAAGTCTGAAATAAAATGGTCATCTGAAACGTTAGCCCTACGACTACTACTTTTCATTTTGATGACTTAGAATTAGGCCTCAAAATGTTTGAGTTATCAGTTATTTTCAATTTTGTTTCAGTGCCTTTGGAATTGGTAAGGTTTTTACTATATTTCTCGGGGCAGACTCACCAGATACAACTTCAGTGCCACCTCCTTTGACTTGGATGTCACACCCCTCATTACACATCTCAACACTTTAGTTAACGTTAACTCTGCTTCTCTTTCCACAGATGCTGCCAGACCTGCTGAGTGAATCCAGCATTTCTTGTTTTTGTTTCAGATTTCCAGCATCCGCAGTATTTTGCTTTTATTTTAGTGTTTAATTCACTGCCACTTCTCTTCCAGGAATGCCTACCTTGAAGAAGTTCTGCTCTTCTCTCCGACGGGATTTTCGTTTGTCTCTTTTACCTTGTTCACCTTCATTGCTTTCTATTTCCCTCCTGGTGTTTGATAAGGTATCTACCAAAACTCGTTTTCACAGCCACATCTCCTTCCTCAGTGACTGTCTCCGGCTCCGACTGATTCCACGTGGATTCCAACTGCAGTTTCACCCATCATGCTTTGAAACCACCCAGGATCACAGGTATCTCCGAGAAATACAACGTTCCTCGGACTGCTACTCTCGCCGCATCCTGAGATCCACACTCAGTGCTATGCGCCGCCATATGCACACACTGGACCTCTCTCTCCAGCAGCACCGTCTCACCTTATCTCAAATCTGTTCGACTCCGCAGTTTCATCTCATCTTACGTCTCATCTGACGCATTAACAAAAAACTTTTTTTCTTCCTTTCAGGTGTTAAGGAACGCAAGCTCCAGCAGCTGATGGGGACTAATGCCCCTCCAGATCCTCCTTCCACTTCACTTCCCTCTGACCCCACCCCTTCTGATCTGACCCCTTGCCGTGTATTCACTATACCCTCTGACCACCCCCTCTCTGATGCTGAGCGTTCTGTACTCAGCAAAGGTCTCAGTTTTATCCCCTTACGCCCCCACCTCAATGAATTTCGCGCTCGGCATGACGTTGAGCTCTTCTTCCGTCGCCTCCGCCTCCGGGCTCACTTCTTCGACCAGGAGTCCTCCCCCCGACCAGCAGACCCATTCACCTGCCTCCAGCATTCTCCCTCTACCTGGACCCCTCACCCTGGCCTCTTACCCGCTCTTGATCTCTTCATTGAAAACTGTCGGCGAGACATTGGTCGTCTCAATTTCTCTGCCCCCCTCACTCACTCTAACCTGTCCCCCTCTGAACTTGAGGCACTCCGTTCTCTCAGGTCTAACCCCGACATGGTCATCAAACCTGCAGACAAGGGTGGTGCTGTTGTTGTATGGCGTACCGACCTCTACCTTGCAGAAGCTCAACGCCAACTCACAGACACCTCTTCCTACCTCCCTCTGGACCATGACCCCACCACCGAACATCAAGCCACCATCCAAAGGACTGTCACTGACCTCATCTCCTCTGGAGATCTTCCCTCTACAGCTTCCAACCTCATAGTCCCGCAACCCCGGACAGCCCGCTTCTACCTCCTTCCCAAAATCCACAAATGGGACTGTCCCGGCAGACCTATTGTGTCAGCCTGCTCCTGCCCAACTGAACTTATTTCTTCCTATCTAGACTCTATCTTTTCTCCGCTGGTCCAGTCTCTTCCCACCTACATCCGTGACTCTTCTGACGCCCTACGTCATTTTGACAATTTCCAGTTTCCTGGTCCCAACCGCCTCCTCTTCACTATGGACGTCCAATCGCTCCACACCTCCATCCCCCACCAGGATGGTTTGAGGGCTCTCCGCTTCTTCCTGGAACAGAGGCCCAACCAGTCCCCATCCACCAACACCCTCCTCCGCCTGGCTGAACTTGTTCTCACATTGAACAACTTCTCCTTCAACTCCATGCATTTCCTTCAAGTAAAAGGTGTCGCTATGGGTACCCGCATGGGTCCTAGTTATGCCTGTCTTTTTGTGGGATATGTCGAGCATTCTTTGTTCCAGTCCTACTCAGGCCCCCTCCCCCAACTCTTTTTCCGGTACATTGATGACTGTATCGGTGCCGTTTCCTGCTCCCGCCCCGAACTAGAAAATTTTATCAACTTTGCTTCCAATTTCCACCCTTCTCTCACCTTTACATGGTCCATCTCTGACACTTCCCTTCCCTTCCTCGACTTCTCTGTTTCCATCTCTGGGGATAGGTTGTCTACCAATATCCATTATAAGCCCACTGACTCCCACAGCTACCTCGACTACACTTCTTCACACCCTACCTCCTGTAAGGACTCCATTCCATTCTCCCAGTTTCTCCGTCTCCGACGCATCTGCTCTGATGATGCTACCTTCCATGACGGTGCTTCTGATATGACCTCCTTTTTCCTCAACCGAGGATTTCCCCCACTGTGGTTGACAGGGCCCTCAACCGTGTCCGACCCATTCCCCGCACCTCTACCCTCACCCCTTCCCCTCCCTCCCAGAACCGTGACAGGGTTCCCCTTGTCCTCACTTTTCATCCCACCAGCCTCCATATCCAAAGGATCATCCTCCGCCATTTTCGCCACCTCCAGCGTGATGCCACTACCAGTCGCATCTTCCCCTCCCTTCCCCTGTCAGCATTCCGAAGGGATCGTTCCCTCCGCGACACCCTGGTCCACTCCTCCATTACCCCCACCACCTCGTCCCCATCCCAGGGCACCTTCCCTTGCAATCGCAGGAGGTGTAATACCTGCCCATTTACCTCCTCTCTCCTCACTATCCCAGGCCCCAAACACTCCTTTCAGGGCATTTCCAAGAAGTGGCTCGGGTTGTGCGGGACCGGCTCCTGAGGAGGTTTTCGGGGCCCCGGTCCGATGAGCAGTTCCGGCCAAGCAGGGCTCAGCTTGGCCGGGATCGATCCGCGCTCCCAAGCCCCCTCGCCACCCACAGTGTGGGACGTCCCGGGGGTTTAGGCTACTCCTCCGCCCACCGGAACATTTTGATTTCGAGATACCACGCTGAAACAGGCCCTTCGGCCAAGCGAGTTTGTGCCGCCCATTAACTCTCATCCTACAGTAGTCCCATATTGCTACCAAATTGTCACCTGCCCTATATTCCCCAACCTATACTCGGGTCAAATTATAATGGCCAATTTACCGATCAACCTGCTTTCGTTTGGCTGTGGGAGAAAATTGGAGCACGCGAAGGAAACCCACGCAGGCACCGGGAGAACTTGCAAACTCCACTCAGGCAGTACCTAGAATTGAACACGGGTCGCTGGAGCTGTGAGGCTGCGGTGGTAACCACTGCGCCACTGCGCCGCCTGATCTGCAGCCTTGGCCACGCCCCCTGCCAGTCAGTGAGTTACAGCACGGGCCTCGCCCCCAGCCAGTCATTGAGTTGAAGCATTGCCCTCAGCCACAATCAGTCATTGAGTTGCAGCATTGCCCTCACCCCCGTCAGTCAGTGAGTCACAGCATTGCCCTCATCGCCAATCAGTCAGTGAGTTACAAAAATGTCCTCACCCCCAATCAGTCATTGAGTTACAGCATTGCCATTACCCGCTGTCAGTCACTGAGTTACAGCATTGCTCTCACCCCCAGTCAGTGAGTTACAGCATTTCCCTCACCCACTATCAGTCAGTGAGTTACAGCATTCCCCAGACCCCCAGTCAGTCAGTCAGTTATAGCATTGCCCTCACCCCCAGTCAGTCAGTGAGTTACAGCATTGCGCTCAACCCCAATCAGTCAGTGAGTTACAGCAATGTCCTCACCCGCAGTCAGTCATTGCGATACAGCATTGAAATCAACCCCTGTCAGTTTAGATTAGATTAGATTAGATTAGATTAGAGATACAGCACTGAAACAGGCCCTTCGGCCCACCGAGTCTGTGCCGAACATCAACCACCCATTTATACTAATCCTACACTAATCCCATATTCCTACCAAACATCCCCACCTGTCCCTATATTTCCCTACCACCTACCTACGCTAGTGACAATTTATAATGGCCAATTTACCTATCAACCTGCAAGTCTTTTGGCTTGTGGGAGGAAACCGGAGCACCCGGAGAAAACCCACGCAGACACAGGGAGAACTTGCAAACTCCACACAGGCAGTACCCGGAATCGAACCCGGGTCCCTGGAGCTATGAGGCTGCGGTGCTAACCACTGCGCCACTGTGCTGAGTTACAGCATTGCCCTCAACCCCAGTCAATCAGTGAGTTACGGCATTGCTCTCACCGCCGTCAGTCAGTGAGTTGCAGCATTGCCCTCACCCCAATCAGTCAGTGAGTTACATCATTGCCCTCACCCCACGTCAGACAGTGAGTTAAAGCATTGCCCTCACCCCCACTCAATCAGTGAGTTCCAGCATTGGCCCTGCCCCCAGTTAGTCAGCGAGATATAGCATTGGCTTCGCCCCCAGTCAGTCAATGAATTTTAGCATTGGCCTCGCCCCCAGTCAGACAGTGGGTTGCTGCATTGGCCTCGCCCCCAGTCAGTCATTGAGTTAAAGCATTGGCCTCGCCCCCAGTCAGTCAGTGAGTCATAGCTTGGACCTGCCCCCATTCGGTGACTGAGTTTCAGCATTGGTCTCGGCCCCAGTCAGTCAGTGCGTTGCAGCATTGGCCTCGCCCCCATGTCATTGAGCGAGTTGCAGCATTGGCCCCAGCCCCCAATCAGCGAATGAGTTCCAACATTGGCCTTGGCCCCAAGTCAGTTAATGAGTTCCAGCATTGGCCTTGGCCCCGCTCAGTCCGTGAGTCACAGGTTGGACCTGTCCCCAGTTCGTCAGTGAGTTGTCGCAATGGCCCCGTCGCCAGTCAATCAGACATTTGCAGCATTGGCCCCGCCCACATTCAGTCAGTGAGTTACAGCATTCCCCTCACCCCCAGTCAGCCAGTGAGTCACAGCATTGCAATCACCCCGAGTCAGTCAGTGACTTACAGCATTGCTCTCACCCCCAAACAGTCAATGAGAAAAGGCATTGCCCTCACCCCCTGTCAGTCACTGATTTACAGCATTGCAATCAATCCCAGTCAGTCAGTGAGGTACAGTATTACCCTCACATCCAGTCAGTCAGTGAGTTACAGCTTGGCCTCACCCCCAATCAGTCATTGCGATACAGCATTGAAATCACCCCCTGTCAGTTACTGAGTTACAGCATTGCCCTCACCCCCCATCAGTCAGTGAGTTACAGCATTTCCCGCACAACCCATCAGTCAGTGAGTTACAGCATTGCCCTCACCCCCCATCAGTCATTGAGTTACAGCATTGCCCTCACCCCCCATCAGTCAGTGAGTTACAGCATTGCCCTCACCCCCCATCAGTCAGTGAGTTACAGCATTGCCCTCACCCCCCATCAGTCAGTGAGTTACAGCATTGCCCTCACCCCCCATCAGTCAGTGAGTTACAGCATTGCCCTCACAACCCATCAGTCAGTGAGTTACAGCATTGCCCTCACTCCCAGTCATCAGTGAGTTGCATCATTGCCCTCACCCCCCATCAGTCAGTGAGTTACAGCATTGCCCTCACCCCCAATCAGTCATTGAGTTACAGCTTTGCCCTCACCCACTGTCAGTCAGTGAGTTACAGCATTGCCCTCACCCCATGTCAGTCAGTGAGTTACAGCATTGCCCTCACCCCCAATCAGTCATTGAGTTACAGCTTTGCCCTCACCCACTGTCAGTCAGTGAGTTACAGCATTGCCCTCACCCCCAATCAGTCAGTGAGTTACAGCATTGCCCTCACCCCAAGTCATTCAGTGAGTTACAGCATTGCCCTCACCCCAAGTCATTCAGTGAGTTACAGCATTGCCCTCACCCCCCATCAGTCAGTGAATGACAGCATTGCCCTCTCCCCCCTATCATTCAGTAAGTTACAGCATTGCCCTCACCGCCAGTCAGTGAGTTACAGCATTGCCCTCACCCCCCATCAGTCAGTGAGTTACAGCATTGCCCTCTCCCCCCTGCCATTCAGTGAGTTACAGCATTGCCCTCACCCCCCATCAGTCAGTGAGTTACAGCATTGCCCTCTCCCCCCTGTCATTCAGTGAGTTACAGCATTGCCCTCACCGCCAGTCAGTCAGTGAGTTACAGCATTGCCCTCACCCCCAATCAGTCAGTGAGTTACAGCATTGCCCTCACCCCAAGTCATTCAGTGAGTTACAGCATTGCCCTCACCCCAAGTCATTCAGTGAGTTACAGCATTGCCCTCACCCCCCATCAGTCAGTGAATGACAGCATTGCCCTCTCCCCCCTATCATTCAGTAAGTTACAGCATTGCCCTCACCGCCAGTCAGTGAGTTACAGCATTGCCCTCACCCCCCATCAGTCAGTGAGTTACAGCATTGCCCTCTCCCCCCTGCCATTCAGTGAGTTACAGCATTGCCCTCACCCCCCATCAGTCAGTGAGTTACAGCATTGCCCTCTCCCCCCTGTCATTCAGTGAGTTACAGCATTGCCCTCACCGCCAGTCAGTCAGTGAGTTACAGCAGTGATCTCACTCCCTGTCAGTCAGTGAGTTATAGCATTGCCCTCACCGCCAGTCAGTCAGTATGCTGCTGCATTGGGCCCGCCCACATTCAGTCAATGAGTTGCAGCATTGCCCTCACCCCCAATCAGTCAGTGAGTTACAGCATTGGCCCCGCCCACAGTCGGTCAATGAGTTCGAGCATTGCCCTCACCTCCAGTCAGTCAGTGAGTTACAGCGTTGCCCTCACCTCCAGTCAGTCAGTGAGTTACAGCATTGCCCTCACCTCCAGTCAGTCAGTGACTTGCAGCATTGCCCTCACCCCCAGTCAGTCAGTGACTTGCAGCGTTGCCCTCACCCCCAGTCAGTGAGTTGCAGCCTGACACTCACCCCCTGTCAGTCAGTGAGTTACAGCATTGCCCTCACCCCCAGTCAGTCAGTGAGTTACAGCGTTGCCCTCACCCCCAGTCAGTCAGTGAGTTACAGCATTGCCCTCACCTCCAATCGGTCAGTGAGTTACAGCATTGCCCTCACCGCCAGTCAGTCAGTGAGTTACAACAGCGATCTCACTCCCTGTCATTCAGTGAGTTGCATCATTGCCCTCGACCCTAGTCAGTCAGTGAGTTACAGCATTGCCCTCACCCCCAATCAGTCAGTGAGTTACAGCATTGCCCTCACCCCAAGTCATTCAGTGAGTTACAGCATTGCCCTCACCCCCCATCAGTCAGTGAGTTACAGCATTGCCCTCTCCTCCCTGTCATTCAGTAAGTTACAGCATTGCCCTCACCGCCAGTCAGTCTGTGAGTTACAGCATTGCCCTCACCCCCCATCAGTCAGTGAGTTACAGCATTGCGCTCGCCCCCCTGTCATTCAGTGAGTTACAGCATTTCCCTCACCGCCAGTCAGTCAGTGAGTTACAGCAGTGATCTCACTCCCTGTCAGTCATTGAGTTACAGCATTGCCCGCACCCCCAATCAGTCATTGAGTTGCAGTATTGCCCGCACCCCCAATCAGTCATTGAGTTGCAGTATTGCCCTCACCCCCAGTCAGTCAGTATGCTGCTGCATTGGCCCCGCCCACATTCAGTCAGTGAGTTACAGCATTGGCCCCGCCCACAGTCGGTCAATGAGTTCGAGCATTGCCCTCACCTCCAGTCTGTCAGTGCGTTACAGCATTGCACTCACCCCCAGTCAGTCAGTGAGTTGCAGCCTTTCACTCACCCCCAGTCAGTCAGTGAGTTACAGCATTGCACTCACCCCCAGTCAGTCAGTGAGTTACAGCGTTGCCCTCACCCCCAGTCAGTCAGTGAGTTGCAGCCTTTCACTCACCCCCAGTCAGTCAGTGATTTACAGCATTGCCCTCAACCCCAGTCAGTCAGTGAGTTACAGCATTGCCCTCACAACCCATCAGTCAGTGAGTTACAGCATTGCCCTCACAACCCATCGGTCAGTGAGTTACAGCATTGCCCTCACCCCCCATCAGTCAGTGAGTTACAGCATTGCCCTCAACCCCAGTCAGTCAGTGAGTTACAGCATTGCCCTCACCCCCAGTCAGTCAGTGAGTTACAGCATTGCCCTCACCCCCAGTCATTCAGTGCGTTACAGCCATGCCCTCACCCACAATCAGTCAGTGAGTTACAGCATTGCCCTCACCGCCAGTCAGTCAGTGAGTTACAACAGCGATCTCACTCCCTGTCATTCAGTGAGTTGCATCATTGCCCTCACTCCAAGTCATTCAGTGAGTTACAGCATTGCCCTCACTCCAAGTCATTCAGTGAGTTACAGCATTGCCCTCACCCCAAGTCATTCAGTGAGTTACAGCATTGCCCTCTCCTCCCTGTCAGTCAGTGAGTTACAGCATTGCCCTCACCCCAAGTCATTCAGTGAGTTACAGCATTGCCCTCACCCCCCATCAGTCAGTGAGTTACAGCATTGCCCTCTCCTCCCTGTCATTCAGTAAGTTACAGCATTGCCCTCACCGCCAGTCAGTCAGTGAGTTCCAACATTGCCCTCACCCCCCATCAGTCAGTGAGTTACAGCATTGCGCTCTCCCCCCTGCCATTCAGTGAGTTACAGCATTGCCCTCACCCCCCATCAGTCAGTGAGTTACAGCATTGCCCTCGCCCCCCTGTCATTCAGTGAGTTACAGCATTGCCCTCGCCCCCCTGTCATTCAGTGAGTTGCAGCATTTCCCTCACCGCCAGTCAGTCAGTGAGTTACAGCAGTGATCTCACTCCCTGTCAGTCAGTGAGTTACAGCATTGCCCTCACCCCCAATCAGTCAGTGAGTTACAGCATTGCCCGCACCCCCAATCAGTCAGTGAGTTGCAGCATTGCCCGCACCCCCAATCAGTCAGTGAGTTACAGCATTGCCCGCACCCCCAATCAGTCAGTGATTTACAGCATTGCCCTCACCCCCAGTCAGTCAGTGAGTTACAGCATTGCCCGCACCCCCAATCAGTCAGTGATTTACAGCATTGCCCTCACCCCCAGTCAGTCAGTGAGTTGCAGCCTTTCACTCACCCCCAGTCAGTCAGTGAGTTGCAGCCTTCCACTCACCCCCAGTCAGTCAGTGATTTACAGCATTGCCCTCACCCCCAGTCAGTCAATGAGTTGCAGCCTTTCACTCACCCCCAGTCAGTCAGTGATTTACAGCATTGCCCTCACCCCCAGTCAGTCAGTGAGTTGCAGCCTTTCACTCACCCCCAGTCAGTCAGTGAGTTGCAGCCTTCCACTCACCCCCAGTCAGTCAGTGATTTACAGCATTGCCCTCACCCCCATTCAGTCAATGAGTTGCAGCCTTCCACTCACCCCCAGTCAGTCAGTGATTTACAGCATTGCCCTCACCCCCAGTCAGTCAATGAGTTGCAGCCTTTCACTCACCCCCAGTCAGTCAGTGATTTACAGCATTGCCCTCACCCCCAGTCAGTCAATGAGTTGCAGCATTGCCCTCACCACCAATCAGTCAGTGATTTGCAGCGTTGCCCTCACCCCAATCAGTCACTGTCTTCCAGCATTGCCCTCACCCCCTTTCAGTCTGTGAGTAACAGCATTGCCCTCACCCCCAGTCAGTCATTGAGTTGCAGCATTGCCCGCTCACCCAATCAGTCAGTGTGTTACAGCATTGGCCCGGCCCCCAGTCAGTCAGCGAGATTTAGCATTGGCTTCACCCCCAGTCAATCAATGATTTGCAGCATTGGCCCCGCCCCCTATCAGTCAGTGAGTTGCAGCATTGGCCTCGTCCCCTGTCAGTCAGTGAGTTGCAGCATTGGCCTCGCCCCCTGTCAGTCTGTGAGTTGCTGCATTTGCCCCGCCCCGGGTCAGTCATTGTGTTTCAGCATTAGCCCCGCACCCAGTCAGTGAATGCGTTGCAGCATTGGCCTCTCCCCCAGTCAGTCAGCGAGTTGCTGCATTGGCCCCGCCCAGAGTCATTCCGTGAGTTCCAGCATTGGCCCTGCCCCCAGTTAGTCAGCGAGATATTGCATTAGCTTCGCCCCCAGTCAGTCAATGAATTTTAGCATTGGCCTCGCCCCCAGTCAGTCAGCGAGTTCAAGCATAGGCCTCGCCCCCAGTCAGTCAGCGAGTCACAGCTTGGACCTGCCCCCATGTCATTGAGTGAGTTGCAGCATTGGCCCCAGCCCCCAATCAGCGAATGAGTTCCAACATTGGCCTTGGCCCCGCTCAGTGCGTGAGTCACAGGTTGGACCTGTCCCCAGTTCGTCAGTGAGTTGTCGCAATGGCCCCGTCGCCAGTCAATCAGATATTTGCAGTATTGGCCCCGCCCACATTCAGTCAGTGAGTTACAGCATTGCCCTCACCCCCAGTCAGCCAGTGAGTTGCAGCACGACAATCACCCCGAGTCAGTCAGTGACTTACAGCATTGCGCTCAACCCCAATCAGTCAGTGAGTTCCAGCAATGTCCTCACCCCCAGTCAATCATTGCGATACAGCATTGAAATCACACCCCATCAGTCAGTGAGTTACAGCATTACCCTCACCCCCCCATCAGTCAGTGAGTTACAGCATTACCCTCACCCCCCCCCCCCCATCAGTCATTGAGTTACAGCATTGCCCTCACCTCCAATCAGTCAGTGAGTTACAGCATTGCCCTCACTCCCAGTCATCAGTGAGTTACAGAATTGCCCTCACCCCCCATCAGTCAGTGAGTTACAGCATTGCCCTCACTCCCAGTCATCAGTGAGTTACAGAATTGCCCTCACCCCCCATCAGTCAGTGAGTTACAGCATTGACCTCACCCCGAGTCAGTCAGTGACTTACAGCATTGCTCTCACCCCCCAACCAGTCAATGAGTTACAGCATTGCCCTCACCCCCAGTCAGTCAGTGAGGTACAGTATTACTCTCACCCCCTGTCAGTCAGTAGGTTACAGCATTGCCCTCACCCCGAGTCAGTCAGTGAGTTACAGCATTGTCCTCACCCCCAGTCAGTCAGTGAGGTACAGTATCACCCTCACCCCCTGTCAGTCAGTAGGTTACACCATTGACCTCACCCCCAGTCAGCCAGTGAGTTACAGCATTGCCCTCACCCCATGTCTGTCAGTGGGTTGCAGCATTGCCCTCACACCCAATCAATCAGTAAGTTACAGCATTGCCCTCACCCCTAGTCAGCCAGTGAGTTACAGCACTGAAATCACCGGGAGTCAGTCAGCAAGTTACAGCTTTGCCCTCACCACCTGTCAGTCAGTGGGTTACAGCATTGCCCTCACCACCTGTCAGTCAGTGGGTTACAGCATTGCCCTCACCCCCAATCAGTCACTGAGTTAAGAATTGCCCTCACCCCCAATCAGTCAGTGAGTTACAGCATTGTCCCGCCCACTGTCAGTCAGTGGGTTACAGCATTGCCCTCACCCCCAGTCAGTGAGTTACAGCATTGCCTTCACTCCCATTCTGTCAGTAAGTTACAGAATTGCCCTCACCCCTAATCAGTCAGTGAGTTACAGCATTGGCCCCGCCCCCAGTCAGTCAGTGCGTTGCAACATTGCCCTCACCCCCAGTCTGTCAGTGAGTTACAGCATTGCCCTCACCCCCAGTCAGTCAGTGAGTTACAGCATTGCCCTCACCCCCAGTCAGTCAGTGAGTTGCAGCCTTACACTCACCCCCAGTCAGTCACTGTCTTCCAGCATTGCCCTCACCCCTTTTCAGTCTGTGAATTACAGCATTGCCCTCACCCCCAGGCATTCATTGAGTTGCAACATTGCCCTCACCTCCAATCAGTCAGTGAGTTGGAGCATTGCCCTCTCACCCAATCAGTCAGTGAGTTACAGCATTGGCCCGGCCCCCAGTCAGTCAGCGAGATTTAGCATTGGCTTCACCCCCAGTCAGTCAATGATTTGCAGTATTGGCCCCGCCCGCAGTCAGTCAGTGTGTTGCTGCATTGGCCCAGCGCCCAGTCCGTCAGTGCGTTGCAGCATTGGCCCCGCCCCCTGTCGGTCAGTGAGTTTTCGCATTGGCCTCGCCTCCAGTCAGTCAGTGATTTGCAGTATTGGCCCCGCCCGCAGTCAGTCAGT
This sequence comes from Heterodontus francisci, assembly GCF_036365525.1. Classification (NCBI taxonomy): domain Eukaryota; kingdom Metazoa; phylum Chordata; class Chondrichthyes; order Heterodontiformes; family Heterodontidae; genus Heterodontus; species Heterodontus francisci. The sequence continues at coordinate 208,623,499 of NC_090375.1, read as the reverse complement.
GAATTGCAGCATTGGCCTCGCTCCCAGTCAGTCAATGATTTAATGCATTGGCCATCCGTCCTGTCAGTCAGTGAGTTGCAGCATTGGCCTCGTTCCCTGTCAGTCACTGAGTTCCAGCATTGGCCCTGCCCCCAGTGAGTCAGCGAGATGTAGCATTGGCTTCGCCCCCAGTCAGTCAATGAATTTTAGCATTGGCCTCGCCCCCAGTCAGACAGTGATTTGCTGCATTGGCCCCGCCCAGAGTCATTCCGTGACTTGCTGCATTGGCCCCGCCCCCAGTCGGTCAATGAGTTAAAGCATTGGCCTCGCCCCCAGTCAGTCAGTGAGTTACAGCATTGGCCTCGCTCCCAGTCAGTCAGTGAGTTACAGCATTGGCCTCGCCCCCAGTCAGTCAGTGAGTTACAGCATTGGCCTCGCCCCCAGTCGGTCAATGAGTTAAAGCATTGGCCCCGCCCCCAGTCGGTCAATGAGTTAAAGCATTGGCCTCGCCCCCAGTCAGTCAGTGAGTTACAGCATTGGCCTCGCCCCCAGTCAGTCAGTGAGTTACAGCATTGGCCTCGCTCCCAGTCAGTCAGTGAGTTACAGCATTGGCCTCGCCCCCAGTCAGTCAGTGAGTCACAGCTTGGACCTGCCCCCAGTCGGTGAGTGAGTTTCAGCATTGGTCTCGGCCCCAGTCAGTCAGTGCGTTGCAGCATTGGCCTCGCCCCCATGTCATTGAGTGAGTTGCAGCATTGGCCCCAGCCCCCAATCAGCGAATGAGTTCCAACATTGGCCTTGGCCCCAAGTCAGTTAATGAGTTACAGCATTGGCCTTGGCCCCGCTCAGTCCGTGAGTCACAGGTTGGACCTGTCCCCAGTTCGTCAGTGAGTTGTCGCAATGGCCCCGTCGCCAGTCAATCAGACATTTGCAGCATTGGCCTCGCACCCAGTCAGTCAGTGATTTCCAGCATTGGCCTCGGCCCGGCTCAGTCACTAAGTCACAGCTTGGACCTGCCCCCAGTCTGTCAGTGAGTTCGAGCGTTCGCCCCGCCTCCATGTCAGTCAGTGAGTTCCCGCATTGGTCCCGTCGCCAGTCAAGAACAAAGAACAGTACAGCACAGGAACAGGCCATTCGGCCCTCCAAGCCTGCGCCGATCTTGATGCCTGCCGAAACTAACACCTTCTGCACTTCCGGGACCCATATCCCTCTATTCCCGTCCTATTCATATATTTGTCAAGATGTCTCTTACACGTCGCTATCGTATCTACTTCCACCACCTCCCCTTGCAGCAAGTTCCAGGCACTCACCAGTCATTCGGTGAGTTACAGCATTGGCCTCGCTCCCAGTCAGTGAGTCACAGCTTGGACCTGCCCCCAGTCAGTCAGTGAGTTGCAGCATCGGTCTCGCCCCCAGTCAGTCAGTGAGTTGCAGCATTGGCCCCACCCACTGTCTGTCAGTGAGTTACAGAATTGGCCCCGCCCTCTGTCAGTCAGTGATTTCCACATATCCCACAAAAAGACAGACATAACTAGAACCCATGTGGGTACCGAAAGCAACACCTTTTATTTGAAGGAAGTGAGTGGAGTTGAAGGAGAGGTTGTTCAATGTGAGAACAAATTCAGCTAGGTGGAGGAGGACATGGTGGATGGGGACTGGTTGGGTCTCTGTTCAAGGAAGAAGCAGAGAGCCTTCAGTCCATCCTGATGGGGGATAACGGGGGACTGAACATAATGTTTGCTGATGATACAGGGTTAGGTGAGAAAGTAAGCAGTGAGGAGGACACCAACAGGCTGCAGAGAGATATAGACAGGTTGGGTGAGTAGGAAGAACATGGTAGATGGAATACAACGTGACCTAGTAGGAAGTCATCCACTTTGGTAGGAAAATATCATGATGAGAGTCTGAGATATATTTACATTTATTGACACCCGGAGTACATGCATCACTGAAAGTTAACTGCTCCTACTGAGCAGTTAGGAAGGCAAGTGTTATGTTATCTTTTGCTACAAAGGCATTGGGGTATAAGAGCAAAGACGCCTTACTACAATTACAAGGGACATTGGTGAGATCCCACCTGGAGTACTGTGTGCAGTTATGGTCTCCTTATTTAAGGAGGGACATACTTGCCCTTGAGGGAATGCAACGAAGGGTTCACTAATCATGGTCCTGGGATGAGGCGATTGTTCTATTTATTCACAGAATGTGGGTGTTGCTGGCTAGGCCAGCATTCAGTGCCCATTCTTAATTGCCCCTCAGAACGTGGTGGTGAGCCACCTTCTTGAATATAACTGAGTGTGCTGTGGTGGGATTTGTATTCATGTCTCAGCATCATTAGTCCAGGCCTCTGAATTACTAGCTCAGTAACATAACCACTATCCTCCCTTGCTGTTCAACTCTATCCATGGCCATCTGCTCCCATCCCTAACGTTTTCTCCCCCAATCTGCCCTCTTAAACTGTTTAAATTCCCCTGGCTCTTTAAATCAGTTCATTTTAGCCCTATCTAAAAGTTAACAGTTAGTTTAGTGTATGTTACCTGGGCTCACTGCCCTCCCCCAGCCAAACCTGCTCTTTGTTTTCTCAATGAAATTGATCCGGATGAAATTGACGAGCACAGCTGCCGATACTTTAATCTCCGATCCTGCTGTCTTCACAGTCCAGAGTGTCTGCAGCCACGGCATGCGGTAAGTCCATTGAGGTGAAGAAGGAGCTGCGGGACCCGAGAGAAGTCCTGTGAAAAGGTGCCCCGAACACCCAAAACATCCACGAACGGCCCCCCCGGCCGCAACTTCAAAGCGCCCGCGGGAGATGGCTCGGAGAGCATCTGCAGCGCACTGTCGGCAATGCTGCATGCCTTTATTTAAACCACTGCAGAAAAAAAAACCCTTAGCAAATGTAATCACCTCTAAGTCTGCCAAATGATGCTTCACCTCCCGAAGGACGTAGATGAGCTTTCCGGACGTCGATGGTGGGCACTGAGGAAATGGCTTATTACCTGCACCAGATTCCACCCCCCCCACCCCCGTCCCCTTCCCTGCTCCACCCTCTCAGCTCACCCCCTCACAACCCCGTCCCAGCCCGCCCCCCCCTCGCACCATCTTCACCCCGCACCCCCTTCCCCTGCACCCCCCCCCACCCCCTCCCTCTACCCCTCCCTCTACCCCTCCCCCTTGCATCCCCTCCTCCCACCGGCACCATCCTACACCTGTGTAGGGGCCCCAACAACCTCACTGCCTTGTGGGCGTCTCGGGAGAGACCAAGGCTAAGGGAGTAAACCCTAACAGAAAATCCGGAGCGGAACCCCGTAGGCGGTCATGTGTCACCTTTGGCATGTTTCCGGCAGTTCCTGCAGCCATACTGGTGCCAAACGTCGTGTCCTGCACTCCTTTGGACCCCACCAGAAAGGCCGAGAGGGGGGTTTTGACGACTGGGCAACTCTCAACCTCCATAAATTTGCCCAGGCATGCGCCATGGAGAGGTCACTCCATAGTTGCCTCACAGCGACTAAAACACCACTGACCACCTCCAGGCGCGTATCCATTGTCTCTCGAGATAAGGAGGCCCAAAAGAAAAGAAAGAACAGCAGCCCCCACTATGATCCATCTCCTCCTATGAGGAGAGATTGAGATTAGTCCTATATTCCCTGGAGTTTAGAAGAATGAGAGGTGACCTGACTGAAACATAATGAATTCTAAAGGGACTTGACAGGGTAGATGCTGAGAAAATGTTTCCCCTGGCTGGGGAATCTAGAACACTGGGTCACAGTCTCAGGATAAGAAGTCATAGGAACATAGGAGCAGGAGTAGACCATTCAGCCCATTGAGCCTGCCACCGCCCCCGCCCCCCCCCCCCCATTCAATATGATCATGTCTGAACGACCACTTCAATCCTTTTTCCCACACTATCCTCATATCCTCTATGTCATTTCGGACTAAAATGAGGAGAAATTTCTTCACTGAAAGGGTTGTGAATCTTTGGAACTGTCTACCCTGGGGAGCTGTGGATGGTCAGTCATTGAGTATATTTAGAACAGAGATTGGTAGATTTTTGCATTCTGAGGGAATTAAGCGATATGGGGAGTTAAGGTGGATCAGTCATGAATGGTGAATGCCAGAGCAGGCTCGAAGGGCCAAATGGCCTCCCCCAGCTCCTATTTCTTATGTTCATTAAGCCTCAGTCTGGTTCCTCTCAAGCTGCTGCTTGAGTGAATTATTTTTTTTTCTTCGCAAATCACCAAGATACCAGCCTACAATTCATGCCTGTAACTTTATTTATTGGGTATAAATCACAATTTAGTTAAATCTGGGAACACACTTTATAGACATGTGTAAACACATATAAATGTTATCAGTTATCCAGCAATTGAGCACTAATAGGGATAGTATTTCACAAAATATGTAACAAATATAGGGGTGAGAGTGGCCAAAGACCAAAAGTGGCCGAAGACTAAAAAAGTCTGATTTTTTTTGTTTGGCAAGGAATCATCTAATTATTGCTCTGTTATTGAAGCTAACTAGTTGTGTAATGGCAATATTGTACAATTTTGCGTATGTAATGAATGAAATTGCATTGTAATCAGAATACAATTTCATGAGACTTACCAGACAGCTGATAACTGGTTTTCCAGAGCTTCATGTTCTCAATGTCCTGCTTCTGCCTATTTACAAATTGTTCATGTAAAAGATGTTCTGTGAAGACGTGTCAACTTTAATGGAAAGCAATATATATATAAACATACCAGATGGCACGTTCTGATGCCTTGGTAAGTGATGTGCACAAATCGGTAGGTATGCAAAGTAATATAAAGTAAACAGTTGTGAGATATTGACAATCCATAAATTTGAACAAAAGCAAAATAATTTTTTCTTATTTAGTACTGTGACAATAATCGCCTGAATGAAGCAGAAAGCACAACTTGGTAGGGAGGATTGTATGCCAGTTATGGAGCCTGTCCAATTTGCTGTCCATTAATTTAAATGGACAGGAATATCACACACATTCTGTTAGCAGCATGTGATACTCACGACTCAATTATCTTTCAGAGAATTATTTACCTCCAAGCACAAAAGAGCAAAATTACCTCATTAACTTTAGCAAATGTGGTGCCTCTATGGATAGTATGCTTGTTTTAAATATCATCACTCATGGTAGATTTTATAATAAAATAGTCCCATTCTAGAGATTCTAAATGAAAATAACCAGGCTTGCATTGCAGATCTCATTATAATCTTAATGAAAACTAATTAAAAATGTGGTTTTCCTCTTCAAAGGGTCCAATTATTATGCACTGTAAATTGTACCAGATCTTGCCAGTGACAGTGGAAAAGTAATGAGACTAGTGTTGTAGCTCCAGGAAGCAAATCCTGCACTCCGGATCCCACTACTTTGTGGGACGTCCTTCCCCATGTGCCCAAGATCTGCGAGCTGAGAGTTGGCCTGTTCAGTGACCTGAAGACCCATGGCAGAAACTCGTGACCTTGAGTAGACGTCATCCTCGAATCGAGGGACATCTGACCACAACCTCTACAGTAACAAGTTTGAGCTTCTGTTGCAGAATCCCCAAATTAGGCTCAAAAGTTAGGTAATGGCCCTGTGACAATGCAGCAGGTCCACTAGACAGCTGTATATCCCAACAGTGATGAACATTTGTGGCTACTGTTTTACTGCATTAATTGATGCAGTTGCAGCTGCATTTGGCAGCAAGGTGAGCTGAAAATCGTAACTATTGTGGTGGCTTGGAGAAAGACAGCACTCTATAGATACATGATCATACATGTACAGAGTATTGTGCCATCAGCCTCCGAAGCCCAGTGAACATTTACAGTGACTGCAGTAAGCTCACACTGTAGCCAATGCACAGTACTTTGCCTTTTCCAAATAATCTTAAGTAATGCCAAACCATACATTGAAGAAAGATGGCCAGAGCTATACTCCTTGCCTTGCATCACTATGGTGCAAAAGACAGCTTCACACTGACTCAAGGTTTACAATGTAACTGGGGCAGTAGACAGTGAAAGTGGAAATGAACAATGAATGGAATTCAGCCATACACCTGAGCAAATTGATAAGTGGAAATTCCAGATTACTTCAGTTACTGCAAAGCACAGGACATATTTGTTTTATACAGCGCATGCTCACTGCGGGATATTCACCAGTTTGTGCAGGCTTTTCAGAAATTACTTCAGACCCCAGTGCTGTGCAATGGAAGCAGGTTTCAAACTTCTATTGACAGACCAATGTTTTTTTGCTGCAGACCAGCGCCTTGCCAGCTACTGATCCTACAGCATTAATTTTATGCCATGTCAAGTGAACTGTGTCATTTCTCAGGTGCTGTCTGCTAAGATATCTCATGAAGGCAAAAACAAACATTGGAAATTGGTCTGTGTATACACATACCTCCTTTGTAGCCATTTACAGAAGATTGACACACTGAAGTTGTGAAGGAGTATGCAGTTCCACCTACTTGCTTTCCTGGTTGAAATTCATTTCCACGAAGGTGGAAGACTATAAAAAAAAACTTAAAATAGGTAAAAAGTCCTCCGGGCAGCTTTGTGGCTGAGTGACTTAGAAAAAAATCAGAATTGACATTCAATTTTTTTTTGAAGCCAGTCTTTTGGTCAAGGTCGGAAAGGGAGAAGCCAATGGTGGAAGCTTTTCATCCCTGACTTACTTGTGAGAATATTGGATGACTGAGTGATTCCCTTCCCATACTCTGAGCAAGTGAACGGACGCTCCCCAGTGTGAACTCGCTGATGTGTCAGAAGGTTGAATGACCGAGTGAATCCCGTCCCACGCTCTGAGCAGGTGAGTGGCCTCTCCCCAGTGTGAACTCGCTGGTCTTTCAGCAGGGTGGATGAGTGAATGAGTCCCTTCCCAAGGTGGGAGCTGGTGAACGGCATCTCCCCATTGCGTATGCTCTGGTGTTCAGTGCTTTCAGATGATCTCTTGAACCCAGTCCCACAGAGAGAACACCTAAATGGTCTCTCATCAGTGTGAACACATTGATGGATCATCAGTTCAGCAGAACGTTTATAACAATTCACAGAGTCTAGACGTTTAAAAGGTCTCTCATCAGTCTGAACCCACTGATATCTCAGCAGGTCGGATGATTGAGTGAATCCCTTCCCACACTGTGAGCGGTTGAACATCTTCACCAATGTGTGACTGCGTGGATGAGTTTCCAGCTCAACTGGATAATGCAATCCCTTTCCACAGTCCCCATATTTGCATGGTTTCTTGCCAGTGTAACTGCACTTGTGATTGGATAGGCCAAATGATGAGCTGAAACCTCGTCCACACACAGAACACATGTACAGTTTCGCCCCACTGTGATTTTTCCTTCCATGTTCCAAATCTGGTGATATTCGGGTTACAGTAAATTGGACGACCCCTTTAGATGTTGATCTGATGTTTGCTTTGCATTTCACAGCTGCAATTCCTCCTGTGAGAATAAGAAATACTGAAATGTTGTTTCTACAGCTTGTGGAAAGTTACCAAGAAGTCATTTGTACACAACATAATGAAATCACTGAAAAAGAGAACTGATAAGGGTATGTAAGTAGAGACATTGAGACAGTACATCACTGAAAAAGAGAACTGATAAGGGTATGTAAGTAGAGATCTTGAGACAGTACATCACTGAAAAAGAGAACTGATAAGGGTATGTAAGTAGAGATCTTGAGACAGTACATCACTGAAAAAGAGAACTGATAAGGGTATGTAAGTAGAGATCTTGAGACAGTACATCACTGAAAAAGAGAACTGATAAGGGTATGTAAGTAAAGACCTTGGGACAGTACATCACTGAAAAAGAGAACTGATAAGGGTATGTAAGTAGAGACTTTGAGACAGTACATCACTGAAAAAGAGAACTGATAAGGATATGTAAGTAAAGACCTTGGGACAGTACATCACTGAAAAAGAGAACTGATAAGGGTATGTAAGTAAAGACCTTGGGACAGTACATCACTTAAAAATTGTGCTTAGGCAGATAAAAGAGAAACAGCAAGAGCTAGAACAAAGGATGTAGTGAATAAGAAACTGCCCCACTAAGATAAAGGCTGACAGCTGCAAGTTAAAACACACAATGGAGAGCCAAATAAGGTAAAACAAAAACAAGAGTTAGGGGCTAGAAAGTTAGAGTAGGGGGAGAAGTAAACAGAGGAGGAGACTGCAGCAACCATAGGATAGGTTAGTGTCATAATATGTTATAACCAATAATGTAAACTAAAGGCGTGGAAAAATGGATTTGTATTGTATAAACATGAACTGAATATGTTGATGGGTGTGCCTGCTTGTAGGACACCCGATCTTGCAAGAACGTTAAATAAACTTACTTCTTCAGAGTTTGACTTGGTGTAAATTATTATTACGTGGGCTACGTTTCTCACACTCCCCTTATAAAACCCTGTGAAATTTATTTAAACCAGCAAAAAGGAGTATGTGACAGAAGCGACAAAAGTCAAAAGCAGGTAGTGAAATGGAGCTGAATAATTCTGGTAATTTATGCAGCCGACACTAGGAAAAAGTGACCACGAAAGCTGCTGGATTGACGTACAACCCCAAATTGTTCACTAATGTCCTTCAGGAATAGAACCTGCCAATCAGTCTGGACCTACATAAGACTCTTCCCTCGATGGGAGGAGAGAGAGAAGGAGAGATGGGAGAGGCAGGGAGAGGAGAGAAATTTTATGTATCTACAACTTGACCAGAACTTTGACAGAACTTCCCAAATCCTCAACTTCCATTATCTCAAAAGACCAGGGTAGCGTGCACATGTGATCACCATCACCTCCAAGTTCCCTCCGAGTCACACACCGTCCTGACTTATCTGACATCAAGCACTGGATGAACAGAAACTTCCTCCAATTAAATATTGGGAAGTCTGAAGCCATTGTCTTCAGTTCTTGCTACAAACTCTACTCCCTAGCCACTGACTCCATCCCTCTTCCTGGCAACAATCTGAGGCTAAACCAGACCATTCATAACCTTGATGTCATATTTGAGCCTGAGATAAGCGTCCGACTGCATATCGGCATCATCACTCAGACCGCCTATTTCCACCTCAGTAACATTGCCTAACTTCACCACTGTGAAGCTCATCTGTCTGTGAAACTTGCATCCATGCATTTTTTATTTCTCAACTTGACTATTCTAACACACTGCTGGCTGGTCTCCCACATTCTACCCTCCATAAACTTGAGTTCATCCAAAACTCTGCTGCCTGTGTCGTTACTTGAACCAAGTCCTGTTCACCCATCATCACTGTGCTCGCTGACCTGCACAGGCTCCCAGTTAAGCAGCATCTGAACTTTAAAATCTTCATGTTTGCTTTCAAATCCCTCCATGCCCTCGCCATTTAATATCTCTACAGTTTCCTCCAGGCCTGCTACCCTCCAACAGAACAGGGCTCATCTAATTATGGCATCTTGAACATTCCCGAACAAGGATAGGTGAGGTGAGAGTGATAGCCCTTGATAGTAAGGCAGCATTTGACCGAGTATGGCATCAAGGAGCCCTAGCAAAACTGAGGTCAATGGGAATCAGGGGAAAACTCTCTGCTGGTTGGAGTCATACCTAGCACAAAGGAAGATGGTTGTGGTTGTTGGAGATCAATCATCTCAGCTCCAGGACATCACTGCAGGAGTTTCTCAGGGTAGTGTCCTAGGCCCAACCATCTTCGACTGCTTCATCAATGACCTCCCTTTAATCATACGGTCAGAAGTGGGGATGTACGCTGATGATTGCACAATGTTCAGAACCATTCGCGACTCCTCAGACACTGAAGCAGTCGTGTAGAAATGCAACAATATCTCAACGATATCCAGGCTTGGGCTAAGTGGCAAATAACATTCGTGCCACACAAGTGCTAAGCAATGACCTTCTCCAACAAGAGAGAATCTAACAATTTCCCCTTGACATTCAATGGCATTACCATCGCTGAATCCCACACTATCAACATCCTAAGGGTGACCAGAAACTGAACTCGAGTAGCCGTATAAACACCATGGCTACAAGAGCAGGTCAGAGGCTAGGAATCCTGCAGCGAGTAACTCAACTCCTGACTCCCCAAAGCTTGTCCACCATCGACAAGGCACAAGTCAGGAGTGTGATGGAATACTCTCCACTTGCCTGGATGGGTGCAGCTCCAACAACACTCAAGAAGCTCGACACCATCCAGAACAAAGCAGCCCGCTTGATTGGCACACCATCCACCAACATTCACGCCCTGCACCACCGACGCACAGTGGCAGCAGTGTGTACCATCTACAAGATGCAGTGCAGCAATGCACCAAGGTTCCTTAGACAGCACCTTCCAAACCTGTGACCTCTACCAACTAAAAGGACAAGGGTAGCAGATAAATGGGAACACCATCACCTGTAAGTACCCCTCCAAGTCACATATCATCCTGACATGGAACTATATCGCCGCACCTTCACTGTCACTGTATCAAAATCCTGGAACTGCCTTCCTAACAGCACTATGGGTGTACCTACCCCACATGGACTGCAGCGGTTCAAGAAGGCAGCTCACCACCACCTTCTCAAGGGCAATTAGGGATGGGCAATAAATTCTGGCCTGGCTAATGGCACCCACATCCCATGAATAAATTAAAAAAAACACTCCTGTGAAATGCCTTGGAATATTTTATTACATTAAAGGTTCTACATAAATACAAGTTGATGTTGTCTTGGACATACGTTCCTTCATCATCACTGGGTGAAAATCCTGTACCTCCTTCCCGAACACCATTGTGGGAATTCAGCAGTTCAAGAAGAAGGCCCACCATCACCTTCTCAATTGGCAACTTGAGAAGTAAGTGAGTGTCAAAATGAACCCAGTCAGAGTCAGCACCTTCAGGGGAGGAAAGGGAGGATAATCAATGAGTGTAGAACTGAACCCAACCAGATGCAACATCTTCATGGGAGGAGAGAGAGGAGAACCAGTGAGTGTAGATCTGAACCCAACTAGATCAGCACCCTCAGGAGAGGAGAGAGAGGAACCAGTGAGTGTAGAACGGACCCCAGTCACAGTCAGCACCTTCGGGGGAGGAGAGAGAGGAAGCAGTGAGTGGAGAACTAAACCCAGCCAGATGCAACACCTTCAGGGGAGGAAAGTTTGGTACTTTTCAAGAAAACTAAATGGCCACCAAAAAAAATAAAATTCACTGTAGAAAAAGAAACATTCGGACTTTTGCTGCCTCTCAAACATTTTGAAGTATATGTCCGCCAAGACTACAAAGAAACACTAAAACTGACCGTAACCCACTAATGTTTGTGGAAAAAATTAAAAGCCAAAATGCCAGAATATTTAGATGGGTTTATTATTACAGCCTTATCATCTGAAGTTTGTAAATATTTCAGGGAAAAACAATGTTATTGCCAATGATTTTTCATAAATTTAATCTTGTCAAGTTACATGAATGGCAATGGTACAAAGAAAAGTTCTGTTAATTTGCAATAGAGTGAATGCGGGCTTGAATATGAAAATATGTTGAGAGTTTTTTTCTTCAGTTTCTGTTTTACATTGTAATGAAAGACATTTAAGAACAGTGTTTCATTTCACCAAGGGCGGAGGTGTCATAGGCATTTTTTCCCCTCTGTTTAAAAACTAAGGGGGCTGTGTACCTTTAAGGCTGAGAGAGGTTTTATATTTTCTGGATACCGTGTGAATGGAAAACTGTTTGCTGTGGCGTTCCACAGGGCTCAGTGTTGGGTCCCTTGTTGTTTGTGTTACCATATTAATGATTTGGACTTAAATGTGGGAGGCATGATTGGGAAATTTGCTGATGACACAAAAATTGGTCATGTAGTTGATAGTGAAGAGGATAGCTGTAGACTCCAGAATTATATCAATGGTTTGGTTGAGTGGGCAGAAAAGTGCCAAATGGAATTCAATCCAGAAGTGGCAGATGGAGTTTAACCTGGCAAAGTGTGAAGTGATTCATTTTGGAAGGTCGAATTTGAATGTGGAAAACAGGCTTAAAGACAGGATTCTTGGTAGTGTGGAGGAACAGAGGGATCTTGGGGTCCATGTCCATAGATCGCTCAAAGTTGCCATCCAAGTTGATAGGGTTGTTAAGAAGGCATATGGTGTGTTGGCTTTCATTAACAGGGGGATTGAGTTTAAGAGCCGCGAGGTTATGCTGAAGCTCTATAAGGCCCTGGTTCAACCACACTTGGAATATTGTGTTCAGTTCTGGTCGCCTCATTATAGGAAGGATGTGGAAGCTTTAGAGAGGGTGCAGAGGAGATTTACCAGGATGCTGCCTGGACTGAAGGGCATGTCTTACGAAGAAAGATTGAGGGAGCTAGGGCTTTTCTCATTGGAGCGAAGAAGGATGAGAGGTGACTTGATAGAGGTATACAAGATGATGAAAGGCATAGATAGAGTGGATAGCCAGAGACTTTTTCCCAGGGTGGAAAGGGCTATCACCAGGGGGCATAATTTTAAGGTGATTGGAGGAAGGTTTCGGGGAGATGTCAGAGGTAGGTTCTTTACACAGAGAGTGGTGGGTGCATGGAATGCGCTGCCAGCGGTGGTAGTAGAAGCAGATACATTAGGGGCATTTAAGCGACTCTTGGATAGGTACATGGATGATAGTAGAATGAAGGGTAGGTAGTTAGTTTGAACTTAGAGTAGGTTAAAGGTTCGGCACAACATCGTGGGCTGAAGGGCCTGTACTGTTCTATGTTCTATGTTCTAGGTGTGAGGTAATGCATTTGGGTAGGGCAAATAAAACGAGGGAATACACAATAAACGGGAGGATATGGAATGGTTAGAAGAGGTGAGGGACCTTGCAGTGTAAGTCCACAAGTCCCTGAAGGTGGCAGGACAGGTAGATAGAGTGGCGAAGAAAGCATAGTCATAGAGTTATACAGCACAGAAACAGGCCCTTTGCAACCCCCCCCCCCCCCCCACCCCCCCACAACCCTTGTCCACACCAGCCATAAAGCCTATCTATTCTAATCCCATTTTCCAGCACTTAGCCCGTATGCTATGGCGTTTCAAGTGCTCATTGAGATACTTCTTAAATGTTGTGAGGGTTCCTGTCTCTGCCACCCCTTCAGGCAGTGTGATCCAGATTCCAACCACCCTCTGGATGAAAAGAATTTTCCTCAAATCCCCTCTAAACCTCCTGCCCCTTATCTTAAATCTATGCCCCCTGGTTATTGACACCTCTGCTAAGGGGAAAGGTTTCTTCCTGTCTGCCCTATCAATGCCGCTCATAATTTTGTATTCCTCTATCAGGTCTCCCCTCAGCCTTCTCTGATCTAAGGCAAACAACTCTAGCCTATCCAGTCTCTCTTCATAGATGAAATGCTCCAGCCAGGCAACATCCTGGCGAATCTCCTCTGCACCATTTCCAGTTAATTTGTTGTTGTTTAACAATACCTGGTTTGGTGCATTTTATTCTGGGGGTTAATAAAATGCTTAATTTGACTAATTTCCGGTAGGTGGGAAATGTTAATAATATGCTGTGACCTGTTGAGTAATGGGGCTGAACTAACAGTACAATACTCCCACCTCAGTCGTGACACACTGTACAGCAGCACACTCACACTGTGGAGAGGCCGTTCACTTGCTCCATGTGTGAGAAGCAATTCAATCAGTCATCCCACCTCACTGAATACCAACTTGTTCACACTGCTAAGAGACCTTTTAAATATTCCGACTGTGAGAAGAGATTTAAAAGTAAAAGCAATCAGCAGAAACACCAGCGAGTTTACATTGGGGAGAGGCCATTCACCTGCTCCGTGTGTGGAAAGGGATTCACTCGGTCATCCCATCTGCTGATGCATTAGCGAGTTCACACTGGGGAGAACACATATGCCTGCACCGAGTGTGGGAAGGGATTCGCTCAATCATGCCAGCTCCTGTGAGTTCACAAGTGATTGCAGTTCAATTCTGCTGTTATTGCTGCTGTTAATCACATCCATGACTGAATCACGTTCATTCTGACCGTTGGAATTTGTTACTGCTGACGTTAATCACCCCAATAACTTTGTCTGGAGTTTAATATTCTGGATAAATAACAAATAAATCAGTTTTGGTTTAAATGCATTGTTGTGGATTTTTGTCTTTCCCACCTGAATGTTTAACATCATCTGCCTGTAGTTCAGAAAGGACAATCTTGGGGGGGGCGACGGGGGATGGTGGATCAGCAGGAACAGAACTTCAGACTGGACATTGTCCTTTAGGGTCACACTGAGAGGGACAAACAGCACTTTGGTCTTTCTCCTTTCTCTTCACTGGCAGCAAAGGCCCTGAACAGGTTAATCTTGAGATGTGTAAGAAATGTGTCCCAGCCACTCCCATTTAAAATAAATAGATTAAAGTCTGGGGCGGCACAGTGGCGCAGTGGTTAGCACCGCAGCCTCACAGCCCCAGTAACCTGGGTTCAATTCTGGGTACTGCCTGTGTGGAGTTTGCAAGTTCTCCCTGTGTCTGCGTGGGTTTCCTCCAGGTGCCCTGGTTTCCTCCCACATGCCAAAGACTTGCTGTTGATAGGTTAATTGGCCATTATAAATTGTCACTAGTATAGGTAGGTGTAAGGGAAATATAGGGACAGGTGAGGATGTGGTAGGAATATGGAATTAGTGTAGGATTAGTATAAATGGGTGGTTGATGGTCGGCACAGACTCGGTGGGCCGAAGGGCCTGTTTCAGTGCTGTATCTCTCAACTAAAAGTAAAAGAGGAGTTCACAGGATCCTGTTAATTGCTGGTACAATTATACAACAGACATTTCATCTTCAGATAAAGCAGGACCTTTAGCGTGTTTCCAGGAATTCCCCATTTTATTGATGTCTGTGTGCTAAACACCAGGATACCTAAAAATAAGCTTTTAAGCTCCAATATCATTCTGGTGAATATGCCCTGTATCTCCTCCAAGGCCAATATATCCATTCTGAGCTGCGTTGCCCAGATCTGAATACAGTGCTCCAGATGGGGTCCAACAGAGATCTGTACAGCTGAAACATCAACTACACTCTTCACTGGTTACTAAGTGCTGCTTAATAATACTGTTGAGGATGCCCTCTGCGGCTGATTCTGAACAGCTGATCAGATGGTTATTGCCTGGTTGGATCTTCTTCACATCACTGACCAGGGTAGTTATCTGCCTCGATGGAGGAGTGGGGGCCACAAGTTTACAGATTTTGGTGCAATATAATTCAACGGCGGCTAGTGGCCAACAGCATCTCATGGGTGCCCAGATTTGAATTGTTCTTTATCTATCTCACTGATAACGGTGGTAGTGCCACCTAATACGATAGTGGGTGTCCTCAGCGTGGAAACAATGATTTTCAGTGCTCACTCCGACCAATACTGTCAGAAACCGACACACATGCGACAGCTAGCTGACTGAGGGGAAGGTAAAGTAGGTTATTCCCTGGTATTGGTTCTTTCATAACCTACCTCCGTTATGAGGGTTTCCCGGTGGTCTCCTTTACCGAGCTCGGCTCTTTGGTTTCGGTTTATTTTACTTCCTTCCGCTGTTCCTAAAGCGTTTTTCTTCCTTAACCCGTGAGCACCAGAGAGACTGAAGGATATTGTAGACACAGGGAAAAAAGTTTGAATTTAATACGTTGTTAAGGGTTTAATTAGAATTTGTAGTTTACCATTTCTGGCCCGCTTAGAAAGGTTGTCCAGGAATCCGCGCGGGGCAGAAAGTTCCCTGTGTCACTTACAGGAGAAGCCCGGTGAGCAATGATGATTGATTACCCAGAATTAATCGCGGGTCAGAAAGTGCCCTATCAATGACTGCAGATGCCCAGTGCGCTGGCGCAGGGCTGAGGCTCTGAGCATGCGCAGTGCGGGTAATGGAGGCGGCTGTGTGAGAACGGGCGGCTTGGGAAGCGGGATGAGATTGTGGGCATAGGGGAAGAATTGGAGCCGTGGCTGGGCTGTGAAGCTTCATAAACATCTGGGGTAGGTGAGTGGCCCTAAATAAGAGCCCACAGGCCCTGCGTTTACACGCGGTGACAGGTCCAGGTGAACAGGATCACTGGCCACCATCTTGCGAGTGTGAGGCTGGTCTTCTACCTCCCGTGCTAGGCCCGGGTTACCCAGGCAACCGGCCGCCATCTTGGGAGAGGAAGGCACGGCTTGTTCAGTGAGTAAGCGCATGCGCTGCCATTTGAATAAGGGAATCAATTTGCCCCAGCTTTTGTGTGAAGAAGTGTTTCCTAAATTCATTCTGGAAAGGTATGGCTCTTTTTTTACTATAGTTTTCTGTTCTAGAATTCCCAACTATAGGAAATAGTTTCCCTCTATCTTCAATTAAATCATCCCTTAATTTAGTAAATTCCAGGGAATATGATGCAAGGTTGTGTAATCTCTTCTCGTAGTTTAACCTTTAGAGTCCAAGTATCATTCTGGTAAAGCTATGCTGCACTCCTCCCAAGGCCAATATATCCTTCCTAAGGTGTGGTGCCCGGTACTGCTCACAGTATTACAGATGTGTTCTAATTAGGGAATTGTAAAGCGAAAGCATAACTGCTACCCCCTTGTATTCTAGTCCTTTAGTTATAAAGGCCAGCATTCCATTAACTTCTATTAATGACTGCAGGAGCCCAGTGCGCTGGTGGGGGGCTGGGCTGTGCTCTGAGCATGCGCAGTGCGTGTGATGGAGACGGACTGAGGCAGAACAGGAGGCTCGGGAGGCAGGAGGAGATGAGCCTTTTTCAATATTTTTTTGTGACATTTTAATGATCTATGTATCTGGATGCCCAAGTCTTTTTAGACTGCAACAGTTTCTAGCTTTTCACCATTTTAAAAAGTACCCTGTTCTATTCTTTTAGGTCCAAAGTGGATGATCTCCAGTTATCACAGTTTTTCCCATTCACCTAATCCCGTTTACACTGCTTACAATGTCACCAGTCTTTGTGCTATCAGGAAACTTGGAAGTGTGGCTCTTTGTCCCATGATCTAAGTGGTTAATCGACACAGTGGATAGTTGAGGCCCCAACACAGATCATCATGGGACATCACGAGTCACATCCTTCCATTTCAAGTATCTGCCCACTCTGTCTAGAATACAGGACAGAGGGGGCTATTCATCCCATTGTGCCTGTGCCTGCTCTTTGAAAGAGCTATCCAATTAGTCCCATTCTGCTGCCCTTTCCCCAGAGTACTGCAAGGTTTTCCCTATTCTATTGGTCGAGGCAGGAGACTTAAATAGTAAAAGATTAGAAAGTGTGGATGTACAAAGGGACCTGGGTATCCTTGTTAATAACATGCAGGTGCAGCAAGCAATTAAGAAGACCAATGATATGTTAGCCTTATCGCAAAAGAGGATTTGAGTACGGTGTAGCAAAGTCTTGCTATTTTTTTGTGGGACAGCATTTATTGCCCATCCCTAATTGCCCTTGAACTGAGTGGCTTGCTAGGCCATTTCAGAGGGCATTTAAGAGTCCACCACATTGCTGTGGGTCTGGAGTCACATGTAGGGCAGACCAGGTACAAAGAGCAAAGAACAGTACAGCACAGGAACAGGCCATTCGGCCCTCCATCCTGCGCCGATCTTGATGCCTGCCAAAAATAAAACCTTCTGCACTTCCGGGGACCGTATTCCTCTATTCCCATCCTATTCATGTATTTGTCAAGATGCCTCTTAAACGTCGCTATCGTACCTGCTTCCACCATCTCCACCGGCAGCAAGTTCCAGGCACTCACCACCCTCTGTGTAAAGAACTTGCCTCGCACATCCCTTCTAAACTTTGCCCCTCTCACCTTAAAGCTATGTTCCCTCTGTTCCACCCTGCGAAAAAGCTTCTGACTATCCACTCTGTCCATGCCGCTCATAACTTTGCAAACCTCTATCATGTCGCCCCTCCATCATTCCAGTGAAAACAATCCGAGTTTATCCAAGCTCTCCTCATAACTATTGCCCTCCAGACCAGGCAACATCCTGGTAAACCTCTTCTGTACCCTCTCCAAAGCCTCCACATCCTTCTGGTAGTGTGGCGACCAGAATTGCAAGCAATATTCCAAGTGTGGCCTAACTAAAGTCCTGTACAGCTGCAGCATGACTTGCCAATTTTTATACTCTATGCCCCGACCGATGAAGGCAAGCATGCCGTATGCCTTCTTGACTATCTTATCCAACTGCGTTGCCACTTTCAGTGACCTGTGGACCTGTACACCCAGATCTCTCTGCCTGTCAATACTCCTAAGGGTTACTGTATACTTCACACCTGCATTAGATCTTCCAAAATGCATTACCTCACATTTGTCCGGATTAAACTCCATCTGCCATTTCTCCGCCCAAGTCTCCAACCGATCTATATCCTCTGACAGTCCTCATCACTATCCACAACTCCACCAACCTTTGTGTCGTCCGCAAACTTACTAATCCGACCAGCTATATTTTCCTCCAAATCAGTTATATATACTACAAAGAGCAAAGGTCCCAGCACTGATCCCTGCGGAACACCACTAGTCACATCCCTCCATTCAGAAAAGCACCCTTCCACTGCTACCCTCTGTCTTCTATGACAGAGCCAGTTCTGTATCCATCTTGCCAGCTCGCTTCTGATCCCGTGTGACTTCACCTTTTGTACCAGTCTGCACCAGTTGTACCAGGTAAAGACAGCATTAGTGAAAGATGGGTTATTACTACAATCAACAGTGGTTTCATGGTCACCATTAGACTAGCTTTTAATTCCAGATTTATGAATTGAATTAAAATTTCACCATCTGCTGTGCTGGATTCGAACCCACATCCCCAGAGCATTAGCCTGGGCTCCAGATTACACACCCAGTGACATTACCACTATGCTACCACCTCTCCCAATTGTACGCTTCAGTTGTATTGAATGTTAGTTAGACCGCACCTGGAGAACTGTGTGTAGCTTTGGTCCTTTTTCCTTAGGAAGGATATTATTGCCATGGAGGGAGTGCAACAATGGTTCACCAGACTTGTTCCCGGGATGGCAGGACTGTCCTATGAAGAGAGATTCGGGAAAGTGGGCCGGTATTCTCTAGAGTTTCGAAGAATGAGAGGTGATCTTATTGAAACCGACAAGATACTTAAAGGTGAAGGGTAGATGCAGGTAAGCTGTTTCCCCTGGTTGGGGAGTCTGGAACCAGGGACACAATTTCAAAATAAGGGGGACGCCGCTTAGGACCGAGATGAGGAGAAATGTCTTTACTCAGAGGGTTTTGAATCTTTGCAATTCTCTGCCCCAGAGGGCCGTGGAAGCTCAGTCATTGAGTATGTTTAAAGCAGAGATTGACAGATTTCTAAATACAAATTACTTCGGGGATATGGGGATAGTGTGAGAAAAAGGCATTGAAATGGATGATCAGCCAAGATCGTATTTAATGGTGGAGCAGGCTCGATGGGCTGAATGGCCTACTCCTGCTCCTATGTTCCTTTGTCACTGGAAACAGTTTCTCATTATTTTCTCTGTCAAAACCTTTCAGTATTCTGAACATCTCAATGAAACTTCTTTTTAACCTTCCCGAGTCCAAGGAGAACAACCCCAGCTTCTCCAATCTCTACATAACCGAAGTCCTGAATGCCCAGTAACATTCCAGTAATTCTCCTGTGCACCCTCTCCAAGGCCTTGACATTCATGCCTAGAACAGAATACAAAACAATATCAGTCTGGTACAGTATGGAACCTCACTGGTCCCGGGGTAGACGATGTCTACTGCTCCATGCTGCCCGCTCTCCACTCAGCGCTATTCCCACAACTGGGTATTTAACATACCTGTAGTATGTAAGTTGGGGAGAGTAGTGTGCAGGATACAAGACATTTACTGAATCTCACGAAAGCTGCAGGGGTGGCGGATCCAGGGCATTTGCCCTGCATTCTAGCAATCAGGACTAACGTTGCCCGGGCAGCCCCTGTCATTCACAGGGAGTGACCAATCACAGACTAAGTCCCTCTCCCCGTCAGACACAGAGAGTCATATAGCACAGAAACAGGCCCTTCGGCCCATCGTGTCTGTGCCGGCCATGAAGCATCTAACTCTTCTAATCCCATTTTCCAGCATTTGCCTGTAGCCTTGTATGCTATGGCGTTTCAAGTGCTCATCTAAATACTTCTTAAATGTTGTGAGGGTTCCTGCCTCTATCACCTCTTCAAGCTGTGCGTTCCAGATTCCAACCACCCTCTGGGTGAAAATATTTTTCCTCAAATCCCCTCTAAATCCTGCCCCTTACCTTAAATCTGTGCCCACTGGTTATTGACCCTTCCGCTAAGAGGAAACATTTCTTCCTATCTAACCTATCAATGCCCCTCATAATTTTGTATACCTCAATCATGTCCCTCCTCCGCCTTCTCTGCTCTAAGGAAAACAAACCCTAGCCTTTTCAGTCTCTCTTCATAGCTGAAATGTTCCAGCCCAGGTAACATCCTGGTGAATATCCTCTGCACCCTCTTCATTGCAATCACATCCTTCCTATAGTGTGGTGACTAGAACTGTACACAGTACCCCAGCTGTCGCCTAACTAACCTTTTATACAGCTCCATCATGACCTCCCAGATCTTACATTCTGTGCCTCGGCTAAATAAGGCAAGTATCCCATATGCCTTCCTAACCACCTTATCTACCTGTGCTGCTGCCTTCTGTGATCTATGGACAAGTACACCAAGGTCCCTCTGAACTTCTGTACTTCCTAGGGTTCTACTATTCATTGTCTATTCCCTTGCCTTGTTAGTCCTCCCAAAATGCATCACCTCACACTTCTCAGGATTAAATTCCATTTGCCACTGCTCCGCCCATCTTACCAGCCCATCTATATCATCCTGTAATCGAAGGCTTTCCTCTTCACTATTTATGACACCACCAATTTTCGTGTCAGACAAAGAACAGTACAGCACAGGAACAGGCCATTCAGCCCTCCAAGCCTGCACTGATCTTGATGCCTGTCTAAACTAAAACCTTCTGCACTTCCGGGGTCCGTATCCCGCTCTTCCCATCCTATTCATGTATTTGTCAAGATGCCTCTTAAACGTCGCTATTGTACCTGCTTCCACCACCTCCCCCGGCAGCAAGTTCCAGGCACTCACCACCCTCTGTGTAAAGAACTTGCCTCACACATCCCCTCCAAACTTTGCCCCTCGCACCTTCAAACTATGTCCCCCAGTAACTGACTCTTCCACCATGGGGAAAAAGCTTCTGACTATCCACTCTGCCCATGCCGCTCATAACTTTGCAAACCTCTATCATGTCACCCCTCCACCTCCGTCATTCCAGTGAAAACAATCTGAGTTTATCCAACCTCTCCTCGTAGCTATTGCCCTCCAGACCAGGCAACATCCTGGTAAACCTCTTCTGTACCCTCTCCAAAGCCTCCACATTCTTCTGGTAGTGTGGTGACCAGAATTGCAAGCAATATTCCAAGTGTGGCCTAACTAAGGTTGTGTGCGGCTGCAGCATGACTTGCCAATTTTTATACTCTGTGCCCCGACCGATGAAGGCAAGCATGCCGTATGCCTTCTTGACTACCTTATCTACCTGTGTTGCCACTTTCAGTGACCCTTGGACCTGTATGCCCAGATCTCTCTGCCTGTCAATACTCCTAAGGGTTCTGCCATTTACTGTATACTTCCCACCTGTATTAGATCTTCCAAAATGCATTACCTCACCATTTGTCCGGATTAAACTCCATCTGCCATTTCTCCGCCCAAGTCTCTAACTGATTGATATCCTGCTGTATCCTCTGACAGTCCTCATCACTATCCGCAACTCCACCAACCTTTGTGTCGTCCGCAAACTTACTGAACAGACCAGCTACATTTTCCTCCAAATCACTTATATATACTACAAACAGCAAAGGTCTCAGCACTGATCCCTGCGGAACACCACTAGTCACATCCCTCCATTCAGAAAAGCACCCTTCCACTGATCTCCTCTGTTTTCTATGACCGAGCCAGTTCTGTATCCATCTTGCCAGCTCACCTCTGATCCCGTGTGACTTCACCTTTTGTACCAGTCTGCCATGAGGGACTTTGTCAAAGGCTTTACTGAAGTCCATGTAGACAACATCCACTGCCCGTCCTTCATCAATCATCTTCGTCACTTCCTCAAAAATCTCAATCAAGTTAGTGAGACATGACCTCCCCTGCACAAAACCATGCTGCCTCTCGCTAATAAGTTCATTTGTTTCCAAATGGGAGTAAATCCTGTCCCGAAGAATCCTCTCCAATAATTTCCCTACCACTGACGTAAGGCTCACTGGCCTCTAATTTCCTGGATTATCCTTGCTACCCTTCTTAAACAAAGGAACAACATTGGCTATTCTCCAGTCCTCTGGGACCTCACCTGTACCCAATGAGGATACAAAGATTTCTGTCAAGGCCCCAGCAATTTCTTCCCTTGCCTCCCTCAGTATTCTGGGGTTGATCCCATCAGGCCCTGGGGCTCATCTACCTTAATGCTTTGCAAGACACTCAGCACCTCATCCTTTTTGATAACGACATGACCCAGACTATCTACACTCCCTTCCCTAGACTCATTATCCACCAAGTCCTTCTGTTTGGTGAATACTGATGCAAGTACTTATTTAGTACCTTGCCCATTTCCTCTGGCTCCACGCATAGATTCCCTCCTCTGTCCTTTCCTTGGCTAACCCTTTCCTTGGCTACCTCTTGCTCTTTATTTATGTATAAAAAGCCTTGTCCTTCTCCTTAATCCTGTTTGCCAATGGCTTTTCATGACCCCTTTTAGTTTAGTTTCGAGAAACAGTACTGAACCAGGCCCTTCGGCCCACCGAGTCCGTGCCGACCATCAACCACCCATTGATACTAATCCTACACTAATCCCATATTCCTACCATCAACCACCCATTTATACTAATCCTACACTAATCCCATATTCCTACCACAATATAGGGACAGGTGGGGATGTGGTAGGAGTGTGGGATTAGTGTAGGATTAGTATAAATGGGTGGTTGATGGTAGGAATATGGGATTAGTGTAGGATTAGTATAAATGGGTGGTTGATGGTCGGCACGGACTCGGTGGGCCGTAGGGCCTGGTTCAGTGCTGTATCTCTAAACTAAACTAAATCCCCACCTGACCCTATATTTCCCTACCACCTGCCTATACTGGGGACAATTTATAATGGCCAATTTACCTACCAACCTGCAAGTCTTTTGGCTTGTGGGAGGAAACCGGAGCACCCGGAGAAAACCCACGCAGAACATAGAACATAGAACATAGAAAAATACAGCACAGAACAGGCCCTTCGGCCCACGACGTTGTGCCGATCCTTTGTCCTCTGTCAAGGACAATTTAATCTATACCCCATCATTCTCCTTTATTCATATACCTATCTAAAAGCCGTTTGAAAGTCCCTAAAGTTTCTGACTCAACAACTTCCCCAGGCAAGGCATTCCATGCCCCGACCACTCTCTGGGTAAAGAACCTTCCCCTGACATCCCCCTTATATCTCCCACCCTTCACCTTAAATTTATGACCCCTTGTAACGCTTTGCTCCACCCGGGGAAAAAGTTTCTGACTGTCTACCCTATCTATTCCCCTGATCATCTTATAAACCTCTATCATGTCACCCCTCATCCTTCTCCGTTCTAATGAGAAGAGGCCTAGAATGTTCAGCCTTTCCTCGTAAGACTTATTCTCCATTCCAGGCAACATCCTGGTAAATCTCCTCTGCACCCTCTCCAAGGCTTCCACATCCTTCCTAAAATGAGGCGACCAGAACTGCACACAGTACTCCAAATGAGGCCTTACCAAGGTCCTGTACAGCTGCATCATCACCTCACGGCTCTTAAATTCAATCCCTCTGCTAATGAACGCTAACACCCCATATGCCTTCTTCACAGCCCTATCCACTTGAGTTGCAACTTTCAACGATCTATGCACATAGACCCCAAGGTCTCTCTGCTCCTCCACATGCCCAAGAACCCTACCGTTAACCCAGTATTTTGCATTCGTGTTTGTCCTTCCAAAATGGACGACCTCACACTTTTCAGGGTTAAACTCCATCTGCCACTTTTCAGCCCAGCACTGCAACCTATCCAAGTCCCTTTGCAGACGACAATAGCCCTCCTCGGTATCCACAACTCCACCAACCTTTGTATCATCTGCAAATTTACCGACCCACCCTTCGACTTCCTCATCCAAGTCGTTAATAAAAATCACAAACAGGAGAGGACCCAGAACTGATCCCTGCGGCACGCCACTGGTAACTGGGCTCCAGGCTGAGTATTTACCATCTAAGACCACTCTCTGCCTTCTATCAGTTAGCCAATTCTTAATCCAACTGGCCACATTCCCCACTATCCCATGCCTCCTGACTTTCTCCATAAGTCTACCATGGGGGACCTTATCAAATGCCTTACTAAAATCCATGTACACCACATCCACTGGTTTACCCTCATCCACTTGCTTGGTCACCTGCTCAAAGAATTCAATCAGGCTTGTGAGGCAAGACCTACCCCTCACAAAACCGTGCTGACTGTCCCGAATCAAGCAGTGTCTTTCCAGATGCTCAGAAATCCTATCCCTCAGCACCTTTTCCATCAACTTGCCTACCACCGAAGTAAGACTAACTGGCCTGTAATTCCCAGGGTTGTTCCTATTCCCTTTCTTGAACAGGGGCACAACATTTGCCACCCTCCAATCACCTGGTACCACCCCCGTCAGCAGAGAAGATGAAAAGATCATTGCCAGCGGCTCTGCAATTTCATCCCTTGCTTCCCATAACATCCTTGGATATACCCCGTCAGGCCCGGGAGACTTGTCTATCTTCAAGTTATTCAAAAACCCCAACACATCTTCCCTCCTAACGAGCACTTCCTCGAGCTTACCAGTCTGCTTCCCACCGTCCTCTTCAGTAATACACCCCTTCTCATTCGTAAATACCGAAGAGAAGTACTCATTCAAAACCTCACTTATCTCTTCACAGACACAGGGAGAACTTGCAAACTCCACACTGGCAGTACCCAGAATTGAACCCGGGTCGCTGGAGCTGTGAGGCTGCAGTGCTAACCACTGCGCCACCCTCCTGACTCCTTGCTTAAGTTCCTTCCTACTTTCTTTATACTCCTCAAGGGCTTCGTCTGTTCCCAGTTCATCTGTGAACTTACTGATCATACCTCCTATATTCATGTCTATATCATTGATGTACACTCCAAACAGCAAGGGTCCCAGCCACTGATCCATGTGGCACACCACTGGTCACATCCTTCCACTCGCAAAAACAACCCTCGACCATTATCCTCTGCCTCCTGCCACTAAGCCAATTTTGGATGCAATTTGCCAAATTGTCCTGGATCCCATGGGCTCTTACCTTCTTTAACAATCTCCCATGCAGGACCTTATCAAAAGCCTTACTGAAGTCCATGTAGACGACATCAACTGCTTTATCCTCATCTACACATCTAGTCACTGCCTCGAAAAATTCAATCAAGTTAGTTAGACATGATCTCCCCCTGACAAAGCCATGCTGACTATCCCTGATTGATCTCTGCCTCTTCAAGTGGAGATTAATCCTGTCCCTCATAACTTTTTCCAATAGTTTCCCAACCACTGATGTTAGATTCACCGGCCTGTAATTACCTGGTTTATCCTTGCTACCCTTCTTAAATAATGGTACCACATTCGCTGTCCTCCAATCCTCTGGTACCTCCTGTGACTAGAGAGGATTTGAAAATTTGTGTCAGCTCCTGCTATCTCCTCCCTTGCCTCACATAACAGCCTGGGATACATCTCATCTGGGCCTGGGGATTTTTCCACTTTTAAGCCTGTTAAAACAGCTAATACTTCGTCCCTTTCATGTCCCGCCTACACCCTCTGCCAGATTTGCATGGGAGTAGTCAATCAGAGCTGAGCCACAGACTGTTTGGTGAGCCAGATGGAAAACTTCAGCAGGCCGGATTCTGGCCTGCGGGCTGTATGTTGGACAAGCCTGGTGTAGAAGTAGCTTTACTGTATCTAACCCATGCTGTACCAGCACTGGGAGTGTTTTCCACATTGGAGACTTACTTTGAACACTCTGACTTTAAAGGTTCAAAGCAGCTGAAGCATGATCAGGGCAGTTGCAGTGGAGAGAGGCTATTTAACTGTCCTATGTGTGGGAAGAAGTTAACCCCAATTTCTGAATCACAGCATCATTACAGTGCAGAAGGAGGCAATTCAGCCCATTGTGTCTGCACCGGCTCTTCGAAAGAGCAATTCTCTCAGTTCCATTCCCCTGCCTTCTCCCCATAACCCTGCACATTCTTCCTTTTCATATAGTTGTCTAATTCCCTTTTGAATGCTTCAATTGAACCTGCCTCCACCATGTTCTCAGGCAGTGCATTCCAGACCTTAACTACTCGCTGCATTAAAAAAGTTTTTCCTCATGTCACTTTTGCTTTTCTTACCAAATACTTTAAATTTGTGCCCTCTTGTTTTCGATCCTTTCACGAGTGGGAACAGTTTCTCTCTATCTAGCTGTCCAGACCCTTCATGATTTTGAATACCTCAATCAAATCACCTCTCAGCCTTCTCTTCTCCAAGGAAAACAAATTCCTTATCCCTGGAACCATTCTTGTGAATCTTTTCTGTACTCTCTTCAGTGCCCTCACGTCTTTCCTAAAGTGCGGCGCCCAGAACTGGATGCAATACTTCAGCTGAGGCCGAACTAGTGTCTTATACAAGTATCTACTATCTACTCTATGCCCTTATTAATAAAGCCCAGGATACTGTATGCTTTATTAACCACTCTCTCAACCTGTCCTGTCACCTTCAATGACTTATGCACATGTACACCTAGGTCCCTCTGCACCTGCATCCCCTTTAGAATTGTACCCTTTATTCTATATTGTCTCTCCATGTTCTTCCTACCAAAATGAACCAGTTCACATTTCTCTGCATTGAGCTTCATCTGCAACCTGACTGTCCATTTCATCAACTTGTCTATGTCCTTTTGGACTTCTGCACTATCCTCCTCATGGTTCACAATGCTTCCAAGTTTCATATCATCTGCAAACTTTGAAATTGTGCCCTGTACACCAAGGTGAAAGTCATTAATATATATCAGGAAAACGAGGGTCTCAACACTGATCCTGGGGAACTCCACTACAAACCTTCCTCCAGCCTGAAAAACATCTATTAACCACTACTCTTTGTTTCCTGTCAGCCAATTTCGTAACCATGTTGCTACTGTCCCTTTTATTCCATGAGCTACAAATTTGCTCACAAGTCTGTTGTGTGACATTCTGAAAGCCCATGTATACCACATCAACAGCATTGCCCTCATCAACCCTCTCTGTTACCGCCTCAAAAAAACTCCATCAAGTTAGTTAAACATGATTTTCCCTTACGAAATCCATGCTGGCATTCCTTAATTTACTCGCATTTGTCCATGTGACAATTGATTTTGTCCAGAATTATTTTTTCCAGACGTTTTCCCACCACCGAAGTTAAACTGACTGGCCTGTAGTTGCAGGGCTTATCTTTACACCCTTTTTTGAACAAGGGTGTAACGTTTGCAATTCTCCAGTCCTCTTTACCACCCTCCCTTCCCCCCACTCCCCCCCCCCCCCCCCCCCCCCCGCTCCCCCCAGTCTAAGGAAGACTGAAAAATTATAGCCAGTGCCTCTGCGATTTCCATCCTCACTTCCCTCAGTTTCCTTGGATGCATCTCATCTGACTCTTGTGCTTTATCCACTTTAAGTAGAGACAGCCTATCTAATACTTTCTCTTTATCAATTTTAAACCCCTCTAGTGTCTGACTTACCACCTCTTTCAGTATTGCCTGGGTTGCATCTTCTTCCTTGGTAAAGACAGATGCAAAGTATTCATTTAATACCTCAGCTATGCCTCTGCCTCCATGTGTAAATCCTCTTTCTGGGTCCTTAATCAACCCCACTCCTCCTTTTACTACCCTTTTACTGTTTATACGTCCATAGAAAACTTTGGGATTTCCTTTAATGCTTGCTGCCAGTCTCTTTTGATGCTCTCTCTTTGCTTCTCTTATTTGCTTTTTCACTTCCCCTCTGAACCTTCTGTATTCAGCCTGGTTCTCAATAGTATTTTTTACCTGACATCTGTCATAAGCACCCTTTTTCTTATTTATCTTAATCTCTGCCTCTTTTGTCATCCAGGGAGCTCTGGATTTGTTTGCCATGCTTTTCCCCTTCGAGGGAACATACCTTGGCTATGCCCAAACTATTTCTTCTTTGAAGGTAGCCCAGAAGGTTTTCCTTCCAGCTTTTGACTGCAATTTATTTGCCCAGCTCTATTCTTACCTCATAGAAGTTGGATTTCCCCCAGTTAATTATTCTTGCCCTGGATTGCTCTTTGTCCTTTTCCATAGTCAGCCTAAACTTTATGTTACAATGATTACTGTCCCCTAAATGCTCTCCTACTGATACTTGATCCACTTGGCCCACCTCATTCCCAAGAACCAGGTCTAGCAGTGCCTCCTTTCTCGTTGGACTAGCAATATACTGTTGTAGAAAATTTTCCTAAACACACTCTAGGAACTTTTGCCCCTCACTGCCCTTTACACTACTATTATCCCACTCTATGTTTGGATAATTAAAGTCCCCCATTATAACTACCCTATAATTTTTGCACCTCTGTAATTTCCTTGCAAATTTGTTCATCCACATCCTTCCCACTAGCTGGTGGCCTATAGACAACACCGAGCAATGTAACCGCACCTTTTTTGTTCCTTAGCTCTCGCCGAACTGATTCTGTCCTCGACTCCACAGAATCACAGAATAATACAGTGCAGAAGAGGCCCATCGAGTCTGCACCGATGCATTAAAGACACCTGACCTGTCTACCTGATCCCATTTGCCAGCACTTGGCCCATAGTCTTTAGATTTTTTTTTAGATTTAGAGATACAGCACTGAAACAGGCCCTTCGGCCCAGCGAGTCTGTGCCGACCATCAACCACCCATCCATACTAATCCTACACTAATCCCACATTCCAACCACATCCTCACCTGTCCCTATATTCCCCTACCACCTACCTATACTGGGGGCAATTTATAATGGCCAATTTACCTATCAACCTGCAAGTCTTTTGGCTGTGGGAGGAAACCGGAGCACCCGGAGGAAACCCACGCAGACACAGGGAGAACTTGCAAACTCCACACAGGCAGTACCCGGAATTGAACCCGGGTCGCTGGAGCTGTGAGGCTGCGGTGCTAACCACTGCGCCGCCTATGTTATGACATGCCAACTGCTCATCCAGGTACTTTTTAAAGGATGTGAGGCAACCTGCCTCTCCCACCCTCCCAGGCAGTGCATTCCAGACCGTCACCACCCTCTGGGCAAAAAAGTTCTTCCTCAAATCCCCCTTAAATCTCCTGCCCCTCACCTTAAACTTGTGTCCCCTCGTAACTGACCCTTCAACTAAGGGGAACAGCTGCTCCCTATCCACCCTGTCCATGCCCCTCATAATCTTGTACACCTCGATCAGGTCACCCCTCAGTCTTCTCTGCTCCAGTGAAAACAGCCCAAGCCTATCCAACCTCTCTTCATAGCTTAAATGTTCCATCCCTGGCAACATCCTGGTGAATCGCCTCTGCACCCCCTCCAATGCAATCACATCCTTCTGTTATGTGGCGACCAGAATTGCGCACAGTACTCCAGCTGTGGCCTTACCAAAGTTCTATACAACTCCAACATGACCCCTGCTTATGTAATCTATGCCTCGATTGATAAAGGCAAGTGTCCCATATGCCTTTTTCACCACCCTATTAACCTGCCCTTCTGCCTTCAGAGATCTATGGACAAACACGTCAAGGTCCCTTTGTTCCTCGGAACTTCCCAGTGCCAGGCCATTCATTGAATTCTTCCGTGTCACATTACTCCTTCCAAAGTGTATCACCTCACACTTTTCAGCGTTAAATTCCATCTGCCACTTTTCTGCCCATTTGACCATCCCGTCTATATCTTCCTGTAACCCAAGACACTCAACCTCACTGTTGACCACTAAAATAAAAGCAAAATACTGCAGATGCTGGAAATCTGAAATAAAAACAAGAAATGCTGGTAATACTCAGTAGGTCTGGCAGCATCTGTGGAGAGAGAAGCAGAGCTAACGTTTCGGGGCAGTGACCCTTCTTCGGAACTCAAGTTCTCTCTCCACAGATGCTGCCAGACCTGCTGAGTATTTCCAACATTTCTTGTTTTTATATCGCTGTTAACCACTCGGCCAATCATCCGCGAACTTACTGATCCTACCCCCCACATAATCGTCTGTCGTTTTATATAAATGACAAACAATAGGGGACCCAGCACAGATCCCTGTGGTACGCCACTTGACACTGGCTTCCAGTCACTAAAACAGCCGTCTGTCATCACTCTCTGTCTCCTACAGCTAAGCCAATTTTGAATCCACCTTATCAAGTTACCCTGTATGCCATGTGCATTTGCTTTCTTGATAAGTCTCCCATGTGGGATCTTGTCAAAGGCTTTGCTGAAATCCATGTAAACTACATCAACTGCACTACCCTCATCTACACACCTGGTCATATGCTCAAAAAGTTCAATCAAGTTTGTTAGGCATGACCTCCCTCTGACAAAGCTATGCTGACCATTCCTAATCAAATTTTGCCCCTCCAAGTGGAGATAGATTCTCTCCTTCAGAATTCTCTCCAATAGTTTTCCTACCACTGACGTGAGATTCACTGGTCTGTAGTTCCCTGGCTTATCTCTACGACCTTTCTTAAATAATGGGACCACATTAGCTGTTCTCCAGTCCTCTGGCACCTCCCCCGTGGCCAGAGAGGAATTAAAAATTTGGATCAGAGCCCCTGCAATCTCCATCCTCGCCTCCCACAACATCCTGGGACACAAATCGTTCGGACCTGGAGATTTGTCCGCTTTTAAGCCTGCCAAAACCTCCAATACCTTGTCACTCCCTATGACAGTTTGCTCAAGAACCTCACAGTCTCTCTCGCTGAGGTCCATATCTACATCCTCATTCTCTTGGGTGAAGACAGATGTGAAGTATTCGTTCAACACCCTACTAATGTCTTCTGGGGCATCCTTTTTCTCCAGCCCTGCAATGCTCTCCTGAATCAATAACGCCACTCCTCCCCCTTTTTTCCTTTTCCTATCTTTCCTGAACACCTTGTATCCAGGAATATTTAACACCCTGTCCTTCCCTTTTTTAAGCCAGGTCTCTCCTATAGCCACAACATCATATTTCCAGATGGCAATATGCGTCTCTACCTCACCAGTCTTATTAACCACACTCCGTGCATTCACATACATGCACATTAACCCTGATTCAGACTTTATTACTTTTTCCCTCACTCTAACCCCACACAATAACTTACTATTCCCTACTCTCGTGCTATCTATCTCCCCCAGTATTTTGCGCTCCTTGGTATTCCTCGCGATACTTGCTCCTGGTTTCCACACCCTGACAAGTTACCAGTTATACTTCCCTCCAATCTGAGCTCCCTCTCAGGTTCCCATTCCCCTGTCAATTTAGAATAAATCTTCCTCAACAGCACTAGCAAATCTCCTTGCGAGGATATTCATCCCAGTCCTGCTAAGATGCAACCTGTCTATCTTGTACAGGTTCTACCTGCCCCAGAACTGGTCCCAATATCTCAGAAATCTGATGCCCTCCCTCCTACACCAGTTATCCAGACATGTGTTCAATTGTTCAATTCTCCTATTCCACTGCTCACTGGCACGAGGGACTGGGAGTAATCCTGAGATTACTGCTTTTGAGGTCCTGCTTTTTAATCTCCTTCCTAGCTCCCTAAATTCTGCTCTCAGGACCTTATCTCCCTTCTTACCTATGTCATTGGTATCCTCTCCCAGAAGAATGTCCTGCAGCCGTTCCGTTACATCTTTGATCCTGACACCAGGGAAGCAACACACCATCCTGGAGTCATGTTTACTGCCGCAAAAATGCCTGTCTGTTTAGTTTAGAGATACTGCACTGAAACAGGCCCTTCGGCCCACTGAGTCTGTGCCGACCATCAACCACCCATTTATACTAATCCCATATTCCTACCACATCCCCACCTGTCCCTGTATTTCCCTACCACCTACCTTTTCTAGGGGCAATTTACCTACCAACCTGCAAGTCTTTTGGCTTGTGGGAGGAAACCGGAGCACCCGGAGGAAACCCACGCTGACACAGGGAGAACTTGCAAACTCCACACAGGCAGTACCCAGAATTGAACCCGGGTCGCTAGAACTGTGAGGCTGCGGTGCTAACCACTGTGCCGCCCCTAACTAACCTGTTTCCCTAACTAACGAATCCCCTATCACTACTGATCTTCCGCACTTCTTCCTCCCGTCCTGTGCAGCTGAGCCACCTGTGGTGCCACAAACTTGGCTCTGACTGCACTCCTCTGAGGAACCATCACCCTCACCAGTATCAGAAATGGAAAACTGATGAGCAAATGAGATCGTATCAGGGACTCCTGTACTCCCTGCCTGGTTCTCTTAGACTGCCTGGCGATCACCCATTCCCTGTCTGCCTGCATGCTCCTAACCTGCAGTGTTATCACCTCGTTAAACGTGCTATCCACATAGTCCTCTGCTTTGCGGCTGCACCACAGTGACTCCAGCTGCCGCTCCATTTCTGAAACCCAGAGCTCAAGCTTCTGCAGCCAGTGACACTTTCTGCAGATGTGTCTGTCTCAGACACATGGTAGTTCCATGACTTCCCACATGCCACAGGCTGCACATTCCACTCGGCGGAGCTGCCCTGCCATATATTAACTTTATAGACAATTCATTATAAGTAGAATAGTTTACCAGTTAGAACATAGAACATTACAGCGCAGTACAGGCCCTTCGGCCCTCGATGTTGCGCCGACCTGTGAAACCATCTGACCTACACTATCCCATTTTCATCCATATGTCTATCCAATGACCACTTAAATGCCCTTAAAGTTGGCGAGTCTACTACTGCTGCAGGCAGGGTGTTCCACGCCCGTACTACTCTCTGAGTAAAGAAACTACCTATGACATCTGTCCTATATCTATCACCCCTCAACTTAAAGCTATGTCCCCTCGTGTTTGCCATCACCATCCGAGGAAAAAGACTCACTATCCACCCTATCTAACCCTCTGATTATCTTATATGTCTCTATTAAGTCACCTCTCCTCCTCCTTCTCTCTAATGAAAACAATCTCAAGTCCCTCAGCCTTTCCTCGTAAGACCTTCCCTCCAAACCAGGCAACATCCTAGTAAATCTCCTCTGCACCCTTTCCAAAGCTTCCACATCCTTCCTATAATGCGGTGACCAGAACTGCACGCAATACTCCAGGTGCGGCCGCACCAGAGTTTTGTACAGCTGCAGCATGACCTCGTGGCTCCGAAACTCGATCCCCCTACGAATAAACGCGAACACACCATATGCCTTCTTAACAGCCCTATTAACCTGGGTGGCAACTTTCAGGGATTTATGTACCTGGACACCAAGATCTCTCTGCTCATCTACACTACCAAGAATCTTCCCATTAGCCCAGTACTCTGCATTCCTGTTACTCCTTCCAAAGTGAATCACCTCACACTTTTCTGCATTAAACTCCATTTGCCATCTCTCAGCTCAGCTCTGCAACCTATCTATGTCCCTCTGTCACCTACAACATCCTTCGGCACTATCCACAACTCCACCGACCTTCGTGTCATCCGCAAATTTACTAACCCACCCTTCTACACCCTCATCCAGGTCATTTATAAAAATGACAAACAGCAGTGGCCCCAAAACAGATCCTTGCGGTACACCACTAGTAACTAAACTCCAGGATGAACATTTGCCATCAACCACCACCCTCTGTCTTCTTTCAGCTAGCCAATTTCTGATCCAAAGCACTAAATCACCTTCAATCCCATACTTCCGTATTTTCTGCAATAGCCTACCGTGGGGAACCTTATCAAACACCTTACAGAAATCCATATACACCACATCCACGGCTTTACTCTCATCCACCTGTTTGGTCACCTTCTCAAAATACTCAATAAGGTTTGTGAGGCACGACCTACCCGTCACAAAACCGTGCTGACTTTCGCTAATGAACTTATTCTTTTCAAGATGATTATAAACCCTATCTCTTATAACCTTTTCCAACATTTTACCCACAACCGAAGTAAGTTACTCACCAACCAGCTCCTTCCACTGCCCTGAAGCAAGAAACAAATACATCAGTGAGTTTACCTGTGGCTACAGGGTTGATTCGGCTGTTATTAATCACATCTGGGACTGCTGCATAGCAGAAGGCCCTTGAACTTGGGTTTCTGTGTGAATTTTTCATTAACTTCATCTCAATTGGATCACAGAAAACTGTTATCTCATCAATGACTGGGTCTTCCAATGGCAAAATTGTTAGCCAGCAGTTTCCGCAGAAGTGAATGTGCCGAAAGGAAATTTTGTTAAACTTGTATCGAACACTGGTTCAGCCTCAACTGGAGCATTGTGTCCAGTTCTGGGTGCCACACTTTAGAAAAGATGTGAAGGCATGAGTGTGTGTGCAGAAAAGATTCACGAGAATGCTTCAGTTACAATGGAACATCAGTTACAGATTGGAGAAGTTGGGATTGTTTTCCTTGGATAACATTGAGAGGAGATTTGATTGAGGTATTTAAATTCGTGAGGGGTCTGGACAGGGTAGATAGGGAAAAACTGTTCCCATTGATGGAAGAATTGAGAACAAAAGGGCACAGATTTAGGAAAGAAGCAATGGTGACATAAGGAAAAACTTTTTCATGCAGCAAGTAGTTAGGGTCTGGAATGCGCTGCCTGAGAATGTGGTGGAGGCAGATTCATTTGAGGCATTCAAGAGGGAATTGGATGGTTATCTGAAAAGGAAGACTGTGCAAGGCTACTAGGGAAGTTGCTCCTTCGAGAGCCAGTGGACACATGACAGGCCAAATAGCCTCCTTGTGTATTGTAACAATTCAGTGATTCTGGGTCATGTATTTTTAGTTATCCTGGTCTCTAACACTCACTTCAATAAAACAGGGAATTCCTGCATCTATGCTGCAGCTCCTCTTTTTTATCTGGAGATCAAATGTCTGGGTGCATAATTGTACCAGCAGTTAACAGGATCCTGTAAACTCCTCCATCTGATAGTTTAATGCAGTTTATTTTAAATGTGTTGACTTTAAGTTAAATTATTTTAAATGTTTAGACTCAGGACTGTGGAGGAGTTGCATTACTGGTCAAAGAGGATATCACAGCTGTGCTGAAGGAGGGCGCTATGGAGGACTCGAGCAGTGAAGCAATATGGACAGAACTCAGAAATAGGAAGGGTGCGGTAACAATGTTGGGGCTGTACTACAGGCCTCCCAACAGCGAGCGTGAGATAGAGGTACAAATATGTAAACAGATTATGGAAAGATGTAGGAGCAACAGGGTGGTGGTGATAGGAGATTTTAATTTTCCCAACATTGACTGGGATTCACTTAGTGTTAGAGGTCCAGATGGAGCAGAATTTGTAAGGAGCATCCAGGAGGGTTTTCTAGAGCAGTATGTAAATAGTCCAACTCGGGAAGGGGCCATACTGGACCTGGTGTTGGGGAATGAGCCTGGCCAGGTGGTTGAAGTTTCAGTAGGGGACTACTTTGGGAATAGTGATCACAATTCCGTAAGTTTTAGAATACTCATGGACAAAGACGAGAGTGGTCCTAAAGGAAGAGTGCTAAATTGGGGGAAGGCCAACTATACCAAAATTCGGCAGGAGCTGGGGAATGTAGATTGGGAGCAGCTGTTTGAAGGTAAATCCACATTTGATATGTGGGAGGCTTTTAAAGAGAGGTTGATTAGCGTGCAGGAGAGACATGTTCCTGTGAAAATGAAGGATAGAAATGGCAAGATTAGGGAACCATAGATGACAGGTGAAATTGTGAGACTAGCTAAGAGGAAAAAGGAAGCATACATAAGGTCTAGGAGGCTGAAGAAAGACGAAGCTTTGAAAGAATATCGGGAATGTCGGACCAATCTGAAATGAGGAATTAAGAGGGCTAAGAGGGGTCATGAAATATCTTTCGCAGACAGGGTTAAGGAAAATCCCAAAGCCTTTTATTCATATATAAGGAGCAAAAGGGTAACGAGAGAAAGGATTGGCCCACTCAAGGACAAAGGAGGAAAGTTATGCTTGGAGTCAGAGAAAATGGGTGAGATTCTAAACGAGTACTTTGCATCGGTATTCACCGAGGAGAGGGACATGACGGATGTTGAGGTTAGGGGCAGATGTTTGATTACTCTAGGTCAAGTCGGCATAAGGAGGGAGGAAGTGTTGGGTATTCTAAAAGGCATTAAGGTGGACTTGTCCCCAGATCCAGATGGGATCTATCCCAGGTTACTGAGGGAAGCGAGAGAGGAAATAGCTAGGGCCTGAACAGATATCTTTGCAGCATCCTTAAACACGGCTGAGGTCCCGGAGGACTGGAGAATTGCTAATGTTGTCCCCTTGTTTAAGAAGGGTAGCAGGGATAATCCAGGTAATTATAGACCGGTGAGCCTGACGTCAGTGGTAGGGAAGCTGCTGGAGAAGATACTGAGGGATAGGATCTATTCCCATTTGGAAGAAAATGGGCTTATCAGTGATAGGCAACATGGTTTTGTGCAGGGAAGGTCATGTCTTACCAGCTTAATAGAATTCTTTGAAGAAGTGACAAAGTTGATTGATGAGGGAAGGCCTGGAGATGTCATATATATGGACTTCAGTAAGGCGTTTGATAAGGTTCCCCATGGCAGGCTGATGGAGAAAGTGAAGTCACATGGGGTCCAAGGTGTACTAGCTAGATGGATAAAGAACTGGCTGGGCAACAGGAGACAGAGAGTAGCAGTGGAAGGGAGTTTCTCAAAATGGAGACGTGTGACAAGTGGTGTTCCACAGGGATCCGTGCTGGGACCACTGTTGGTGATATACATAAATGATTTGGAGGAAAGTATAGGTGGTCTGATTATCAATTTTGCAGACGACACTAAGATTGGTGGAGTAGCAGATAGTGAAGGGGACTGTCAGAGAATACAGCAGAATATAGATAGATTGGAGAGTTGGGCAGAGAAATGGCAGATGGAGTTCAATCAGGGCAAATGCGAGGTGATGCATTTTGGAAGATCCAATTCAAGAGTGAACTATACAGTAAATGGAAAAGTCCTGGGGAAAATTGATGTCCAGAGAGATTTGGGTGTTCAGGTCCATTGTTCCCTGAAGGTGGCAACGCAGGTCAATAGAGTGGTCAAGAAGGCATACGGCATGCTTTCCTTCATCAGACGGGGTAGTGAGTACAAGAGTTGGCAGGTCATGTTACAGTTGTATAAGACTTTGGTTCGGCCACATTTGGAATACTGCGTGCAGTTCTGGTCGCCACATGACCAAAAGGATGTGGATGCTTTGGAGAGGGTGCAGAGGAGGTTCACCAGGATATTGCCGGGTATGGAGGGCGCTAGTTATGAAGAGAGGCTGAGTAGATTAGGATTATTTTCATTAGAAAGACGGAGGTTGAGGGGGGACCTGATTGAGGTGTACAAAATCATGAGAGGTATAGACAGGGTGGATAGCAAGAAGCTTTTTCCCCAGAGTGGGGGATTCAATTACTAGGGGTCACGAGTTCAAAGTGAGAGGGGAAAAGTTTAGGGGGGATATGCGTGGAAAGCTCTTTACGCAGAGAGTGGTGGGTGCCTGGAACGCGTTGCCAGCGGAGGTGGTAGACGCGGGCACGATGGCGTCTTTTAAGATGTATCTAGACAGATACATGAATGGGCAGGAAGCAAAGAGATACAGACCCTTAGAAAATCGGCGACATGTTTAGATAGAGGATCTGGATCAGCGCAGGCTTGGAGGGCCGAAGGGCCTGTTCCTGTGCTGTAATTTTCTTAGACAGTTGTTAAGAACAAAGAACAATCAGTTATTTTCTATGCTGGAGCCATTCTGTGAAATTCACACCAGAGGAGCCCAGCGCGGTAGCGCGGAGCTGAACAGTATCTGAAGCATGCACTTTTATCAGAGCTGTGCGAGTGCTGGAGATGCTTTTGCAGCGGGTGAGAGTCGGCTGGGTGCAGGGGAGGAATGGAGCCAGCAGGGAGGCTTCTGAAATACTTGGTGTAGGCCACAAGCTCGTAATGAGAACCTCCAGGTCCCAAATTTGCCGCTCCGGGGCTTTTACCCAGGACCAGGTCCCAGGTTGCCATCTTGACTGAGCGGGGAGTAGAGCGCATGCGTGGCCATCTTGGTGACATCGCAGTGTGGGTGGAACTTCAGGTCCCAGTGACGAAGAGGAAAAATCATTGACTCATTGATTTGATTCTCACTCTACAAATAGGGGCTGGAGAACTGAACCCAGCCAGAGTAGAAGGAGGCAGAAAACTGGCAGTGGAGGAAAGAAATGGTCCAGATTGGTGCCATGGGTTTGGATTTCAGCACAGGGAGGAGGGAGTGTGCATGGGACAGGGATTTACAGCTTTGGGGGAACAAGAGAGTAAAAAATGTTCCATAGAAACTAGAAATGTCTCTGCTGAGCTTCTGTCCTGTACTGAAAGTGATGACTTTTGTAAACTTGTTTCACAGGGTATGCGAAGGAGAGGATTTGCAGGCAATTTTATTCTCAGTGCACACAGGCGGTTTCCCACCATCTCCCCTGAGGGTGCTGGTAAGTGCCAGGGTTACTGAATTGTAACAGATTATCTGACTGTGTTGAACTCAGCATTCTGGTGTGATCAGTCCCTCCATGTCACCCTGGTCCAAAACACCTTCAGCACCCTCTTCCCTTCCTATGTAAGCATAGGAGATGTAACACATTTTAACTCCTCCTTTCTCACTGTCCAAGGCCCCAATCACTCCCTCAAGATCAAACAGCAAGTTGCTGAAATGGGAGGGAAAGATGTGTTTTGTGGTGACATCACACTGGAGGTGAGGGAAATGATGGAGGCTGGTGGGGTGGAAGGTGAGGACCAGATGAACCCTATTGTGCTTTTGGGAGAAAAGTGGGGAGAGCAAAACTGCGGGAAATGGAACGGAACAGAAAGGAGGAGGCTATAAGGAGCAAATTAATAAAACCCGTGGCAACGTGGGGTCAAACACTTCGATTTCAGTCCCAGGACCCAATGTAAATCGGATAATGTTCCCTGTTTTATAAATGCCCGGTGTGGGCCTCAAACCCTGAATAAGAACCTTCCAATCCTGTGTTTGTACCAAGCGGGAAGGCAGCTGCGGGACTTCTCCCGGTGACATGCCCGGTGTAGTTGTAGGAGGCAGGGCGCATACGCAGCCATCCTGGGCCAGGAAGCTGGAGGAGAGAATGTTGTAAATTTCTGTCCTGGACTGACAGTGATGGCTTTTGTAAACTCATTTTACAGGGGATTAGAAGGGGAGGATTTACAGACAGTAAACTCAAACCAAACATCAAATCAACTCAATTCATCAAGACCTGAATATCATCACCTGTAAATGAGGAAGGCAAAATGTTTGTCTGTTCTGTCAGTGGGAAAAGATTTCAAACATCAATGTAACTGGAAAAGCACCGAGACACACACAGCCGAGTGAGAGTGTTCCAGTACGCTGACTGTGGAAAGAAGTTTAACCAGTTACGCAGCCAGAAAGAAACATTTCACCATTCACAACAGGGAGAAACCGTACCTGGGTTCTGTGTGTAGGTGTGGCTTGAACTGATCATCCAAGCTGGAGAGACACAAGGACACTGGCACCACAGAGAAACCGTGGAAATGCGGAGACTGTGGGAAGGGATTCAATTACCCATCTGAATTGGAAACGCATCGACGCAGTCACACTGGGGAGAGGCCGTTCACCTGCTCTGTGTGTGGGAAGGGATTCATTCAGTCATCCACCCTGATGACACACCAGCGAGTTCACACTGATAACAAACCTTTTAAATGCTCTGATTGTGAGAAGAGCTTTAAAAGGAAAAAGGATCTGCTGAGACACCAACCCACTCATACTGGTGAGAGGCCGTTTACCTGCTCAGTGTGTGGGAAGGGATTCACTCAGTCAGGCAACCTGCTGATACACCAGCGAGTTCACACTGGGGAGAGGCCACTTACTTGTTCTATTTGTGGGAAAGGATTCACTCAGTCATCTGCTCTACTGACACACCAACTTGTTCACACTGATAAGAGACCGTTTAAATGTTCTGACTGTGCAAAGAGCTTTAAAAGCACAACAGATCTGCTGAAGCACCAGCGCACTCACACAGGGGAGAGGCCGTTCACCTGCTCCATGTGTGGGAAGGGATTCACTCATTCATCCACTCTGCTGACACACCAACGAGGTCACACTGGGGAGAAACCATTCACCTGCTCTGTGTGTGGGAAGGGATTCACTCAGTCATCCAACCTGCGGATACACCAGCGAGGTCACACTGGGGAGAGGCCGTTCACTTGCTCCATGTGTGGGAAGGGATTCACTCAGTCCTCCACCCTGCTGAAACACCAACGAGTTCACAAGTGACTGTAGGGGTTGGATTCTGCTGTTACTGTTGCTGTTAATCACATCGGGGACTGAACCATGTTCACTCTGACGGTTGGGGTTTGTTTCTGATGTTAATAACTTCTGTAGCTGGGCTGAAGTTTAATATTCAGAACGAATATCAAATAAATCATCTTTGTTTCCAACACACAGTATGTTGAGTATTTGTTTTCTTGAGGATAACAACTGAAATCCTGTTATTGATTGTTCCATTTTTGGGCCTTTTGTCCTCTGCTGAGGAAAAACTTGTCTTTTTGTCGTGACAGCAGAACATTTCAAAACACTTTCCAGCCAATTAAGTTCTACTGAAGTGCAGCCAATGTAGTAAAGTAGGAAATGCAGCAGGTAATTTGTGCACAGCAAGCTCCCACAGACAGCAATGTGATAATGTCCAGATAATCTGTTTTAGTGATGTTGATTGAGGAATAAATATTGGCCAAGATTCTGGGAAGAACTCCCTGGATCTTTGATATTTGTTGGTTGAAGGTCTCATCTGAAAGATGGGACTCTGACTGTGCTGTGCTCCCTCAGTACTGCATTGGAATATCAGACTAGATTTTATACTCCAGTCTGTGTATGTGGATTTGAACCCACAACCTACTGACTCAGCGATGAGAGTGCTTCCCGTAACTAACATCTCATTACTCTGGATTATTTCAGTTCTCAAAACTTCCATTACTCCCATGGACAGGTCTCAGCTCCCCATACATGCCACACTGCCTCTCCTATCCTTGATATCCAGAGAAGGTACCTGTCCTGGGAGTGCTTGATGGGGACAGCATAGAAGGAGCTTTACTCTGTGTCTAACCCATGCGTTACCTTATCTGGGAGTGTTTGATGGGATAGTGTAGAGAGAGTTCTGATGAAAGGTCACTGACCTGAAACATTAATCCTGCTTCTGTTTCTACAGATGCTGCCAGACCTGCTGAGTATTTCCAGCACTGTCTGCTTTTATTAGAGAGAGATTTACTCTGTATCTAACCGGTGTTGTATCTGCTCTGGGATGTTTGATGGGACAGTGTAGAGGGAGCTTTGCTCTGTATCTGACCTGTGCTGTATCTGACTGCAGAATGCTTCAAGACACAGAGTGCTCAGACTGTCCCATTCCCCGTCACTGACATCTATTGACATAACCCAAAGATAAGAGAAACCCATCAGTTTCTCCCCTGGACATAGATGTGGAGGGACAGTGAGTGTCCTGAACATTTTTGTACAGTCTGTTCGATTTTTCATCCCTGGATCTGAATCTTTTGCTGATGATTTTAATTTGAGGTCCTCTAGTTACTGACTCACTGACTAGTGGAAATAGTTTTTCCTCCTGTACCTGATGAAACTTTAAACCCCTCCCTCAGATCTCCAATGACCCTTTGTGCTAATGAAAAGAGTCCCAGTTTCTCTAATCTCTCCTGATAACTAAAGCCTCTCTTCCCTGTTATCATCTCAGTGATTCACTTCTACATCCTCTCCATGGCCTTGACATCCTGCTGTAAGGCGCTCAAAACTTAACTCAATATTCTAACAGCAGCCTAGCCAATGATTTGTACAGGTTTACGTGACCTCTGTCCTTTTGTACTCGACAGCCTGAATTATAAAACCTAGAATCCCATGTGCACTTTAACCACTTTATCAACTAGTCCACCCACTTTTAAAGATTTGTGTCTCTGAACTCCTTGTAGGTTTTAGAGATATTAGTATAACATGTTTAAAATACATTGACATCAAATGTCTGATATAATGTGTATTATGCAATGGAGAGTTTAGTCTGAGTTAGAACCTCAAACAGATGCGTCACTGCTGACAGGTCACCCTGGCAACACTGAGACGTTTCATTCCACAGAATCCGTTCATTGGAAACGTTCATTGGCACAGTGGCGCAGTGGTTAGCACCGCAGCCTCACAGCTCCAGCGACCCGGGTTCAATTCCGGGTGCTGCCTGTGTGGAGTTTGCAAGTTCTCCCTGTGTCTGCGTGTGTTTCCTCCGGGTGCTCCGGTTTCCTCCCACATGCCAAAAACTTGCAGGTTGATGGGTTAATTGGCCATTATAAATTGCCCCTAGTATAGGTAGGTGGTAGGGAAATATAGGGACAGGTGGGGATGTGGTAGGAATATGGGATTATTGTAGGATTAGTATAAATGGGTGGTTGATGGGCGGCAGAGACTCGGTGGGCCGAAGGGCCTGTTTCAGTGCTGTATCTCTAAACTAAACTAATCTGATTGGGGAAAGGACCGGGTTTATCAGTTTTATTAACCACAATATAAACAAACCTGAGTGAGGAATAGATTAGATTATAATGTGTGCTGTTTATACCTATAATTATGAAGCTATAAGAAATAACCGAACGAACAGTAAGCAGGGTAGTTTCGGGATAATGAGAAAATTGCTGAAGAAAAATAACTGCTGGGAACCAGGGAATGTGTTCTTGTAAATCACAGATTAGAGAAATTCCAGCTGTCTTTTCCTCAGTTCCTGCCAAAACCCAGCAGAGAAGACAAAGTCAGGTACCAGAGCTGGATCACTACAGGGTATAAAAGTGAGGGGATACTGATGTAAGGGGGCAGTCGGGACTGGAGACAACCTCAGGGTGCCTGAGGTTCCATCCGACTGACTGACCGCGTGTAAGTGACTGTGGACACACGGGACTTGCATGTTCACTCTGATTGAAAGATCAATATTAGATGCGGCAGAGGACAGAGAATCTGCTCAGCTCATGCTTCTTAATCCGGTACTGACTAAAGTTTCTGACCCTGGACTTTGGAAGGTCGAATTTGAATGCAGAATACAGACAAAGACAGGATTCTTGGTAGTGTGGAGGAACAGAGGGATCTTGGGGTCCACGTCCATAGATCGCTCAAAGTTGCCACCCAATTTGATAGGGTTGTTAAGAAGGCGTATGGTGTGTTAGCTTTCATTAACAGGGGGATTGAGTTTAAGAGCCGCGAGGTTATGCTACAGCTCTATAGGGCCCTGGTTCGACCACACTTGGAATATTGTGTTCAGTTCTGGTCGCCTCATTATAGGAAGGATGTGGAAGCTTTAGAGAGGGTGCAGAGGAGATTTAGCAGGATGCTGCCTGGACTGGAGGGCATGTCTTACGAAGAAAGATTGAGGGAGCTAGGGCTTTTCTCATTGGAGCGAAGAAGGATGAGAGGTGACTTGATAGAGGTATACAAGATGATGAAAGGCATAGATAGAGTGGATAGCCAGAGACTTTTTCCCAGGGTGGAAAGGGCTATCACCAGGGGGCATAATTTTAAGGTGATTGGAGGAAGGTTTCGGGGAGATGTCAGAGGTAGGTTCTTTACACAGAGAGTGGTGGGTGCGTGGAATACGCTGCCAGCGGTGGTAGTAGAAGCGGATACATTAGGGACATTTAAGCAACTCTTGGATAGGTACATGGATGATAGTAGAATGAAGGGTAGGTAGTTAGTTTGATCTTGGAGTAGGTTAAAGGTTTGGCACAACATCGTGGGCTGAAGGGCCTGTACTGTGCTGTACTGTTCTATGTTCTATGACTCTGAAATCTGCGACTTAATAAGACACGGTGTTAGCTAGAATCTTCCACTTCTACTCTTCTCTACTTGTTGTAAACATTTAGCATTTAGTGAACATTTTATTATTAACTTACAAAAGTTTCATCTCATTTCTGTTAAATTTCATCTGATATCTCCCTGCTGTATTTACTAATCTGTGAATTCACAGTGAAGTCACTTACATTTCCTCCTCACAGTTCCCCATACTCTTTATTTTAAAGTTAGCTGGAGATTTTGATCTTCTGTCCCAGATCATTTCTCTAAATTGAGAAGAGCAATGGTCCCAAAACTGACCCTGGGGAGACCGCTGTTTCTGTCCCTCCAGTCTGAAGAACATCCATTAACCAATACTCTGTTTTCTCCCTTTACCCAACTTCTCATCCACATTACTCCACTCCCTTCAATACCACAATATTTAATTTTATCAATAATCCTCCTGACTTGCACCTTTTGACAATCCATCTACACAATATCCACTGCATTTCCTACACTGTGCTATTCCCTTAATTAATCCCTGCTGTCTGTCCTGAATGAATCCATTTCACTAACAAATGTTGAAATGTTTGCTCCACACCCACAGGGTTTTATCTGTTTAAAGCCACAACAGAAAGGGCCAGTTTACTCCTGGAGTTTGAGATAATCCGGTTTAAAAATGATGCAGAGTTTCAGCCAATGAGGAACATCTGGGCTCAGCCCCACCCACTCAGTGCCGTAAGCCCCGTCACTCTCAAACGTCAATTGGTTGGAAGACCAACTGCCAGCTTGGTCCTCCAGTCCCGTCCCTCTTCCTATTGGTCTACAACTCACATCGGTTAGCCAGGAATTGTGAGCTGCCAGGTCAGAGGGGTGAAGGGAGCGGGTGGAAAAAAAAGCCGGGGGAGTGGCTCCCAGGTTCACCCCGGCCGGAAAGCACAGTGGAAGTGGCAAACTCCAGGAGGAACAGCAAGTGCTGGGAACTCTCAGGGAGTATCTGTAAATGGAAGAGAAATTTGAAAACCTTGCATTTCTAAAGAGCTTTTCATGAACACAGGATATCCGAAAGTGCTTTATAGCCAATTAAGCAGTTTTCAAGTGTAGTTACTGTTGAAATGTCAGAAGTAT
Organism: Heterodontus francisci; assembly: GCF_036365525.1. Lineage (NCBI taxonomy): Eukaryota > Metazoa > Chordata > Chondrichthyes > Heterodontiformes > Heterodontidae > Heterodontus > Heterodontus francisci. Next base: position 208,578,502 of record NC_090375.1, on the reverse strand, counting down.
GGCAGCGTTTTCAAGCTCCCAAAAATAGAAATGTGGTGATGATCAGATAATCTGCTTTTGAGATGTCTGTTGAGGGCTAAATTTTGGCCAGGATACAGGGAATAACACTGCCCTGCTCTCATAGAATCATAGAAAGTTTACAACACAGAAAGAAGCCACTTGGACCATTGTATCTGTGCCGGCTGAAAAATTAACCACTCAGCGTAATCCCACTATCCAGCATTTGGTCAATAGCCCTGCAGGTTACAGCAATTGAGGTGCACATCAAGGCACTTTTTAACTGAGTTGAGGGTTTCTGCCTCTACTACCCTTTCAGGCTCGAAAGCCCTGAATGATGACAGTGGGATACTGACAGAAGTCCGCAACAAAATTTACAGAACTGGATTCATATCTGTGGATCTGATGCAATCAGTGTTCATTAAGCTCCCAAAGAAGCCATGAGTGTGTTCAGAGCACAGGACAATAAGCCTCATGAGCTATGTGATGAAAATGATTTTAATTATCATTTTGGAAAGAAGTGGAGGACATTAATAACATGCCAGTAATTGACAAAGAGACGAACGTAGGTGAAGACCTGGGAACAATCATTATTACGGAAGAGGTCGTGTTGGGCAAGCTAATGGAGCTAAGGATTGATAAGTCTCCTGGCCCCGATGGAATGCATCCCAGGGTTCTAAAAGAGATGGCAGGAGAAATAGCAGGTGCACTGACGGTAATTTTCCAAAATTCGCTGGACTCTGGGGTAGTCCCAGTTGATTGGAAAACAGCAGATGTGACGCCACTGTTTAAAAAGGGAGCTAGACAAAAGTTGGGGAATTATAGACCGATTAGCTTAACCTCTGTAGTGGGGAAGATGCTTGAGTCTATCATCAAGGAAGAAATAGCAGGGCATCTCGATAGAAATTGTCCCGTTGGGCAGACGCAGCATGGGTTCATGAAGGGCAGGTCATGCTTGACAAATCTTTTGGAATTCTATGATGACATTACGGGCAAGGTGGATAATGTGGACCCAGTGGATGTGGTGTATCTAGATTTCCAAATGGCCTTCGACAAGGTGCTGCACAAGAGGCTGCTGCATAAGATAAGGATGCATGGCGTCAGGGGTAAAGTATTAGCATGGATGGAGGATTGGTTGACGAACAGGAAGTAGAGAGTGGGGATAAATGAGTGCTATTCTGGTTGGCAATCAGTCACTAGTGGTGTGCCTCAGGGATTGGTGTTGGGACTGCAATTATTTACAATTTATATAGATGATTTGGAGTTGGGGACCACGTGTAGGGTGTCAAAGTTTGCAGATGACACTAATATGAGTGGCAGAGCAAAGTGTGCAGATGACTGTGAAACTTTGCAGAGGAACATAGATACATTGAGTGAGTGGGCAAAGCTCTGGCAGATGGAATACAATGTTAGTAAATGTGAAGTCATTCATTTTGGTAGGAGTAACAGTAAAAAGGATTATTACTTGAATGGTAAAAAGTTGCAGCATGCTGCTATGCAGAGGGACCTGGGTGTCCTTGTGCATGAATCGCAGAAGGTTGGTCTGCAGCTACAGCAAGTAATTAGGAAGGCAAATGGAATTTTGTCCTTCATTGCTCAAGGGATTGAGTTTAAAAGCAGAGAGGTTATGTTGCAGCTGTATAAGGTACTGGTGAGGCCGCACCTGGAGTACTGTGTGCAGTTTTGGTCTCCTCACTTGAGAAAGGATATACTGGCACTGGAGAGGGTGCACAGGAGGTTCACTAGGTTGATTCCGGAGTTGAGGGGGTTGGCTTATGAGGAGAGACTGAGTAGATTGGGATTATATTCATTGGAGTTCAGAAGAATGAGGGGGGATCTTATAGAAACATATAAAATCATGAAGGGAATAGATAAGATACAAGTAGAGAGGATGTTTCCACTGGCAGGTGAAGCTAGGACAAGAGGGCATAGCCTCAAGATTAGAGGGAGCAGATTTAGGACTGAATTAAGAAGGAACTTCTTCACCCAGAGGGTTGTTAATCTATGGAATTCCTTGCCCAGTGAAGTAGTTGACGCTTCTTCAGTAAACGTCTTTAAAGCTAAGGTAGATATCTTTTTGAACAATAAAGGAATTAAGAGATACTGTGGGAGCGCGGGTAAGTGGATCTGAGTCCACAAAAAGATCAGCCATGATCTTATTGAATGGCGGAGCCGGCTCGAGGGGCCGTACGGCCTACTCCTGCTCCTAGTTCTTATGATCTTATGAAATAACCAATCTATACGAGCAGAGGTAGATGATAATTAGTCAGGATTCAGACCAAAGAAAAGAACAAGAGAGGGCGTCTTTAACTTGCAAGTAACGATCGAAAGATATCCGGAAGTACAAAATCCTGTGTTTAAATATGGTTTATAGATTGAGAAGGCGTTTGATAGAGTCGACCATCAGAAAATAATGGAGTGCTTAAACAAACTAGAAATTGACAAATGATAAAAGGATAATTCCGAATCTATATTGGCAGAAATCAGCAGTGATGAGACTTGATAGCGGCTTGTCAGACAGTTTCCCAATCAAAAGAGGAGTGTGTCAGGGTTGTGTTGTGTTCCCAAAACTGTTCAACCTATACACAAACTATCTGGAGACATCGAACATCTACCAGGTTGCAATATTGGTGGGTTGGACATTAACAACTTGAGATACGAGGATGATACTGCACTGATTGCAGAGTCAGAAGAGGCCCTACAGGAAATAGTAAACAAGGTGAATGTCGGGAATGTGGAATATGAATTAAGATTGAATATGAAAAAAAGCTAGACAATGGTGATAACCAGAGACCTAACCACAAGTGAAAATTGAAGTAAATGGATTATCCCTTTGGAACAAGTGTAAAGGTTTATATATCTTGGAACAGCTTATCACAGATGATGGGAGATGTGACTGTGAGATCTAAAGGAGAATTGAGACTGTTGAGAATTGTTGATGACTTCTTCCATTACTTGTTAACATCAAAGAAATTGACCCTGAATCTTAAAAGAATGCTGAGGTGTTACATTTTGTCATCTATGTTATATGCCTCGGAGACATGGAAAACAAATAAAGAGACTATTGATGAGCTGAATGCATTTGAGATGTGGACATTTTGGAAGATGTTGCATGTAATATAGACAGAAAGACTTTGAGGAAGTGCTGGAAATGACTGGAGAAAAGAGGAAACATCAAAGAGAGAAAGATGCAATACTTGGACCATATCATTATAGCAGAGGTAGACCGAGACAATTATTGGAAGGAAAGATTGATGGAAAACATAGGAGAGGGAAGCAGAGAAGAAAATAGATGACAGATATAAAGGACTGGATGCAGTTGACCTACTCAATGTGTAAGGACAGACAGAGGTGACGATCCATGACAGTGAATCTTCTGGAAAAAAGATGACACCAAGGAACAGACAAACCCTCACAGGCAGTGAGTTCCAGACCCCCAGCACCCAGTGTGACACCAACAAACAAACAAACCCTCACAGGCAGTGCATTCCAGACCTTTACTAACCACTGTGCCACAAACAAACAAACCCTCACGGGCAGTGAGTTCCAGACCCCCACCACCCTCTGATACCAACAAACAAACAAACCTCACAGGCAGTGAGTTCCAGACCTTTACTAACCAATGTGCCACAAACAAACCCTCACAGGCAGCGAGTTCCAGACCCCCAGCACCCTCTGTGATACCGACAAAGAAACCCTCACAGGCAGTGAGTTCCAGACCTTTACTAACCACTGTGCCACAAACAAACAAACCCTCACAGGCAGCGAGTTCCAGACCTTTACCAACCATTGTGCCACAAACAAACAAATCCTCACAGGCAGCGAGTTCCAGACCTTTACTAACCACTATGCCACAAACAAACAAACCCTCACAGGCAGCAAGTTCCAGACCCCCAGCACCCTCTGTGATACCGACAAAGAAACCCTCACAGGCAGTGAGTTCCAGACCTTTACTAACCACTGTGCCACAAACAAACAAACCCTCACAGGCAGCGAGTTCCAGACCTTTGCCAACCATTGTGCCACAAACAAACAAATCCTCACAGGCAGCGAGTTCCAGACCTTTACTAACCACTATGCCACAAACAAACAAACCCTCACAGGCAGCAAGTTCCAGACCCCCAGCACCCTCTGTGATACCGACAAAGAAACCCTCACAGGCAGTGAGTTCCAGACCTTTACTAACCACTGTGCCACAAACAAACAAATCCTCACAGGCAGCGAGTTCCAGATCTTTACTAACCACTGTGCCACAAACAAACAAATCCTCACAGGCAGTGAGTTCCAGACCTTAACCAATCACTGTGCCATAAACAAACAATTAGGGTAGCTAGTGTGATACCAACAAACAATTAGGGTAGCTAATGTAACCCCACTATTTAAAAAGGGAGGTAGTGAGAAAACAGGGAATCATAGACCAGTGAGCCTGACATCAGTAGTGGGGAAAATTCTAGAGTCCATTGTCAAAGATTTTATAGCCGAGCACTTGGAGAAGTGGTAGAATCGGACAAAGTCAGCATGGATTTACAAAACGGGAATCATGCTTGACATATCTACTAGAATTCCTTGAGGATGTAACTAGTAGAGTTGATGAGGGAGAGCCAGTGGATGTGGTTTATTTGGACTTTCAGAAGGCTTTCGACAAAGTCCCACATAAAAGATTAGCATGTAAAATTGAAGCGCATGGGATTGGGGGTAGTGTATTGCGATGAATAGAAAATTGGTTGGCGGACAGGAAACAAAGAGTAGGAATAAATGTATCTTTTTTTACGAATGGCAGGCAGTGACCAGTGGGGACTGCAGGGATCAGTGCTAGGACCCCAGCTATTCACAATATACATTAATGATTTGGATGAGGGAACTAAATGTCTCCAAATTTATGGATGACACAAAGCTGGCTGGGAGGGTGAGTTGTGAGGAGGATGCAGAGAGGCTTCAGGTGGATTTGGACAAGTTGAATGATTGGGCAAATGCATGGCAGATGCAGTATAATGTGGATAAATGTGAGGTTATCCACTTTGGTAGCAAAAACAGGAAGGCAGATAATTATCTGAACAGCTAAAAACTGAGAGAGGGGAAAATTCAACGAGACCTGGGTGTTCTCGTTCACCAGTCGCTGAAGGTAAGCATGCAGGTGCAACAGGCGGTAAAAAAAAGTGCAAATGGTTTGTTGGCCTTCATAACGAGAGGATTTGAGTACAAGAGCAGGGATGTCTTGCTGCAATTATACAGGGCCTTGGTAAGGCCACACCTGGAATATTGTGTGCAGTTTTGGCCTCCTTATCTGAGGAAGGATGTTCTTGCTATAGAGGGAGTGCAGCGAAGGTTTACCAGACTGATTCCTGGGATGATGGGACTGACGCATGAGGGGAGATTGAGTCGGTTCGGATTATATTCGCTGGAGTTCAGAAGAGTGAGGGGGGATCTCATAGAAACCTATAAAATTCGAACAGAACTTGACAGGGTAGATGCAGGAAGGATGTTCCTGATGGTGGGGGCATCCAGAACCAGGGGCCATAGTCTAAGGATACGGGGTAAACCTTTCAGGACTGAAATAAGGATAAATCTCTTTGCCCAGAGAGTGGTGAACCTGTGGAATTCGCTACCACAGAAAGTAGTTGAGGCAAAAACATTGTCTGTTCTCAAGCTGTTGGGGCGAAAGGGATCAAGGGATATGGGGGGAAAGCGGGAACAGGTTACTGAGTTGGATGATCAGCTATGATCATAATGAATGGGGGAGCAGGCTCGAAGGGCCTAATGGCTTGCTGCTGCTCCTGTTTTGGTTTTTTTTAGAGATACAGCACTGAAACAGGCCCTTCGGCCCACTGAGTCTGTGCCAACCAACAACCACCCATTTATACTAATCCTACTGGCAACACCTATGCAATCATATTCAGCTGGCCTCAGACACTGGAAACATCAGAGGAATGTATGATGGCATTAAGAGAGCTTTTGGGCCAACCATCAAGAAGATCGCCCCCCTCAAATCTAAATCAGGGGACATAATCACTGACCAACGCATACAAATGGACCGCTGGGTTGAGCACTACCTAGAACTGTACTCCAGGAAGAATGTTGTCACTGAGACTGCCCTCAATGCAGCCCAGCCTCTACCAGTCATGGATGAGCTGGACATACAGCCAACAAAATCGGAACTCAGTGATGCCATTGATTCTCCAGCCAGCGGAAAAGCCCCTGGGAAGGACAGCATTACCCCTGAAATAATCAAGAGTGCCAAGCCTGCTATACTCTCAGCACTACATGAACTGCTGGGATGAGGGAACAGTACCTCAGGACATGCGCGATGCCAATATCATCACCCTCTATAAAAACAAAGGTGACCGTGGTGACTGCAACAACTACCGTGGAATCTCCCTGCTCAGCATAGTGGGGAAAGTCTTTGCTCGAGTCGCTCTAAACAGGCTCCAGAAGCTGGCCGAGCGCGTTTACCCTGAGGCACAGTGTGGCTTTTGTGCAGAGAGATCGACCGTTGACATGCTGTTCTCCCTTCGTCAGATGCAGGAGAAATGCCGTGAACAACAGCTGCCCCTCTACATTGCTTTCATTGATCTCACCAAAGCCTTTGACCTCGTCAGCAGACGTGGTCTCTTCAGACTACTAGAAAAGATTGGATGTCCACCAAAGCTACGAAGTATCATCACCTCATTCCATGACAATATGAAAGGCACAATTCAGCATGGCGGCACCTCATCAGACCCCTTTCCTATCCTGAGTGGCGTGAAACATGGCTGTGTTCTCGCACCCACACTCTTTGGGATTTTCTTCTCCCTGCTGCTTTCACATGCGTTCAAGTCTTCTGAAGAAGGAATTTTCCTCCACACAAGATCAGGGGGCAGGTTGCCCGTCTAAGAGCGAAGTCCAAAGTACGGAAAGTCCTCATCAGGGAACTCCTCTTTGCTGAAGAGTGCCTGCAGAGTCTCATCGACAGGTTTGCAGCTGCCTGCAATGAATTTGGCCTAACCATCAGCCTCAAGAAAACGAACATCATGGGGCAGGATGTCAGAAATGCTCCATCCATTAATATTGGCGACCAATCTCTGGAAGTGGTTCAAGAGTTCACCTACCTAGGCTCAACTATCACCAGTAACCTGTCTTGATGCAGAAATCAACAAGCGCATGGGAAAGGCTTCCACTGCTATGTCCAGACTGGCCAAAAGAGTGTGGAAAAATGGCGTACTGACACGGAATACAAAAGTCCGAGTGTATCAAGCCTGTGTCCTCAGTACCTTGCTCTATGGCAGCGAGGCCTGGACAACGTATGTCAGCCAAGAGCGACGTCTCAATTCATTCCATCTTCGCTGCCTCCGGAGAATACTTGGCATCAGGTGGCAGGACCGTATCTCCAACACAGAATTCCTCGAGGCGGCCAACATCCCCAGCTTATACACACTACTGAGTCAGCGGCGCCTGAGATGGCTTGGCCATGTGAGCCGCATGGAAGATGGCAGGATCCCCAAAGACACATTGTACAGCGAGCTCGCCACTGGTATCAGACCCACCGGCCGTCCATGTCTCCGCTTCAAAGACTTCTGCAAACGCGACATGAGGTCCTGTGACATTGATCACAAGTCGTGGGAGTCAGTTGCCAGCGTTCGCCAGAGCTGGCGGGCAGTCATAAAGGCGGGGCTGAAGTGTGGCGCGTCGAAGAGACTTAGTTGGCAGGAAAAAAGACAAAAGCGCAAGGGGAGAGCCAACTGTATAACAGCCCCGACAAACAAATTTTTCTGCAGCACCTGTGGAAGATTCTGTCACTCTAGAATTAGCCACTCCAGACGCTGCTCCACACACCACTGACCAACTCCAGGCACTTACCCATTGTGTCTCGAGATAAGGAGGCCAAAGAAAAAAAAAAGAAAAACATTAATCCCATATTCCCTACCAATTTCCTGCCACCTACCTACACTAGGGGCAATTTATAAAGGCCAATTTACCTATCAACCTATAAGTCTTTGGCTGTGGGAGGAAACCGGAGCACCCAGCGAAAACCCACGCGGTCACAGGGAGAACTTGCAAACTCTGCACAGGCAGTACCCAGAACTGAACACGGGTTAGTGGAGCTGTGAGGATGTGTGAAAAAACTTTTCCTTATCTCCCCTCCAACCATTTGGACTGAACAGTATCAGAAGCATGCGCAGTGTCATTTTGATCAGAGCTGTGCGAGTGCTGGAGGGGCTTTTGCAATGGGTGAGAGTCGGCAAGGGCGCAGGGGAGGAATGGAGCCGGCGGGCGGGGAGGCTTCAGAAATACCTGGTGTAGGTCTCAAGCTCCCAATAAGAACCTCCAGGTCCCTCGATTTGCAGCTCCTGGGCTTTTTCCCGGGAACAGGCCGCAGATTAATAGCCACAATCTTGGTTGAAGGAGAGCGGAGCGCTGCGCGGTCATCCTGGTCATGTCACAGTGTGGGCGGAGCTTCAGGTCCCGTTGACCCAGAGAAAAAAATTCATTGACTCATTGATTTGATTCTCACTGTGCAAACAAGAGCTGGAGAACGGAATCCAGCAGAGTAGAGGGAGGCAGATAACTGGCAGTGGAGGAAAGAAATGGTGCCATGGGTTTGGATTTCAGCACAGGGAGGAGGGAGTGTTTGTGGGGCAGGGATTTACAGCTTTGGAGGAACAAGAGAGCAAAAAACGTTCCATAGAAACTGGGATTATCTGATCTGAATTTCTATCCTTTACTGACAGTGATAACTTTTGTAAACTCCTTTTACAGGGTATTAGAAGGGGAGGAATTGCAGACTGAAACCAAATTTCCCCTGAAAATCTGACTCACTCAGTTCACCAGGGCCTGAATATCATCACCGCCTTTGAATGCAAAAGGAGAAATGTTTGACTCTTCTGTCTGTGGGAAAAGATTTCAAACATCGGTGTAATTGAAAAAGCACCGAACACAGACACCCGATTGAGAGTGTTCCAGTGCACTGACTGTGGAAAGAGCTTTAACCAGTTACGCAGCCTGAAAAAACATTGCACCATTCACGGCGGGGAGAAACCTTACACGTGTTCTGTGTGTGGACAAGGCTTCTACTGATCATCCAACCTGGAGAGGCACAAGGACACCCGCACCACGGAGAAACCGTGGAAATGTGGTGACTGTGGGAAGGGTTTCAATTACCCATCACTGTTGGATACACATCGCCGCAGTCACACTGGGGAGAGGCCGTTCACCTGCTCCGTGTGTGGGAAGGGATTCACCGAAGCATCCCATCTTTTGAAACACAAGCACATTCACACTGGGGAAAAACCGTTCACCTGCTCCATTTGTGGAAAGGGATTTAATCAATCGTCCACCCTGCTGACGCACCAGCGAGTTCACACTGGGGAGTGGCCGTTCACCTGCTCTGTATGTGAGAAGGGATTCACTCGGTCATCCCACCTGCTGACACACCAGCGAGTTCACACTGGGGAGAAGCCGTTCACCTGCTCCATTTGTGGAAAGGGATTTAATCAAACATCAGCCCTGCTGACACACCAGCGAGTTCATACTGGGGAGAAGCCATTCACCTGCTCAGTGTGTGGGAAAGGATTCATTAATTCATCCCTCCTGCTGAGACACCAGCGAGTTCACACTGGGGAAAGGCCGTTCACTTGCTCCACTTGTGGGCAGAGATTTAAGCAATCGTCCCACCTGCTGACACACCAGCGAGTTCACACTGGGGAGTGACCGTTCACCTGCTCCATTTGTGGAAAGGGATTTAATCAAACATCAGCCCTGCTGACACACCAGTGAGTTCATACTGGGGAGAAGCCATTCACCTGCTCAGTGTGTGGGAAAGGATTCATTAATTCATCCCTCCTGCTGAGACACCAGCGAGTTCACACTGGGGAGTGACCGTTCACCTGCTCCCTGTATGGGACGGGATTCTCTAATTCATCCCCCCTGCTGAAACACCAGTGCATTCACACGATGGGGAGGCCATTTGTGGAGAGGGACTTGATCATCCACCCTGCTGTCACACCAGCGACTTCACACTGGGGCTGTTCCATAGAAACTAGAATTGCCTGTTCTGAATTTCTATCCTGTACTGACTTTTGCAAACTGATTTTATAGGGATTAGCAGCTGTTGCCCTGTTCCGTGTGTGGACAGGGATTCACTTAGCCATCCAACCTACTGACACACCAGTGATTTCACAAGTGACTGCAGGGATTCGGTTCTCTTGTTATTGCTGCTGTTAATCACATCCAGGACTGAATCTTGACCGGAAGCCTGTTTCCAATTGGGTTTCCACAGGGCACAACACTAAGCTGCTTGCTTTTCATGAAATATATCAATGATTTAGACTTAAATAAGTAAAAAGTTTGCAGATGATACAAAAATAGGTTGTGTGCTTGATAATAAAGAAGAAAGCTGTAGACGACAGCAAGATATCAATGAACCCGTCAGGTGGGCAGAAATGTGGCAAATAGAATTCAATTTGGAGAAGTGTGAGGTAAGCATTTGGGGAGGACAAACAGGGCAAGGGAATACACAGTGAATGGTAGGACAAAAAGTGTTGAAGGACAGAAGGATCTTGGAGTGCATGTCCACAGATATCTGATGCTAGCAGGACAAACATATAAGGTGGTCAAGAGGCATGTGGATTACTTCCCTTTATTAGCCGAAGCCCAGAGGATAAGAGCAGGAAGATTATGCTAGAACTGTATAAAGTTTCCCCCCCCCCCCCCCCCCCCCGCCTCATAGCTAGAGAACTGCGTACAGTTCTGGTCTCTGCATTAATCAGCTATAAAGTTAGCAAGTTTGCCGATGACACGAAGGTTGCTGGAGTTGTGAATAGTGTGGAAGGCTGTTGTAGGTTGCAACGGGACATTGACAGGCTGCAGAGCTGGGCGGAGAAGTGGCAGATGGAGTTCAACCTGGAAAAGTGTGAAGTGATTCATTTTGGAAGGTTGAATTTGAATGCGGAATACAGGCTTAAAGACAGGATTCTTGGTAGTGTGGAGGAACAGAGGGATCTTGGGGTCCATGTCCATAGATCGCTCAAAGTTGCCACCCAAGTTGATAGGGTTGTTAAGGCGTATGGTGTGTTGGCTTTCAATAACAGGGGGATTGAGTTGAAGAGCCACGAGGTTATGCTGCAGCTCTTTAGGGCCCTGGTTCGACTACACTTGGAATATTGTGTTCAGTTCTGGTCGCCTCATTATAGGAAGGATGTGGAAGCTTTCGAGAGGGTGCAGAGGAGATTTACCAGGATGCTGCCTGGACTGGAGGGCATGTCCTACGAAGAAAGATTGAGGGAGCTGGGGATTTTCTCATTGGAGCGAAGAAGGATGAGAGGTGACTTGATAGAGGTATACAAGATGATGAAAGGCATAGATAGAGTGGATAGCCAGAGACTTTTTCCCAGGGTGGAAAGGGCTATCACCAGGGGGCATAATTTGAAGGTGATTGGAGGAAGGTTTCGGGGAGATGTCAGAGGTAGGTTCTTTACACAGAGAGTGGTGGGTGTGTTGAATGCGCTGCCAGCGGTGGTGGTAGAAGCAGATACATTGGGGGCATTTAAGCGACTCTTGGATAGGTACATGGATGATAATGGAACGAAGGGTAGGTAGTTAGTTTGATCTTAGAGTAGGTTAAAGGTTCGGCACAACATCGTGGGCCGAAGGGCCTGTACTGTGCTGTACTGTTCTATGTTCTAAAGTAAGACTAGATCTATCAATTAGCGTAAAATCAAAGCCAATTTGATTATATGATTACAGTTATTCAATTAATAGATCTGGGGATAAAGTTAAATAATAAGTCATAGTGACAAGGGTTCTGAATTTTTCAGTAAATTACAATCTGAGATATACAGATAATGAGTTAAGGAAAACATTTAAGTTAACTCCCTCAAAAATAAAGTGACATCAGCACAAAGGAAGCAGCTGACTGGTGAGTTGCTGATCAGTCGTTATTTATTTATATCTTAAGTTTATTCCAGTAAAGTCAATTAATAGTCAAATAAATAAAGGCATGGCAGAGCATCTCAGTCCAGTGGAGTGTACATCCTGTTCCATGTGGGAACTCAAGGAGACTTTTTATGTCCTGGACAACCACATGTGCAGGAAATGTCATCAGCCTGGAGCAGCAGGAAGCAAAGGGTAATGGTCAAGAGGTGTTTTTGTGACTGCAAACCTGTTTCCCATGAGGTTCCACATTAGATTAGATTAGAGATACAGCACTGAAACAGGCCCTTCGGCCCACCGAGTCTGTGCCGAACATCAACCACCCAGTTATACTAATCCTACACTAATCCCATATTCCTACCAAACATCCCCACCCGTCCCTACATTCCCGACCACCTACCTATACTAGTGACAATTTATAATGGCCAATTTACCTATCAACCTGCAAGTCTTTGGCATGTGGGAGGAAACCAGAGCACCCGGAGAAAACCCGCGCAGACACAGGGAGAACTTGCAAACTCCACACAGACAGTACCCGGAATCGAACCCGGGTCCTTAGAGCTGTGAGGCTGCGGTGCTAACCACTGCGCCGCCCCATGGTTCAGTACTTTAACAATGTCAATGTCACTATGTGTCAATGATTTAGATTTGAACGGAGGGGGCGCAGTTAAGATGTTTGCAGTCTTGTGGTTGAGACTGAGGCTCAAAAGTTGTAGACTGCAGGAAGATATCAAGTGAGCAGAAAAGAGGCAAATGGAGTTCAATCTGGAGAAGTGTGAGATAATGCATTTGGGGAAGGCTAACAAGGCAAGGGAATACAATGTTACTGGTAGAATCCTGAGAAGTACATAGACCTTATGTTTGCTTCCTTTTTCCTCTTAGCTGGTCTCACAATTTCACCTGTCATCCATGGTTCCCTCATCTTGCCATTTCTATCCCTCATTTTCACAGGAACATGTCTCTCCTGCACGCTAATCAACCTCTCTTTAAAGTCTCCCACATATCAAATGTGGATTTACCTTCAAACAGCTGCTCCCAATCTACATTCCCCAGCTCCTGCCGAATTTTGGTATAGTTGGACTTCCCCCAATTTAGCACTCTTCCATTCGGACCACTCTCGTCTTTGTCCATGAGTATTCTAAAACTTACGGAATTGTGATCACTATTCCCAAAGTAGTCCCCTACTGAAACGTCAACCACCTGGCCGGGCTCATTCCCCAACACCAGGTCCAGTATGGCCCCTTCCCGAGTTGGACTATTTACATACTGCTCTAGAAAACCCTCCTGGATGCTCTTTACAAATTCTGCTCCATCTAGACCTCTAGGTCTAGATAGGTAGGTGGTGGGGAAATATAGGGACTGGTGGGGATGTGGTAGGAATATGGAGTTAGTATAGGATTAGTATAAATGGGTGGTTGATGGTCGGCACAGACTCGGTGGGCTGAAGGGCCTGTTTCAGTGCTGTATTTCTAAAAAAATAAATAAATAAAAAAGTGTAGAGGAACAGAGAGACCTTGGAGTGGATGTTCACGGATCTCTGAAGGAAGCATGACAAGTAGATAAGGTGGTTAAGAATGCATACGGGATACTTTTCATTATTAGTCGAGGCATAGAATGTAAGAACAGTGAGTATTTCCAAAATTTTTCTTGATAAAAGGTCACTGACCTGAAACGTTAACTCAGTTTTTCTCTCCACAGAAGCTGCCAGACCTGCTGAGTATTTCCAGCATTTTATTAAGAGCAGGGAAGTTGTGCTAGACCTGAATAAAACACTGGTGAGACAATAGCTAGAATATTTTATACAGTTCTGGTCATAGAATTTTAGGGTTTGTGTGATCGCACCACAGAGGAGATTTATGAAGATTTGGCAAGACTGTAGAATTTTAGCTATGTGGAAAGATTGGACAGACTGTGGTTGTTTTCTTTGGAACAGAGGTGGCTGAGGGGAGATTTAATTAAGGTGTATAAAATTAGAGAGGCCTAGAGAGAGTGGATAGGAAGGACTGATTTCTCTTAGATTTCTCCCAGAGGGTGGTGGGGGTCTCGAACTCACTGCCTGCAAGTTTGGTGGAGGCAGAAACCATTATCACATTAAAAAAAAAACTTGGATATGCACTTGGGTTTCTGCAACCTATATATCCTATAATGCAATGAACCAAGAGCTGGAAAGTGGGATTAAGCTGGCATTGTAATTCCCCCTCCCCCAATTAAATATTTTCCCATCCCATCTGCTCCTGTCCCTCTCCATGACTATAGTAAAGGTCAGAGAGTTGTGATCACTATCACCGAAATGCTCTCCCTGCCACCTGGCCTGGTTCGTTGCCAAGCACCAAGTCCAACATAGCCTCCCCTCTATTCGGCCTATCTACATATTGAGTCAGGAAACCTTCCTGGACACACCTGACAAAAACTGCTCCATCCAAACTATTTGCACTAAGGAGGTTCCAATCAATATTAGGGAAGTTGAACTCACCCATGACAACAACCCTGTTACTTCTGCACCTTTCCAAAATCTGCCTCCCAATCTGTTCCTCTATGTCTCTGTTGCTATTGGGGGGTCTATAGAAAACTCCCAACAAAGTGACTGCACCTTTCCTGTTCCTGTTTTAATAGTTAACTGTAACATTATTCCCCTGTGCATTAGTTATCAGGCCCAATTAAATGTCAATGTCTTTGATGGGTTTGTATCTTAGCAAGAATGACAGAGGACACTGTTTGTACATGGCTTCCAGGACAGTTTACTGTGAGAACTGGACACAATCACAAAAATCCCCCAGAGCAAGAACAGTGCTCCGCTAAATACACACACTACTGCAATGTGGGGAACTATTAACTACACAGCATGGACTCTTTAAAGTGATATCTTTTCAGATTCATAGAGTCATTTACAGCACAGAAGGAGGCCACTCAGCCCAACGAATCCATGTCTGCCCTCTATGGGGCTTTGCAGTCAGTCCCATTCCCCTGCCAAATCCCCATATACACAATTCTCCCCCATCAAATCTAAACTTAGCTTTACAATAAATCTGTATAATGTCTGGTTACTTTAAAACCTTTAACGTTGTCTTGGTTTAAAGGGGAGGCGCTGGTGTAGTATTGATGTCACTAGACTAGTAACCCAGACCCCAGGCTAATGCTCTGGGACATGGGTTCGTATCCTTCCAGAGAAGATGGTGGAATTTACATTCAATCAATAAATCTGGAATTAAAAGCTAGTCTAATGTCAGTGGATGCAAATACCCATCTAGTTCACTGAATTCCTTTAGGGAAGGAAATCTGCCGTCCTTACCTGCTCTGGCCTATATTTAATTCCAGACCCACAGCATTGTGATTGACACTTAACTACCCTCTGAACTGGCCTAACAAAGTCAGTCAGTTGTATCAAACCACGACAAAGTCAAGAAAGGGCGTAAAACCAGACAGGCCATATGGAATCGGCCTCAGCACAGGAAACGACAATGGCAAACCCAGCCCTGGCAACCCTGCAAAGTCCTCCTTACTGACATCTGGGGACATGTGTCAAAATTGGGAGAGCTGTTGCACAGACTAGTCAAGCAGCAGCCTGACACAGTCATACTCAGGGAACCATACCTTGCAGACAATGTCCCAGACACCACCATTACTATCCTTGGATATGTCTTGTCTCACTGGCATGATAGACCCAGCAGAGGTGGCAGCACAGTGGTATGCAGTCAGGAGGGAGTTTCCCTGGGAGTCCTCAATATTGACTTCGGAACCCATGAAGTCTCATGGCATCAGGTCAAACATGGGCAAGGAAACCTCTTGCTGATTACCATTTAACACCCCTCCTCCCTCCCCACCCCACCTGATGAATCAGTGCTTCTCCACGTTTAACACCAGTTGGAAGAAGCACTGAAGGTAGCAAGGGTGGAGGACTTCAACATCCATCACCGAGAGTGCCTCGGTAGCACCACTACTGACCGAGCTGGTCGAGTCCTAAAGGACATAGCTGCTAGACTGGGTCTGCAGCAGGTGGTGAGGGAAAAGGGAAAGAAAAGGGAAGAACCTACTTGACCTTGTCCTCACCAATCTGCCTGTTGCAGATGCATCTGTCCATGCCAGTATTGGTAGTAGTGACCATCGCACAGTCCTTGTGGAGACAAACTGCTGTGTTCACATTGAGGGTACCCACCATCGTGTTGTGTGGCACTATCACCGTGCTAATTGGGATAGATTTCAAACAGATCTAACAACTCAACACTGGGCATCCATGAGGCGCTGTGGGCCATCAGCAGCGGAATTGTACTCAACCACAATCTGTAACTTCATGGCCTGGCATATCCCCCACTCTACCATTACCATCAAGCCAGGAGACTAACCCTGATTCAACGAAGAGTGCAGGAGGCCATGCCAGGAACAGCACCAGGCATACCTCAAAATGAGGTGTCAACCTGGTGAAACTACAACATAGGACTATCTGCATGCCAAACAGTGGAAGCAGTATGTGATAGACAAGACTAGGCGATCCCATAACCAACTGTTGGCCAGGGGCTGCAAGAAACACAGAATCAGTTACAAACTGCTGGAATTGTTTGACCTGTAGTAACCTAGAGCTCGGACACTGGCCTGTGCTGGTAAAAACCAGTTTGAACTAATTACTTTATGGGACAAGACAAAGAACAGGACACAGGAAAAGGGCCTATTTGGACACAGTGTGATACCGGGGTCTTTGGGCCTGGGCCAATTAAGAGAAGCTGTGAACGAGGTGAGCAAACTTAAACCAACCGGAAAGAGACAGCTCAGATTTGGAGAGATAAGCAACAGGATAAGAATAGAGCTCTTTGAGCATAGAGCCAGCGAAAACTCCGGAGATCAACCATCATGGAAGTGGAAGACCCTGCGTGAGCGACGCGGCGACGCCGTAGAAGAGAGAGACAGAACGGAACGCCTGGCCAGCATTAATTCTCCCTTTTTCGGGTAATATCCTTTGTATTCTGTGACTAGGACAGGGAAAGGTCAGAGGAACCTAGTGGGTGTGCTTATGAATTCTGGCTAGTTTTGTTATTAACTGTATAACTCAGTGGAGTTGTATGTTTTTGTCTAACTAAGTGTATAAGCCTTATTCTTACATATAAGCCTTATTCTTACATTGTACAACAACGTGAATAAAGTAAATTGATAGTTAAAGAAATGACTGAGTTCCCCCTCTTTGTACTAAGCTAGTAACTATAGCTGTGGCCAAGGGGGAGTTGACTCTGCTCCACAGTTAACACAACAGATCAGATCTGAGCTCTGCAGTCCTGCCACATCCAGCTGTGAATGGTGGTGGACAATTAAACAACCAACAGAAGGAGGAGGCTCCACAAATATCCCCATTCTCAACAATGGGGGAGCCCAGCACATCAGTGCAAAAGACAAGGCTGAAACATATCAATCTTCAGCCAGAAGTGCTGAGTGGATGATCCATCTTGGCCTCTTCCTAAGGTCCCCAGCATCACAGATGTCAGTCTTTAGCCTAACTGATTCACTCCATGTCACATCAAGAAATGGCCGAAGGCACTGGATACTGCAAAGGCTATGGGCCCTGACAGCAATATGGCAATATTACTAAAGACTTGTGATCCAGAACTAGCCACGCCCAAGTCAAGCTGTTCCTGTACAGCTACAACACTGGCATGTATCCAGCAATGTGGAAAATTGCCCAGGTATGCCCTGTGCACAAAAAGCAGGACAAATCCAACCTGGCCAATTACACCCCTATTCAGTCTACTCCCGATCATTAGCAAAGGGATGGAAGGGGTCAGCGACAGTGCCATCAAGTGGCACTTGCTCAGCAATAATTTGCTCAGTGATGCTCAGTTTGGGTTCTGCCAGGTCCACTCAGCTCCTGACCTCATTACGGCCTTGGTCCAAACATGGACAAATGAGCTGAACTCCAGAGGTGAGGTGAGAATGGCTGCCCTTGACATCAAGGCAGCATTTGACTGAGGATGGCATCAAGGAGCCTGAGCAAAACTGGAGTCAATGGGAATCGGGGAAAACTCTCTGCTGATTGGATTCACACTTAGTGCAAAGGGAGATGGTTGTTGGCGGCCAATCATCTCAGTCCCAGGAAATCACTGCAGGAGTTTCAGTGCAGCAGCTTTTTCGGGAGCAGCGTGTGAGCGAGTGAGCAGCTGGGAAAGTCCGTTTGAAAGTAAATTTAATTTCCTTTTGTTTTTCGGCGGAGGCCAGGGGGCTGCTGGGTAAGTAAAACACTATATATTTGGGCGGTTTAAAATAACTTTCCTTTCAGTGCAGCAGCTTTTTCGGGAGCAGCGTGTGAGCGAGTGAGCAGCTGGGAAAGTCCGTTTGAAAGTAAATTTAATTTCCTTTTGTTTTTCGGCGGAGGCCAGGGGGCTGCTGGGTAAGTAAAACACTATATATTTGGGCGGTTTAAAATAACTTTCCTTTCAGTGCAGCAGCTTTCTCGGGAGCAGCGTGTGAGCGAGTGAGCAGCTGGGAAAGTCCGTTTGAAAGTAAATTTAATTTCCTTTTGTTTTTCGGCGGAGGCCAGGGGGCTGCTGGGTAAGTAAAACACTATATATTTGGGCGGTTTAAAATAACTTTCCTTTCAGTGCAGCAGCTTTTTCGGGAGCAGCGTGTGAGCGAGTGAGCAGCTGGGAAAGTCCGTTTGAAAGTAAATTTAATTTCCTTTTGTTTTTCGGCGGAGGCCAGGGGGCTGCTGGGTAAGTAAAACACTATATATTTGGGCGGTTTCTGAACCCGAGACACCACACTTGTAGTGTCTCCCACCCGCCCTCCTCCTCTAACCAAAAAAAAGGACTCGGTGGGGTGTTTATAAGGTAAGGCTTTTTCGATTTCTCTGGTTTTATTGTGATTGGTAAAAACTTTTCGTTCCTTTTTCGTTTAACTAAGTTTAAACTTAAGATTAAAAATGGCAGGAGATCTCAGACCCGTATCATGCTCCTCTTGCTCAATGTGGGAGCTCAGGGACATGGCTGATGACCCTGACTCCTTCACGTGCAGGAAGTGTGTCCAGCTGCAGCTCTTGTTAGACCGCATGACGGCTCTCGAGCTGCGGATGGACTCACTTTGGAGCATGCGCGATGCTGAGGAGGTCGTGGATAGCACGTTTAGTGAATTGGTCACACCGCAGATTAGGATTGCTGAGGGAGAAAGGGAATGGGTGACCAAAAGGCAGAGAAAGAGCAGGAAGGCAGCGCAGGAGTCCCCTGCGGTCATCTCCCTCCAAAACAAGTATACCGTTTTGGATACTGTTGAGGGAGATGGCTCACCAGGGGAAGGCAGCAGTAGCCAGGTCCATGGCACCGTGGCTGGCTCTGCTGTTCCGAAGGGCGGGAAAAAGAGTGGAAGGGCTATAGTCGTAGGGGATTCGATTGTAAGGGGAGTAGATAGGCGGTTCTGTGGTCGAAAACGAGGCTCCCGAATGGTATGTTGCCTCCCAGGTGCACGGGTCAGGGACGTCTCAGATCGGCTGCAGAACATTCTAAAGGGGGAGGGTGAACAGCCAGTTGTCATTGTGCACATAGGCACTAATGATATAGGTAAAAAACGGGATGAGGTCCTACATGCAGAGTTTAGGGAGTTAGGAGCCAAGTTAAAAAGTAGGACCTCAAAGGTAGTAATCTCAGGATTACTACCAGTGCCACGTGATAGTCAGAGTAAAAATGAAAGAATAGTCAGGATGAATGCGTGGCTTGAGAGATGGTGCAGGAAGGAGGGGTTCAGATTTTTGGGACATTGGGACCGGTTCTGGGGGAGGTGGGACTATTACAAATTGGACGGTCTACACCTGGGCCGGACTGGAACCAATGTCCTTGGAGGTGCTTTTGCTAACGCTGTTGGGGAGGGTTTAAACTAATGTGGCAGGGGGATGGGAACCAATTGAGGTCAGTTGACAGTGAGGAGGTAGTAACAAAAGCCTGTAAGGAACTAGATAATGAAGTCAGTGTGACTAAGGGGAAGAGCAGGCAAGGAGCAGATGATGAATATAAAGGGACTGGTGGTCTGAGGTGCATTTGTTTTAATGCAAGAAGTGTAGTAGGTAAGGCAGATGAACTTAGGGCTTGGATTAGTACCTGGGAGTATGATGTTATTGCTATTACTGAGACTTGGTTGAGGGAAGGGCATGATTGGCAACTAAATATCCCAGGATATCGATGCTTCAGGCGGGATAGAGAGGGAGGTAAAAGGGGTGGAGGAGTTGCATTACTGGTCAAAGAGGATATCACAGCTGTGCTGAAGGAGGGCACTATGGAGGACTCGAGCAGTGAGGCAATATGGACAGAACTCAGAAATAGGAAGGGTGCGGTAACAATGTTGGGGCTGTACTACAGGCCTCCCAACAGCGAGCGTGAGATAGAGGTACAAATATGTAAACAGATTATGGAAAGATGTAGGAGCAACAGGGTGGTGGTGATAGGAGATTTTAATTTTCCCAACATTGACTGGGATTCGCTTAGTGTTAGAGGTCCAGATGGAGCAGAATTTGTAAGGAGCATCCAGGAGGGTTTTCGAGAGCAGTATGTAAATAGTCCAACTCGGGAAGGGGCCATACTGGACCTGGTGTTGGGGAATGAACCCGGCCAGGTTGTTGAAGTTTCAGTAGGGGACTACTTTGGGAATAGTGATCACAATTCCGTAAGCTTTAAAATACTCATGGACAAAGACGAGAGTGGTCCAAAAGGGAGAGTGCTAAATTGGGGGAAGGCCAACTACACCAAAATTCGGCAGGAGCTGGGAAATGTAGATTGGGAGCAGCTGTTTGAAGGTAAATCCACATGTGATATGTGGGAGGCTTTTAAAGAGAGGTTGATTAGCGTGCAGGAGAGACATGTTCCTGTGAAAATGAGGGATAGAAATGGCAAGATTAGGGAACCATGGATGACAGGTGAAATTGTGAGACTAGCGAAGAGGAAAAAGGAAGCATACATAAGGTCTAGGCGGCTGATGAAAGGCAAAGCTTTGAAAGAATATTGGGAATGTAGGACCAATCTGAAACGAGGAATTAAGAGGGCTAAAAGGGGTCATGAAATATCTTTAGCAAACAGGGTTAAGGAAAATCCCAAAGCCTTTTATTCATATATAAGGAGAAAGAGGGTAACTAGAGAAAGGATTGGCCCACTAAAGGACAAAGGAGGAATGTTATGCTTAGACTCAGAGAAAATGGGTGAGATTCTAAACGAGTACTTTGCATCGGTATTCACCGAGGAGAGGGACATGACGGATGTTGAGGTTAGGAACAGATGTTTGATTACTCTAGGTCAAGTCGGCATAAGGAGGGAGGAAGTGTTGGGTATTCTAAAGGGCATTAAGGTGGACAAGTCCCCAGGTCCGGATGGGATCTATCCCAGGTTACTGAGGGAAGCGAGAGAGGAAATAGCTGGGGCCTTAACAGATATCTTTGCAGCATCCTTAAACACGGGTGTGGTCCCGGAGGACTGGAAAATTGCTAATGTTGTCCCCTTGTTTAAGAAGGGTAGCAGGGATAATCCAGGTAATTATAGACCGGTGAGCCTGACGTCAGTGGTAGGGAAGCTGCTGGAGAAGATACTGAGGGATAGGATCTATTCCCATTTGGAAGAAAATGGGCTCATCAGTGATAGGCAACATGGTTTTGTGCAGGGAAGGTCATGTCTTACCAACTTAATAGAATTCTTTGAGGAAGTGACAAAGTTGATTGATGACGGAAGGGCTGTCGATGTCATATACATGGACTTCAGTAAGGCGTTTGATAAGGTTCCCCATGGCAGGCTGATGGAGAAAGTGAAGGCGCTTGGGGTCCAAGGTGTACTAGCTAGATGGATAAAGAACTGGCTGGGCAACAGGAGACAGAGAGTAGCAGTAGAAGGGAGTTTCTCAAAATGGAGACGTGTGACCAGTGGTGTTCCACAGGGTTCCGTGCTGGGACCACTGTTGTTTGTGATATACATTAATGATTTGGAGGAAAGTATAGGTGGACTGATTAGCAAATTTGCAGACGACACTAAGATTGGTGGAGTAGCAGATAGTGAAGGGGACTGTCAGAGAATACAGCAGAATATAGATAGATTGGAGAGTTGGGCAGAGAAATGGCAGATGGAGTTCAATCAGGGCAAATGCGAGGTGATGCATTTTGGAAGATCCAATTCAAGAGTGAACTATACAGTAAATGGAAAAGTCCTGGGGAAAATTGATGTCCAGAGAGATTTGGGTGTTCAGGTCCACTGTTCCCTGAAGGTGGCAACGCAGGTAAATAGAGTGGTCAAGAAGGCATACGGCATGCTTTCCTTCATCGGACGGGGCATTGAGTACAAGAGTTGGCAGGTCATGTTACAGTTGTGTAGGACTTTGGTTCGGCCACATTTGGAATACTGCGTACAGTTCTGGTCGCCACATTATCAAAAGGATGTGGATGCTTTGGAGAGGGTGCAGAGGAGGTTCACCAGGATGTTGCCTGGTATGGAGGGCGCTAGCTATGAAGAGAGGTTGAGCAGATTAGGATTATTTTCATTAGAAAGACGGAGGTTGAGGGGGGACCTGATTGAGGTGTACAAAATCATGAGAGGTATAGACAGGGTGGATAGCAAGAGGCTTTTTCCCAGAGTGGGGGTTTCAATTACTAGAGGACACGAGTTCAAAGTGAAAGGGGAAAAGTTTAGGGGGGATATGCTTGGAAAGTTCTTTACGCAGAGGGTGGTGGGCACCTGGAACGCATTGCCAGCGGAGGTGGTAGATGCGGGCACGATGGAGTCTTTTAAGATGTATCTAGACAGATGCATGAATGGGCAGGAAGAAAAGAGATACAGAACCTTAGAAAATAGGCGACATGTTTAGAGAGAGGATCTGGATCGGCGCAGGCTTGGAGGGCCGAAGGGCCTGTTCCTGTGCTGTAATTATCTTTGTTCTTTGTTCTTTGTTGAGTTCCTCAGGTTAGTGTCCAAGGCCCATCCATCTTCAGCTGCTTCATCAATGACCTTGACATAAGGTCAGAAGTGGGGCTATTCACTGATGATTGGGGCATTTCTGCTAGAAATGTCTGATCTACACTCCCATTTCTACTTTCTACATCTTTTGTCACAAGTACTTTGAGTGACTGTGGTGAGGAGAATGCTTTATTAGGAATTGACAGCTGCTCAGTCCAAATATTACTGCCAAGGGTTGCAAAGTTTGCCTTGTCCCTATGGTTTTATACTCGGGTCTGGGCCTTAACTCCCCCCCCTGCCCCCCACCTGAAATGGCCACAATCAGCTGACAAGTCTTATACAGGCACATGACCCAGGACCACATCACAACTGAAGGGTTGTGTAACTTACCCTCACATGGCAATGCAGAATGTACAGGGCTGGATAAAACACAGCAAAGTGGTACAAGCTGTGCACTGGTTCATGAGAGAGCAACAAGGGACGAGGCAAAGCCAAGTGTGTTAATCAAATCCATCTGAAGATCACTGGGAACACTTTTCAAAGGAGTAAAGTTGCAATTATTCCAGAGAAAAATCAGAGAGGAGTCATCGAAGCAAACTATGATTGAGAGTTACAAGCTAGCCAGGAAGGATCTAAAGGGAGAGCTAAGAAGAGCAAGGAGAAGACACGAGAAGTCATTGGCGGATAGGATCAAGAAAAACCCTAAGGCTTTCTATAGGTATATCAGTAATAAAAGAATGACTAGAGTTAGATTAGGGCCAATCAAGGATAGTAGTGGGAAGTTGTGTGTGGAATCAGAGGAGATAGGGGAAGCGTTGAATGAATATTTTTCATCAGTATTTACAGTGGAGAAAGAAAATGTTGTCGAGGAGAATACTGAGATTCAGACTACTAGGCTAGATGGGATTGAGGTTCACAAGGAGGAGGTGTTAGCAATTTTGGAAAGTGTGAAAATAGATAAGTCCCCTGGGCCAGATGGGATTTATCCTAGGATTCTCTGGGAAGCCAGGGAGGAGATTGCAGAGCCTTTGTCCTTGATCTTTATGTCGTCATTGTCGACAGGAGTAGTGCCGGAAGACTGGAGGATAGCAAATGTCCCCTTGTTCAAGAAGGGGAGTAGAGACAGCCCTGGTAATTATAGACCTGCGAGCCTTACTTTGGTTGTGGGTAAAATGTTGGAAAAGGTTATAAGAGATAGGATTTATAATCATCTTGAAAAGAATAAGTTCATTAGTGATAGTCAGCATGGTTTTGTGAAGGGTAGGTCGTGCCTCACAAACCTTATTGAGTTTTTTGAGAAGGTGACCAAACAGGTGGATGAGGGTAAAGCAGTGGATGTGGTGTATATGGATTTCAGTAAGGCATTTGATAAGGTTCCCCACGGTAGGCTATTGCAGAAAATACGGAAGTATGGGGTTGAAGGTGATTTAGAGCTTTGGATCAGAAATTGGCTAGCTGAAAGAAGACAGAGGGTGGTGGTTGATGGCAAATGTTCATCCTGGAGTTTAGTTACTAGTGGTGTACCGCAAGGATCTGTTTTGGGGCCACTGCTGTTTGTCATTTTTATAAATGACCTGGATGAGGGTGTAGAAGGGTGGGTTAGTAAATTTGCGGCTGACACGAAGGTCGGTGGAGTTGTGGATAGTGCCGAAGGATGTTGTAGGTTACAGGGGGACATAGATAGGCTGCAGAGCTGGGCTGAGAGATGGTAAATGGAGTTTAATGCGGAAAAGTGTGAGGTGATTCACTTTGGAAGGAGTAACAGGAATGCAGAGTACTGGGCTAATGGGAAGATTCTTGGCAGTGTAGATGAGCAGAGAGATCTTGGTGTCCAGGTACATAAATCCCTGAACGTTGCCACCCAGGTTAATAGGGCTGTTAAGAAGGCATATGGTGTGTTAGCTTTTATTCGTAGGGGGATCGAGTTTCGGAGCCACGAGGTCATGCTGCAGCTGTACAAAACTCTGGTGAGACCACACCTGGAGTATTGCGTGCAGTTCTGGTCACTGCATTATAGGAAGGATGTGGAAGCTTTGGAAAGGGTGCAGAGGAGATTTACTAGGATGTTGCCTGGTATGGAGGGAAGGTCTTACGAGGAAAGGCTGAGGGACTTGAGGTTGTTTTCGTTAGAGAGAAGGAGGAGGAGAGGTGACTTAATAGAGACATATCAGATAATCAGAGGGTTAGATAGGGTGGATAGTGAGAGTCTTTTTCCTCGGATGGTGATGGCAAACACGAGGGGACATAGCTTTAAGTTGAGGGGTGATAGATATAGGACAGATGTCAGAGGTAGTTTCTTTACTCAGAGAGTAGTAGGGGCGTGGAACGCCCTGCCTGCAACAGTAGTAGACTCGCCAACTTTAAGGGCATTTAAGTGGTCATTGGATAGACATATGGATGAAAATGGAATAGTGTAGGTCAGATGGTTTCACAGGTCGGTGCAACATCGAGGGCCGAAGGGCCTGTACTGCGCTGTAATATTCTAAAACATAATTCCTGCTGATATTCAGTGTCATTCATTTCTTTAACTGGCTGTGTTAATATTTCTGTGATCAATGGTTCTGCTTCTGATACTGAATCACAGCAGAGAGATTTTGCAGCTGAGGTTTAAACATCTACAAGCATGGATTTGTATGAGAACAGTATAAAGGCATTCATGGTCCTGCTAAATCAAACAACAAACAGAGCCGTTGTTAAATATATGCATAGAAATGGAGGATGGCACCAGATGCTGCAGCTGGGAAATTCCACTAGGGGTTGTTCTACTGGCTAGAGCAATGGCGGAACATGCTGGTTACAGTCTGCCTCAGATTGAGAACCAGCTAGCTTCTCAGATTGTTAGGGTCCAAGACCATCAGGCAGTTACCATGATCACCTTCTTCAGAAAACTGCTAAAAGCTCCACTGGTTTCAGTGCTGCAGTTCACAGACACTGTGATAAATAGTTTGTTAAGGTATTTGCTGTATGCTTCTCCTGTTAGCCTGTTGTTGTGTGTCAGGACCCTGAGAAGTATTAAGTTTGGAGCTAAAAGAAGGTCTCAGAGGTGAGAAAGTGCGAGTGGAAGCATTCACCGTGTTGGGGAACTTGACCAAGTGCAGGGATTGGAGGGTCCACATCTTTCTTCTGCCAGCAGGTCCATTCCAACCTGGTGCACTTGCTGTTGCACTTGGATGGAAAGAGTGAGGAGATCACCCTATCTTACAGTTTAACACTGTGGATGATCTGACGTGGATTATAATCTGATTTCTTTTTGGGACCATCCTGGATCAGGCGTGCTCCCCAGATGATCACTCTCACTTAAGGTTGAGAAAGACAGATCTCACAGACACTTGAATGGGTCAGAAGAATTGATCTAACTCTCCCCAAAGGAAAGGAACCAGCAGAAGATATTTACTGTCCTCCAGGTAGTCTTTTTAACAGGTTTTAGCCAGGTTATAATAACCTGGATACTCTCATGGTCCAGGCATCTCTCCTCAATAATGTACCTCCCCACTAAAAAGTGTACAGAGATGGGTTCTCGAGTTTGTGATACAGAAGACTATATGAGACAGTATATTTTCTAAATTATATAAACTTTTATTGAAGAACCAAACATGAAATTCACATTTGATGGGAAGTCAATCACAAAGTTAATAATTCTAGGAAAAGAAAGAAAATATAATCTTATTTCTAGTAGAGAATCCACATTTTAAGTCTAAATATCATGAAAATAAAATATTTAAGATATCCATCAATATTTAAAGCCGTATTTATCTTAAATCGCCAAGTATAAAGCTACAGAGTTTCGCTAGATATTTTTATCCCAATTAAGGGGGGGATGGGGGGGTGGGTGGAGAGACTATCATCACCGCACCACATTAGTAGAATCTTTACCATGAAAAAGGCTGGAGTGAATCCAACGACTCTAATGATCCACTGTGTGGTTCCAATATTTATACTGTTTCTAAGCTGCATAACTAGTTCTTTACACATGGGGGTGCTACCTCTCTTGCAAGTAGGTTCGTCCCCTTTTATTTCCCAACTAAGGCTGTAGAACGGTTAATTTCTGCTTAAAATGCACCTTTGATTTCTAAGAAAAGTTAGGCCGACAGCAAGCTGGGAGCCTCATGGTGGTCAGTTTCCTTAATCATCGAAGTGTGTTTCAAGATTATTGTTCAGTTTCTTGGGATTGGTCAGTTTTGTCAAACTTTCAGTTGAATGTGGTTTAGGGCTGTCCCTATAAGATTTCTTATCAACTATTACACTGTGGTAGCTTATTTGATCAATTGTAAACTGTGTTATCAATGTTTTGTAGTTTGTGACTTTTTTCACTAAAATGAGGATCACGATCCCAATGATGTCTGAGAACACATCAAAAATACTTCCAAATGCTCCTGAGACAGTATCAGTGATTCATATAATAGCAGATTTAGTAACAGAAGCTAACTCTGAAAATGCTTCTATAATACCTTGATGTAAAGCCTGAAGCCAATCTTGAGCTGCCAAATATTATTTAATTCAATCTGTGACAGCAGGTGTTGTGTCTTCAAACAATCTCCTTGACTGAGTAATTGGTAAAGGTAAGAATCAGGTCCATGCCCTGTAACTGGCTAAGAACCTTATTAATGTTATTAAGTTTAATAGGTTTATAAATAGTATGGGGGTATAGAAATTTCTAGATCTAGGGAATTTAATATATTGGAGAGCGTGGCCACAACAGGTGTTATCATCCAGGTGCCTCTGTCCAGACCACAATTGGAACACCTGGAAGCTGTCATGACTGCATAAGGTCCATTTCCCAAAGAGAAATGCCAGCAGTAATCCAGTCTAACTGGTATCGAGGTGACAGGGCAGTTTGCTTTCTCTGAACTTTTCAATATTGCTTAAATTTCTCCCATTTATGACGGATAAGGAACCCCTGATCAGTGCATTCCTCCACACAAAGGAAATCATATATCATGGAGGTAGAATTGAAAATAAAATTAGGCTCCAAGCATGGACGGGCCATCCGGTCATATGTCTTACTGCTACCAGGGCCCAGAATGACCCCAATTCTTAATCAGACCTAAATTAAGGATCTTCCACTGTTTGTAATAAATTTACATTTGTTTTATCAATGGGACTGTAAGGAGGATATCCGGTCTCCATTTGATAGATTTAGCTAACCAAACAGTATCACTGAGTATGGTTCAAGTATGGTTTTCTCAGTGGGAAGGGAACTCATACTGTGAAGCATGGCATGAGATGTGAGTTTATCAAGGGCATTTTCTCTTATTGTATTGAGTCCGAGGTCATTGAGGAAAGAATCTCAATAACATGACTAAGGGATCTGATTCGACTGAAGTTTTAAAAGGAACACGTGAAGAGCTGTCATCAGGCTCCTGACTCTGATGCCCTTGACTGCGGAGAGGAGTGTTCTTGGTTAATAGTTCGAAGACCAGTGACTGTAAGCAATTCCTGAAGCTTAATAATATCCCCAATCCTTTTGAGGCTGTGATTTTGATCTCTGTTCCATTGATCCAACATGAGGACAGATTCTGCAAACAGCAGAGAAGACTGTTGGAGTGACCAGGTGTTCAACGATGTAGAACATTCCTCGCGATGCAGGAAGAGTCACTTGATTTGATGAAGCCACAAAATATTGACTCAAACGTCTATAAACATCAGATTGGTGTATTTGGAGAGAAGCATTATCAAACCCTTCACCAAATGACAATGAGTTAGTAGAGAGATAAGATTTTCTAGCTTCTGCTCAATTTTGAATCAGTAAGTTTCTGTTAGCATATACCAATATTTTTGTAGTTTATTCTTGACTGTATCCCAGCTGACGTACTTACACCAGGAGTAAAATGAATAAATTCTGATACCAGAAAATTCTGGCGTGTCCTGGATAGTAGTGCTATTGAGAACTTGATTATCTTTATAACAGGTGTATGTACTGTTGGAAGAAGACTTTGCGACACAAAGAAGGTTCCTCCTTCCGTGTTTTCCCTTAAGCCATCGTACCTGACCAATGTTATAGTGATTGGGTCCATCACACTCATTATCACCCATCCAGACGTGATTCGAGTTAAACTTAGAAAAGTATCTGATCTCTGCACTCTTGAAATCGTACAGTGTGAGCTGTTTAAGTGATGAGACATCTCTGGATTTCACATGCACTGCCCGCACCTGGAAGGTCTTTAGAGTTTAGAGATACAGCACTGAAACAGGCCCTTCGGCCCACCGAGTCTGTGCCGACCATCAACCACCCATTTATACTAATCCTACACTAATTTCATATTCCTACCACATCCCCACCTGTCCCTATATTTTTCCCTACCACCTACCTATACTAGGGGCAATTGCTAATGGCCAATTTACCTATCAACCTGCAAGTCTTTGGCATGTGGGAGGAAGCCGGAGCACCCGGAGGAAACCCACGCAGACACAGGGAGAACTTGCAAACTCCACACAGGCAGTACCCGGAATTGAACCCGGGTCCCTGGAGCTGCGAGGCTGCAGTGCTAACCACTGCGCCACTGTGCCGCCCTCAGTGCCAAGAAGGAATCGTCCAGTACCATTTGAATTCTAATCTCAGGGCAGGCAAGATCCATCGAGGTAATACATATCATCTGACAAATTGGAGTTTTTTGTCTTGCAGTCGTCAATGAGCATTTGATCTATCTCGTCCATCCCGTCATAACTCCAAGTATTCTTAAAGGAGTAAGAGTAAAATTTCGAGCAACAAAATATTGTAGAATTGTAAGGAAATCGGCCATCAAACAGGGAGTAAAATCATGGGTTTATTACGTGCCAAAGGTGGAAAGACAGGCTCATTAGAGACATATTGCCGAATATGGAAGTGGATCCGAACAAACATATGAACATACAAATTAGGTGCAGGAGTAGGCTGCTCAGCCCCTTCGAAACATAGAAACAGAGAAAATAGGAGCAGGAGTAGGCCATTCGGCCCTTCAAGCCTGCTCTGCCATTCATTATGATCATGGCTGATCATCCAACTCAGTAACCTGTTCCCGCTTTTGCCCCATACCCGTTGATCCCTTTAAACCCAAGAGCTGTTGAACCTGCTTCGCCATTCAACAAGATTATGGCTGACCTGATTATAACCTCGACTCCACATTGCTGCCTACCCCCAATAACCTTTCACTCCCTTGTTTATCAAGAATCTATCTACCTCTGCCTTAAAGATATTCTGGGCTGAACTTTACATGTCCACCACCGATCTTGACGGATCACTCGTCACGGAGATGCCGTGATATTAAATGTGGCAGCTCATTTAAATGGCCGGGTGGACTGTGCCCCCCAGATGACATGGAAGGGGCGGGCGGTCCGTCTGTGCCAACGGCAGCAGCCACCATTGCACAGATGCCAACGCCATTTTTAAAGGGCTTTCAGCCCTTCCATTTGGTTTAAACGCTTAAAGAAATAGCCATTTTAAATTTAATATAAAACAAAATAAAATTTTCTCGCCTCTCACCCACCCCCCCATCGCCATATTCCTTGCCCCCTCCCCCCACAATACTGACCTGGTGTACCTGACCTCCCCCCCCACCCCCCTCAATGTTTATAAATTTTAACTTCAACCCCTTCATACCCTACACCAATCAGATTAATTTGACTCTACTCCCTGCCCCCCCACTCCCGCACTGAAGGTCTTACCTGCTCCCCGCTCTCCACCAGAGTCCAGCATTGGATCTCCAGATGGAGATGTGGGAGTGCCAGCCCACCGGCAACAGTATCAGTGCAGGACAGCCGGCAGGAGCAGGCAAGTGATTAATTTGTTAATTTGCATTGTTTTACATGTTTAAATTCTGCTCCCGTCGCCGAGTGTTGAGGTGGGGTGGGGGGATGCCGCCAAGAGGCCTCGCCGCTACCGGCAATATGAGGTCAGGCCTTCCTGGCATCGAGGCTCGTGGCAGTCCTGTTCCGAAGACATTTTCCGACCCCCCACCATGACCCCTGACGTCAGTGGGCGGGGAGGGGGTGTAAAATCCAGTTCTCTGCATCCACTGCCTTTTGAGGAAGAGAATTCCGAAGACTCACGACCCTCTGAGGAAAGAAAAAATCTCCTCAGGTGTTTCCTGCTCCCTTTTAAAACTGTCATTATCACCCACCGTCTCTGAAGATAGAAATGTCGGAGAAGGTACCTCTGGTACCCAGAGACAAGGAGACTCAAACCCGCTCTGGCCCCCCCAAGAGGGCATTCTGGATGATCTATGTCCCCAACTTGCCAGTAGCGAGAGAGAGAGAGAATTGATCTCTCCCTGGAGAAATGGGATCAACATGGGGCCAGACCTCGTAGAGGAAGCAGAGGATAATGGTGTTCCTGGCAAGACCGATGTCAATCCAAACCGGGAGACTCTAGCGACAGTAAACAATTCAACAGACCTCCGCAGGGGTCTGGAAAGGATGATACCCCCAAAAGGAGGAACGTCATTCAGTCAAAATGGTTAAAGGTAAGACCAAAAATAAAACTCAGAATTCTGAGAATCACCAATGTCAGGATTGAAGGACTGGCACCCAGCCAAGGTCTCCTGAATACCCCTATGCCCTGACTACCCTACTCAGCAACGATCAGGTGGAGGCCCTGTTTGATACAGGAGCTGATTACTCCACAGTTATAAAAACTAAATGGACAGAGTTCGGGAGCCCAATTTACCAATTACCATTAGAGCAATTCGCACAATGTGAAATGCAAATAATTGACTTTTACAAAATACCTATTACCGTGTATGGAATCACAGCCACCCTAGTGGTCGGACTAGTCCCAAAATTGGCCTGTTGTCTCATTATAGGACAACCAGACATAAAACATTACCTTAAAAACTCAACCAGGCCTGTGGAAGCATCCACGGACCAGGATGATAGGCAACAACATATTCAGGCCCAACTAGTTCAAACTTGTCTAGAGGGGGGATAGAGAGACCTTCTTGAACAAATCATCAATAAATACTATCCTCACTGACAACGTCATCCAAATCAATGTGGCAAGGTAGATATAGAGCCTCACTCACTTGTTGCAGGCTTGCACAAACCCAAAAACAGTGGCCTATCCAGGATTACAAAGGGAAAATGGAGCTTCTTAAAACCATTAAAGATTCAGAAGAACAGGGTGTCTTAATAAAAATGCATTCTAGAACTAATTCACCTTTGTTTGGCGTGGTCAAACCTGATGGTTAACAGTGACTTGTGATTGGTTCTACAGCCTTGAATAAGGATACAGCACCGTATACTGCCAACAGCAGAATTCCACAGGCCTTCTCTCTGGAATCAAGAGGGAGAAATATAAATCCTGTATTGATCATGTGAAAGAAGTTTGCATCTGTTTAAAGAGACTGATTGGGCAATAACAGCTCTGACTGAACCTGATGGTGATCTGTACTGCTGGACCAGATTACCCCAGGGATTTCAAAACAGCTCTGTTCTCTTTTCCACTCTCATCATTGATCTTTTAAGAGACCTGTCTAAAATCAACTCTTCTGCAGACAATATTGATATTTCACACAATGATCTCCAGATTGCTTGAAAGAAATTGATATGGTTTTATTCAGGGTACTATTTTTGGGTACCAGATCAACATCAAAAATCGTCAACTAGTTCCAGAGGAGGTAGATTTCATGGCCTGTGAATAACAGGACTGGTAGAGGTTTAACTCAATCCAATCAACAAACTAGCCACGATTCAATAGAACTGGAAAAGAATCTATGGGCAATTTTAGGACTCCTGAATTTTGCTAGGTCTTTTACACCTACCTTTGCTGAGCTCTCAGCACCCCGTATGCTAGAGTGGCATAGGGACAAAGGGATGATTCATTTTTTCACCAGATGATTACTCAAAACTGCAGCAATTATGCTGAGAAGTGCACAAGGCAATAGACCTGGAGCGGAGAATGAAGGTCATAGGTCTTGAACAGAGGGACAAAGGTCATAGACCTGAAGCAGAGGGCAAAGGTCATAGACCTGGAACAGAGGGTGAAAACCATAGAGCTGGAGCAGAGGGAGGAAGGCCATAGAGCTGGAACAGAGGGACGAAGGTCACAGACCTGGAGAAGAGGGCAAAGGTCACAGACCTGGAGCAGAGGGACGAAGGTCAAAGTCCTGGAACAGAGGGATGACGGCCTTAGACCTGGAACTGAGGGACTAAGGTCAAAGACCTGGAGAAGAGGGCAAAGGTCACAGACCTGGAGCAGAGGGATGACGGCCATAGACCTGGAACAGAGGGACGAAGACCATAGACCTGGAGCAGAGGAACAAAGGCCATAGACGTGGAGCATAGGGACGAAGGTTATCGACCGGGAACAGAGGGACGAAGATCATAGGCCTGGAGCAGATGGCAAAGGTCATAGACCTGGAGCAGAGGGCAAAGCCCATAGACCTTGAAAAGAGGGACGAAGGTCCGAAAAATAGAACAGAGGTATGAAGGTCACAGACCTGGAACAGAGGGGCAAAGGTAATAGACATGGAGCAGAGGGCAAAGGTCATAGACCTTAAACAGAGGGACAAAGACCATAGACCTGGAACAGAGGGACGAAGGTCACAGAACTGGAGCAGACGGACGAAGGCCATAGACCTGGAACACAGGACACAAGCCACAGACCTGGAACAGAGGATGAAGGCCATAGACCTGGAGCACAGGGATTAAGGTCACAGACCTTGAGCAGAGGGACGAAGGTGAGAGACCTTGAGCAGAGGGACGAAGGTCAGGGACCTGGTTCAGAGGGACGAAGGTCAGAGACCTGGTTCAGAGGGACGTAGGTCACAGACCTGGAGCAGAGGGATGAAGGTCAGAGACCTGGAACAGAGGAGCGAAGGTCAGAGACCTGGAACAGAGGAGCGAAGGTCAGAGACCTGGAACAGAGGAGCGAAGGTCAGAGACCTGGAACAGAGGAGCGAAGGTCAGAGACCTGGAACAGAGGAGCGAAGGTCAGAGACCTGGAACAGAGGAGCGAAGGTCAGAGACCTGGAACAGAGGAGCGAAGGTCAGAGACCTGGAACAGAGGAGCGAAGGTCAGAGACCTGGAACAGAGGAGCGAAGGTCAGAGACCTGGAACAGAGGAGCGAAGGTCAGAGACCTGGAACAGAGGGACGAAGGTCAGAGACCTGGAACAGAGGGACGAAGGTCACAGACCTGGAGCAGAGGGACGAAGGTCACAGACCTGGAACAGAGGATGAAGGCCACAAAACTGGAACAGCTTTTTCGGGAGCAGAGTGTGAGCGAGTGAGCACTGGGAAAGTCAGTTTGAAAGTAAATTTAATTTCCTTTTGTTTTTCGGCGGAGGCCAGGGGGCTGCTGGGTAAGTAAAAGACTATATATTTGGGCGGTTTAAAATAACTTTCCTTTCAGTGCAGCAGCTTTTTCGGGAGCAGAGTGTGAGCGAGTGAGCACTGGGAAAGTCAGTTTGAAAGTAAATTTAATTTCCTTTTGTTTATCGGCGGAGGCCAGGGGGCTGCTGGGTAAGTAAAACACTATATATTTGGGCGGTTTAAAATAACTTTCCTTTCAGTGCAGCAGCTTTTTCGGGAGCAGAGTGTGAGCGAGTGAGCACTGGGAAAGTCCGTTTGAAAGTAAATTTAATTTCCTTTTGTTTTTCGGCGGAGGCCAGGGGGCTGCTGGGTAAGTAAAACACTATATATTTGGGCGGTTTCTAAACCCGAGACACCACACTTGTAGTGTCTCCCACCCGCCCTCCTCCTCTAACCAAAAAAAAAGGACTCGGTGGGGTGTTTATAAGGTAAGGCTTTTTCGATTTCTCTGGTTTTATTGTGATTGGTAAAAACTTTTCGTTCCTTTTTCATTTAACTAAGTTTAAACTTAAGATTTAAAATGGCAGGAGATCTCAGACCCGTATCATGCTCCTCTTGCTCAATGTGGGAGCTCAGGGACATGGCTGATGACCCTGACTCCTTCACGTGCAGGAAGTATGTCCAGCTGCAGCTCTTGTTAGACCGCATGACGGCTCTCGAGCTGCGGATGGACTCACTTTGGAGCATGCGCGATGCTGAGGAGGTCGTGGATAGCACGTTTAGTGAATTGGTCACACCGCAGATTAGGATTGCTGAGGGAGAAAGGGAATGGGTGACCAAAAGGCAGAGAAAGAGCAGGAAGGCAGCGCAGGAGTCCCCTGCGGTCATCTCCCTCCAAAACAAATATACCGTTTTGGATACTGTTGAGGGAGATGGCTCACCAGGGGAAGGCAGCAGTAGCCAGGTCCATGGCACCGTGGCTGGCTCTGCTGTTCAGAAGGGCGGGAAAAAGAGTGGAAGGGCTATAGTCGTAGGGGATTCGATTGTAAGGGGAGTAGATAGGCGGTTCTGTGGTCGAAAACGAGGCTCCCGAATGGTATGTTGCCTCCCAGGTGCACGGGTCAGGGACGTCTCAGATCGACTGCAGAACATTCTAAAGGGGGAGGGTGAACAGCCAGTTGTCATTGTGCACATAGGCACTAATGATATAGGTAAAAAACGGGATGAGGTCCTACAAGCAGAGTTTAGGGAGTTAGGAGCCAAGTTAAAAAGTAGGACCTCAGAGGTAGTAATCTCAGGATTACTACCAGTGCCACGTGATAGTCAGAGTAAAAATGAAAGAATAGTCAGGATGAATGCGTGGCTTGAGAGATGGTGCAGGAAGGAGGGGTTCAGATTTTTGGGACATTGGGACCGGTTCTGGGGGAGGTGGGACTATTACAAATTGGACGGTCTACACCTGGGCCGGACTGGAACCAATGTACTTGGAGGTGCTTTTGCTAACGCTGTTGGGGAGGGTTTAAACTAATGTGGCAGGGGGATGGGAACCAATTGAGGTCAGTTGACAGTAAGGAGGTAGTAACAAAAGCCTGTAAGGAACTAGATAATGAAGTCAGTGTGACTAAGGGGAAGAGCAGGCAGGGAGCAGATGATGAATATAAAGGGACTGGTGGTCTGAGGTGCATTTGTTTTAATGCAAGAAGTGTAGTTGGTAAGGCAGATGAACTTAGGGCTTGGATTAGTACCTGGGAGTATGATGTTATAGCTATTACTGAGACTTGGTTGAGGGAAGGGCATGATTGGCAACTAAATATCCCAGGATATCGATGCTTCAGGCGGGATAGAGAGGGAGGTAAAAGGGGTGGAGGAGTTGCATTACTGGTCAAAGAGGATATCACAGCTGTGCTGAAGGAGGGCACTATGGAGGACTCGAGCAGTGAGGCAATATGGACAGAACTCAGAAATAGGAAGGGTGCGGTAACAATGTTGGGGCTGTACTACAGGCCTCCCAACAGCGAGCGTGAGATAGAGGTACAAATATGTAAACAGATTATGGAAAGATGTAGGAGCAACAGGGTGGTGGTGATAGGAGATTTTAATTTTCCCAACATTGACTGGGATTCGATTAGTGTTCGAGGTCCAGATGGAGCAGAATTTGTAAGGAGCATCCAGGAGGGTTTTCTAGAGCAGTATGTAAATAGTCCAACTCGGGAAGGG
The DNA here is from genome assembly GCF_036365525.1 of Heterodontus francisci. NCBI lineage: Eukaryota > Metazoa > Chordata > Chondrichthyes > Heterodontiformes > Heterodontidae > Heterodontus > Heterodontus francisci. The sequence continues at coordinate 208,542,270 of NC_090375.1, read as the reverse complement.
GCCATACTGGACCTGGTGTTGGGGAATGAGCCCGGCCAGGTTGTTGAAGTTTCAGTAGGGGACTACTTTGGGAATAGTGATCACAATTCCGTAAGCTTTAAAATACTCATGGACAAAGACGAGAGTGGTCCTAAAGGAAGAGTGCTAAATTGGGGGATGGCCAACTATACCAAAATTCGGCAGGAGCTGGGAAATGTAGATTGGGAGCAGCTGTTTGAAGGTAAATCCACATGTGATATGTGGGAGGCTTTTAAAGAGAGGTTGATTAGCGTGCAGGAGAGACATGTTCCTGTGAAAATGAGGGATAGAAATGGCAAGATTAGGGAACCATGGATGACAGGTGAAATTGTGAGACTAGCTAAGAGGAAAAAGGAAGCATACATAAGGTGTAGGCGGCTGATGAAAGACGAAGCTTTGAAAGAATATCGGGAATGTAGGACCAATCTGAAACGAGGAATTAAGAGGGCTAAAAGGGGTCATGAAATATCTTTAGCAAACAGGGTTAAGGAAAATCCCAAAGCCTTTTATTCATACAAAAGGAGAAAGAGGGTAACTAGAGAAAGGATTGGCCCACTAAAGGACAAAGGAGGAATGTTATGCTTGGAGTCAGAGAAAATGGGTGAGATTCTAAACGAGTACTTTGCATCGGTATTCACCGAGGAGAGGGACATGACGGATGTTGAGGTTAGGAACAGATGTTTGATTACTCTAGGTCAAGTCGGCATAAGGAGGGAGGAAGTGTTGGGTATTCTAAAGGGCATTAAGGTGGACAAGTCCCCAGGTCCGGATAGGATCTATCCCAGGTTACTGAGGGAAGCGAGAGAGGAAATAGCTGGGGCCTTAACAGATATCTTTGCAGCATCCTTAAACACGGGTGAGGTCCCGGAGGACTGGAGAATTGCTAATGTTGTCCCCTTGTTTAAGAAGGGTAGCAGGGATAATCCAGGTAATTATAGACCGGTGAGCCTGACGTCAGTGGTAGGGAAGCTGCTGGAGAAGATACTGAGGGATAGGATCTATTCCCATTTGGAAGAAAATGGGCTCATCAGTGATAGGCAACATGGTTTTGTGCAGGGAAGGTCATGTCTTACCAACTTAATAGAATTCTTTGAGGAAGTGACAAAGTTGATTGATGACGGAAGGGCTGTCGATGTCATATACATGGACTTCAGTAAGGCGTTTGATAAGGTTCCCCATGGCAGGCTGATGGAGAAAGTGAAGGCGCTTGGGGTCCAAGGTGTACTAGCTAGATGGATAAAGAACTGGCTGGGCAACAGGAGACAGAGAGTAGCAGTAGAAGGGAGTTTCTCAAAATGGAGACGTGTGACCAGTGGTGTTCCACAGGGATCCGTGCTGGGACCACTGTTGTTTGTGATATACATTAATGATTTGGAGGAAAGTATAGGTGGACTGATTAGCAAGTTTGCAGACGACACTAAGATTGGTGGAGTAGCAGATAGTGAAGGGGACTGTCAGAGAATACAGCAGAATATAGATAGATTGGAGAGTTGGGCAGAGAAATGGCAGATGGAGTTCAATCAGGGCAAAAGCGAGGTGATGCATTTTGGAAGATCCAATTCAAGAGTGAACTATACAGTAAATGGAAAAGTCCTGGGGAAAATTGATGTCCAGAGAGATTTGGGTGTTCAGGTCCACTGTTCCCTGAAGGTGGCAACGCAGGTAAATAGAGTGGTCAAGAAGGCATACGGCATGCTTTCCTTCATCGGACGGGGCATTGAGTACAAGAGTTGGCAGGTCATGTTACAGTTGTATCGGACTTTGGTTCGGCCACATTTGGAATACTGCGTGCAGTTCTGGTCGCCACATCATCAAAAGGATGTGGATGCTTTGGAGAGGGTGCAGAGGAGGTTCACCAGGATGTTGCCTGGTATGGAGGGCGCTAGCTATGAAGAGAGGTTGAGCAGATTAGGATTATTTTCATTAGAAAGACGGAGGTTGAGGGGGGACCTGATTGAGGTGTACAAAATCATGAGAGGTATAGACAGGGTAGATAGCAAGAGGCTTTTTCCCAGAGTGGGGGTTTCAATTACGAGAGGACACGAGTTCAAAGTGAAAGGGGAAATGTTTAGGGGGGATATGCGTGGAAAGTTCTTTACGCAGAGGGTGGTGGGCACCTGGAACGCTTTGCCAGCGGAGGTGGTAGATGCGGGCACGATGGAGTCTTTTAAGATGTGTCTAGACAGATACATGAATGGGCAGGAAGAAAAGAGATACAGAACCTTAGAAAATAGGCGACATGTTTAGAGAGAGGATCTGGATCGGCGCAGGCTTGGAGGGCCGAAGGGCCTGTTCCTGTGCTGTAATTATCTTTGCTCTTTGCTCTTTGAAGGCCACAGACCTGGAACAGAGGGACGAAGGTCATAGACCTGGAGCAGAGGGATGAAGGTCACAGACCTGGAACAGAGGATGAAGACAACAGACCTGGAGCAGAGGGACGAAGGTCACAGACCTGGAGCAGAGGGATGAAGGTCACAGACCTGGAACAGAGGATGAAGGCCACAAAACTGGAACAGAGGATGAAGGCCACAGACCTGGAGCAGAGGGACGAAGGTCATAGACCTGGAGCAGAGGGATGAAGGTCACAGACCTGGAACAGAGGATGAAGACAACAGACCTGGAGCAGAGGGACGAAGGTCACAGACCTGGAGCAGAGGGACGAAGGTCACAGACCTGGAACAGAGGATGAAGGCCACAGACCTGGAGCAGAAGGACGAAGGTCATAGACCTGGAACGGAGGGACGAAGGTCATAGACCTGGAGCGGAGGGACGAAGGTCATAGACCTGGAGCGGAGGGACGAAGGTCATAGACCTGGAGCGGAGGGACGAAGGTCATAGACCTGGAGCAGAGGGATGAAGGTCATAGACCTGGAGCAGAGGGATGAAGGTCACAGACCTGGAGCAGAGGGATGAAGGTCACAGACCTGGAACAGTGGGACGAAGGTCACAGACCTGGAGCAGAGGGACGAAGGTCACAGACCTGGAGCAGAGGGACAAAGGTCACAGACCTGGAGCAGAGGGACAAAGGTCACAGACCTGGAGCAGAGGGATGAAGGCCATAGACCTGGAACGGAGGGACGAAGGTCAGAGACCTGGAACGGAGGGATGAAGGTCATAGACCTGGAACAGAGGATGAAGGCCACAGACCTGGAGCAGAGGGACGAAGGCCATAGACCTGGAACAGAGGGACATAGGTCACAGATGTGGAGCAGAGGGACGAAGGCCATACACCTTGAACAGAGGGACAAAGATATAAGACCTGGAGCAGAGGCTGAAGGACATAGACCTAGAGCAGAGGATGAAGGCCATAGACCAGGAACAGAGGGACAAAGGTCATAGACCTGGAGCAGAGGATGAAGGCCAGAGACCTGGAGCACAGAGTTGAAGGCCATAGACCTGGAACAGAGGGACATAGGTCACAGAAGTGGAGCAGAGGGACGAAGGCCATACACCTTGAACAGAGGGACAAAGATCAAAGACCTAGAGCAGAGGATGAAGGCCATAGACCAGGAACAGAGGGACAAAGGTCATAGACCTGGAGCAGAGGATGAAGGCCATAGATCTGGAGCACAGAGTTGAAGGTCACAGACCTGGAGCAGAGGGACGAAGGTGAGAGGCCTGGTTCAGAGGGACGAAGGTCAGAGACCTGTTTCAGAGGGACGAAGGTCACAGACCTGGAACAGAGGGGCATAGGTCACAGACCTGGAGCAGAGGGATGAAGGTCACAGACCTGGAGCAGAGGGATGAATGCCACAGACCTGTTTCAGAGGGACGAAGGTCACAGACCTGGAGCAGAGGGACAAAGGTCATAGACCTGGAGCAGAGAAACGAAGGTCAAACAGACCTGGTATAGAGGATGAATGCGTTAGACCTGGAGCAGAGGGATGAAGGCCATAGACCTGGAACAGAGGGATGAAGGTCATAGATTTGGAACAGAGGGATGAAGGTCATAGATTTGGAACAGAGGGATGAAGGTCATAGGCCTGGAACAGAGGGACTAAGGTCATAGACCTGGAGCAGAGGGAAGAAGACCATAGACCTTGAACAGATGGGATGGGAAAATATTTAATTGAGGGGGGGGGGGGGGAAATACAGTGCTATTCGGCAGGAACTGGGGAGCATAAATTGGGAACAGATGTTCTCAGGGAAATGCACGACAGAAATGTGGAGGTTGTTTAGGGAGCACTTGCTGCGACTGCTGGATAGGTTTGTCCCGATGAGGCAGGGAAGGGATGGGAGGGTGAAGGAACCTTGGATGACGAGATGTGGAACAGCTTGTCAAGAGGAAGAAGGAAGCTTACTTAAGGTTGAGGAAGCAAGGATCAGACAGGGCTCTAGAGGGTTACAAGGTAGCCAGAAAGGAACTGAAGAATGGACTTAGGAGAGCTAGAAGGGGACATGAAAAAGTCTTGGCGGGTAGGATTAAGGAGAATCCCAAGGCGTTCTACACTTATGTGAGGAACAAGAAAATGGCCAGAGTGAGGGTAGGGCCGATCAGGGATAGTGGAGGGAACTTGTGCCTGGAGTCGGAGGAGGTAGGGGAGGTCCTAAATCAATGCAAGCTCGAGGAACAGCATCTCATCTACCGATTAGGCACACTACAGCCTGCCGGACTGAACATTGAGTTCAACAATTTCAGAGCATGACAGCCCCCAATTTTACTTTCATTTTTAGTTATATTTTCTTTCTTTTTTTTACATTCCTTTTTACATTTTTTACAATCTTTTTCTGCATTTATTTCATTTCATCTTAGTTTGTTCAGTTTGCTTACCCACTGTTTTTTTCAGGTTGCTTTTCTTCAGGTTTGCACTTGCTGCTGTTCAATATTCAGTGTATTCACACCTAATCTGTACGAATGCTTTGTCTTTCAACACACCATTAACATATTGTTTGCCTGTTCTCCGTGACCTTTTGGTCAGCTATGTGGCCTGGTCCAATCTGCACCTTCTCCTTTGTTATCTCTTGCCCCACCCCCACCTCACTTGTTTATAATCTGTGACTTTTCTAATATTTGTCAGTTCCGAAGAAGGGTCACTGACCCGAAACGTTAACTCTGCTTCTCTTTCCACAGATGCTGCCAGACCTGCTGAGTGATTCCAGCATTTCTTGTTTTTGTTTCAGATTTCCAGCATCCGCAGTATTTTGCTTTTATTTTAGTGTTTAATTCACTGCCACTTCTCTTCCAGGAATGCTGACCTTGAAGAAGTTCTGCTCTTCTCTCCGACAGGATTTTCGTTTGTCTCTTTTACCTTGTTCACCTTCATTGCTTTCTATTTCCCTCCTGGTGTTTGATAAGGTATCTTCCAAAACTCGTTTTCATAGCCACATCTCCTTCCTCAGTGACTGTCTCTGGCTCCGACTTATTCCACGTGGATTCCAACTGCAGTTTCACCCATCATGCTTTGAAACCACCCAGGATCACAGGTATCTCCGAGAAATACAACGTTCCTCGGACTGCTACTCTCGCCGCATCCTGAGATCCACACTCAGTGCTATGCGCCGCCACATGCACACACTGGACCTCTCTCTCCAGCAACACCGTCTCACCTTATCTCAAAGCTGTTCTACTCTGCAATTTCATCTCATCTTACGTCTCATCCAACGCATTAACAAAAAACTTTTTTTCTTCCTTTCAGGTGTTAAGGAACGCAAGCTCCAGCAGCTGATGGGGACTAATGCCCCTCCAGATCCTCCTTCCGCTTCACTTCCCTCTGACCCCACCCCTTCTGATCTGACCCCTTGCCGTGTATTCACTATACCCTCTGACCTCCCCCTCTCTGATGCTGAGCGTTCTGTACTCAGCAAAGATCTCAGTTTTATCCCCTTACGCCCCCACCTCAATGAATTTCGTGCTTGGCATGACGTTGAGCTCTTCTTCCGTCACCTCCGCCTCCAGGCTCACTTCTTCGACCAGGAGTCCTCCCCCCGACCAGCAGACCCATTCACCCGCCTCCAGCATTCTCCCTCTACCTGGACCCCTCCCCCTGGTCTCTTACCCGCTCTTGATCTCTTCATTGAAAACTGTCGGCGAGACATTGGTCGTCTCAATTTCTCTGCCCCCCTCACTCACTCTAACCTGTCCCCCTCTGAACTTGAGGCACTCCGTTCTCTCAGGTCTAACCCCGACATGGTCATCAAACCTGCAGACAAGGGTGGTGCTGTTGTTGTATGGCGGACCGACCTGTACCTTGCAGAAGCTCAACGCCAACTCACGGACACTTCTTCCTACCTCCCTCTGGACCATGACCCCACCAACGAACATCAAGCCACCGTCCAAAGGACTGTCACTGACCTCATCTCCTCTGGAGATCTTCCCTCTACGGCCTCCAACCTCATAGTCCCACAACCCCGGACAGCCCGCTTCTACCTCCTTCCCAAAATCCACAAACGGGACTGTCCCGGCAGACCCATTGTGTCAGCCTGCTCCTGCCCCACTGAACTTATTTCTTCCTATCTAGACTCTATCTTTTCTCCGCTGGTCCAGTCTCTTCCCACCTACATCCGTGACTCTTCTGACGCCCTACGTCATTTTGACAATTTCCAGTTTCCTGGTCCCAACCGCCTCCTCTTCACTATGGACGTCCAATCGCTCTACACCTCCATCCCCCACCAGGATGGTTTGAGGGCTCTCCGCTTCTTCCTGGAACAGAGGCCCAACCAGTCCCCATCCACCGCCACCCTCCTCCGCCTGGCTGAAATTGTTCTCACATTGAACAACTTCTCCTTCAACTCCATGCACTTCCTTCAAGTAAAAGGTGTCGCTATGGGTACCCGCATGGGTCCTAGTTATGCCTGTCTTTTTGTGGGATATGTCGAGCATTCTTTGTTCCAGTCCTACTCAGGCCCCCTCCCCCAACTCTTTTTCTGGTACATTGATGACTGTATCGGTGCCATTTCCTGCTCCCGCCCCGAACTAGAAAACTTTATCACCTTTGCTTCCAATTTCCACCCTTCTCTCACCTTTACATGGTCCATCTCTGACACTTCCCTTCCCTTCCTCGACTTCTCTGTCTCCATCTCTGGGGATAGGTTGTCTACCAATATCCATTATAAGCCCACTGACTCCCACAGCTACCTCGACTACACTTCTTCACACCCTACCTCCTGTAAGGACTCCATTCCATTCTCCCAGTTTCTCCGTCTCCGACGCATCTGCTCTGATGATGCTACCTTCCATGACGGTGCTTCTGATATGACCTCCTTTTTCCTCAACCGAGGATTTCCCCCCACTGTGATTGACAGGGCCCTCAACCGTGTCCGACCCATTCCCCGCACCTCTACCCTCACCCCTTCCCCTCCCTCCCAGAACCGTGACAGGGTTCCCCTTGTCCTCACTTTTCATCCCACCAGCCTCCATATCCAAAGGATCATCCTCTGCCATTTTCGCCACCTCCAGCGTGATGCCACTACCAGTCGCATCTTCCCCTCCCTTCCCCTGTCAGCATTCCGAAGGGATCGTTCCCTCCGCGACACCCTGGTCCACTCCTCCATTACCCCCACCACCTCGTCCCCGTCCCATAGCACCTTCCCCTGCAATCGCAAGAGGTGTAATACCTCCATTTACCTCCTCTCTCCTCACTATCCCAGGCCCCAAACAGTCCTTTCAGGTGAAGCAGCGATTTACTTGTACTTCTTTCAATGTAGTATACTGTATTCGCTGCTCACAGTGTGGTCTCCTCTACATTGGGGAGACCAAGCGCAGACTGGGTGACCGCTTTGCGGAACATCTCCGCTCAGTCCGCAAGCAGGACCCTGAGCTTCCGGTTGCTTGCCATTTCAACACTCCCCCCTGCTCTCATGCTCACATCTCTGTCCTGGGATTGCTGCAGTGTTCCAGTGAACATCAATGCAAGCTCGAGGAACAGCATCTCATCTACCGATTCGGCACACTGCAGCCTGCCGGACTGAACATTGAGTTCAATAATTTCAGAGCATGACAGCCCCCCATTTTACTTTCATTTTTAGTTATTTTTTTCTTTCTTTTTTTACGTTCCTTACATTTTTTACAATCTTTTTTTGCATTTATTTCATTTCATCTTAGTTTGTTCAGTTTGCTTACCCACTGTTTTTTTCAGGTTGTTTTTCTTCAGGTTTGCACTTGCTGCTGTTCAATATTCAGTGTATTCACACCTAATCTGTACTAATGCTTTGTCTTTCAACACACCATTAACATATTGTTTGCCTGTTCTCCGTGAACTTTTGGTCAGCTATGTGGCCTGGTCCAATCTGCACCTTCTTTGTTATCTCTTGCCCCACTCCCACCTCACTTGTTTATAATCTGTGACTTTTCTAATATTTGTCAGTTCTGAAGAAGGGTCACTGACCCGAAACGTTAATTCTGCTTCTCTTTCCACAGATGCTGCCAGACCTGCTGAGTGATTCCAGCATTTCTTGTTTTTGTTTCAGATTTCCAGCATCCGCAGTATTTTGCTTTTATCCTAAATGAATACTTTGCTTCAGTATTCGCTAGTGAGAGGGACCTGGTCGTTTGTGAGGACAGCGTGGAACAGGCTGATATGCTCGAACAGGTTGAGGTTAAGAGGGAGGATGTGCTGGAAATTTTGAATGATATGAGGACAGGTAAGTCCCCGGGGCCAGACGGGATATGCTCAAGGCAATTATGGGAAGCGAGGGAAGAGATTGCTGCGCCTTTGGCGATGATCTTTGCGTCTTCACTGTCCACTGGAGCAGTGCCGGATGATTGGAGGGTGGCAAATATTGTTCCCTTGTTCAAGAAAGGGAATAGGGATAACCCTGGGAATTATAGACCAGTCAGTCTTACGTCGGTAGTGGGCAAATTATTGGAGAGGATTCTGAGAGACAGGATTTATGATTATTTGGAAAAGCATGGTTTGATTCGAGACAGTCAGCATGGCTTTGTGAGGGACAGGTCATGCCTCACAAGCCTTATTGAATTCTTTGAGGATGTGACAAAACACATTGATGAAGGAAGAGCAGTGGATGTGGTGTATATGGATTTTAGCAAGGCGTTTGATAAGGTTCCCCATGGTAGGCTCATTCAGAAGGTAAGGAGGCATGGGATTCAAGGAAAGTTGGCTGTCTGGATACAGAATTGGCTGGCCCATAGAAGACAGAGGGTGGTAGTAGATGGAAAGTATTCAGCCTGGAGCTCGGTGACCAGTGGTTGTCCGCAGGGATCTGTTCTGGGACCTCTGCTCTTTGTGATTTTTATAAATGACTTGGATGAGGAAGTGGAAGGCTGGGTTAGCAAGTTTGCCGATGACACGAAGGTTGCTGGAGTTGTGGATAGTGTGGAAGGCTGTTGTAGGTTGCAATGGGACATTGACAGGATGCAGAGCTGGGCTGAGAAGTGGCAGATGGAGTTCAACCTGGAAAAGTGTGAAGTGATTCATTTTCGAAGGTCGAATTTGAATGCAGAATACAGGCTTAAAGACAGGATTCTTGGTAGTGTGGAGGAACAGAGGGATCTTGTGGTCCATGTCCATAGATCGCTCAAGGTTGCCACCCAAGTTGATAGGGTTGTTAAGAAGGCGTATGGTGTGTTGGCTTTCATTAACAGGGGGATTGAGTTTAAGAGCCGCGAGGTTATGCTGCAGCTCTATAAGGTCCTGGTTCGACCACACTTGGAATATTGTGTTCAGTTCTGGTCGCCTCATTTTAGGAAGGATGTGGAAGCTTTCGAGAGGGTGCAGAGGAGATTTGCCAGGATGCTGCCTGGACTGGAGGGCATGTCCTACGAAGAAAGATTGAGGGAACTGGGGCTTTTCTCATTGGAGCGAAGAAGGATGAGAGGTGACTTGATAGAGGGGTACAAGATGATGAGAGGCATAGAGTGGATAGCCAGAGACATTTTCCCAGGGTGGAAAGGGCTATCACCAGGGGGCATAAATTTAAGGTGATTGGAGGAAGGTTTCGCGGAGATGTCAGAGGTAGGTTCTTTGCACAGAGAGTGGTGGGTGCGTGGAATGCGCTGCCAGCGGTGGTCGTAGAAGCAAATACATTAGGGGCATTTAAGTGACTCTTGGATAGGTACATGGATGATAGTAGAATGAAGGGTCGGTAGTTAGTTTGATCTTAGAGTAGGTTAAAGGTTCGGCACAAAATCGTGGGCCGAAGGGCCTGTACTGTGCTGTAATGTTCTATGTTCCAGAGGGACAAAGACCATAGACCTTGAGCTGAAAAACGAAGGCCATAGACCTGGAGCAGAGGGCAAAGGTCATCGACCTTGAACTGAGGGACAAAGACCATAGACGTGGAGCAGATGGACGAATGTCAGAGACCTGGAACAGAGGGATGAAGGTCAAAGACCTGGAGCAGAGGATAAAGGCAACAGACCTGGAGCAGAGGATGAAGGCCATAGACCTGGAACAGAGGATTAGGCCATAGACCTGGAACAGAGGATTAGGCCAGAGACCTGGAGCAGAGGGATGAAGGTCACAGACCTGGAGCAGAGGGATGAAGGTCACAGACCTGGAGCAGAGGGATGAAGGTCACAGACCTGGAGCAGAGGGATGAAGGTCACAAACCTGGAGCAGAGGGATGAAGGTCACAGACATGCGACAGAGGATGAAGGCCACAGACCTGGAGCAGAGGGACGAAGCTCATAGACCTGGAGCAGAGAAACGAAGGTCTCAGACCTGGTAGAGAGGATGAGGACCATAGACCTTGAGCAGAGGGATGAAGGTCATAGACCTGCAGCAGAGAAACAAAGGTCAAACAGACCTGGAACAGAGGATGATTGCGTTAGACCTGGAGCAGAGGGATGAAGGTCATAGGCCTGGAACAGAGGGACGAAGATCATAGACCTGGAGCAGAGTGATGAAGGTCACAGACCTGGAGCAGAGGGACGAAGGTCAGAGACCTGGAACAGAGGGTCGATGGTCACAGACCTGGAGAAGAGGGATGAAGGCCATAGACCTGGAGCAGAGGGGCGAAGGTCGGAGACCTGGAGCAGAGGGATGAAGGCCATAGACCTGGAGCAGAGGATGAAGGCCAGAGACTTGGAGCTGAGGGACGAAGATCACAGACCTGGAGCTGAGGGACGAAGATCACAGACCTGGAGCAGAGGGACGAAGGTCACAGACCTGGAGCAGAGGGACGAAGGTCACAGACCTGGAGCAGAGGGACGAAGGTCACAGACCTGGAGCAGAGGGACGAAGGTCACAGACCTGGAGCAGAGGGACGAAGGTCACAGACCTGGAGCAGAGGGACGAAGGTCACAGACCTGGAGCAGAGGGACGAAGGTCACAGACCTGGAGCAGAGGGACGAAGGTCACAGACCTGGAGCAGAGGGACGAAGGTCACAGACCTGGAGCAGAGGGACGAAGGTCACAGACCTGGAGCAGAGGGACGAAGGTCACAGACCTGGAGCAGAGGGACGAAGGTCACAGACCTGGAGCAGAGGGACGAAGGTCACAGACCTGGAGCAGAGGGACGAAGGTCACAGACCTGGAGCAGAGGGACGAAGGTCACAGACCTGGAGCAGAGGGACGAAGGTCACAGACCTGGAGCAGAGGGACGAAGGTCACAGACCTGGAGCAGAGGGACGAAGGTCATAGACCTGGAGCAGAGGGACGAAGATCATAGACCTGGAAGAGAGGGACTAAGATCATAGACCTGGAACAGAAGGACGAAGGTCACTGACCTGGAACAGAGGGATGAAGGCCATAGACCTGGAACAGAGGGACGAAGGTCATAGACCTGGAGCAGAGGGTCGAAGGTCACTGACCTGGAACAGAGGGACAAAGGCTATAGAACTGGAGCAGAGGGACGAAGGTTAAACATTGCTGGAGCAGAAGGACGAAGGCCGTAGACCTGGAGCAGAGGGATGAAGGCCATAGACCTGGAACAGGGGGTGAAAGCCATGCACGTGGAACAGAGGGACGAAGGTCACAGGCGTGGAACAGAGGGCTGAAGGTCAGAGACCTGGAACAGAGAATGAAGGTCATAGACCTGGAGCAGAGGGACGAAGGTCGCTGACCTGGAACAGAGGGACGAAGGTCACTGACCTGGAACAGAGGGACGTAGGTCGCTGACCTGGAACAGAGGGACGTCGGTCGCTGACCTGGAACAGAGGGACGAAGGCCATAGACCTGGAACAGAGGGACAAAGGCCATAGACCTGGAACAGAGGGACGAAGGCCAGAGACCTGGAACAGAGGAACCAAGGCCAGAGACCTGGAACAGAGGGGCGAAGGTCACAGACCTGCAACAGAGGGACGTAGGTCACAGACATGGAACAGAGGAACAAAGGTCAGAGACCCGGAGAGAGGGACTTACAAATTCCTGTCAATATTCACATCAGAAGGTTACCTAAGGTAGCAGTTGCTGCCTTTTACAATCACACTTTGCCATTCAGTTCCATTCTTATAACTTCTCTAATGTTGAGAAAAGTACATGAAAAAGCAGGGGTCAGAACTATAGTGGCTCAAAGCCTCATTAAGGCATGACCCCCTTTCAAGGGGAACATCCCATTACTGTCTATACTGAGATACCAGATTTGAGATCAGTCTGAGGATGGCCTCTGATGAGAAAAGAGCCCCCAGATCCAATACGAAAAAGGGGCATCATTCCTGATCCTACTCTCATTTTCAAATTTCTGTTCTCTGATGTAGACTTCGGGCATCTCCTCATCATGGAGGATGATGATACAGAGGAGGGAATTTATCAAGTGCCTTTGAGGCCACTTACCATCAGGTTATTTGCTCCACCGATGATGACTAAAAAAGGGACATCCCAACAATCCTCAGCTGGCATGGGAATAGTTGTAGGGACTTTTTGAGATTACAATTCTTTTTATCCAGATGAATTGCTATCCATACCCCTTGTTCATAAGACAGCACAATATGCTGAACTTGCAGCATAATGGTATGCTTCAGAGAAAGCAGACTCTATTTAATCCACATAATCTGTAGTGATAGTAACTATTGTAAAAGAGGATACCACCCAGACCTAGTGTTCTGGAACAAACAGGTTTTACCAATCATAAGAGTAAACCCAGAAAACATAATTCATTGTGGGAGGACATTCTTCACTTGAGGATGGCAATGTAAAATTGGAAGGTAATTCATGTCCAGGGACATACCACTGGGACAGTATACTGGAAGGGCTGCAGTCTTGTAGACAAACAAATGACGCATTTGGTCCACATGAACCCCCTCGAGAGGGGCCAGCTAAAGATAGTGTTATTACGAGGGCAGAAAGGGCAGCTAATCAGGATGAGGAGCTGATTCGGCTTTTAGACCCAACAAAAGGGAATCCACCAGGACATCCATCAAAGTACTTTTACTCGGAGACTCCTGCTAGTGTTGTACTAGTTACGCTGCCCAAGCGAAACCGAGAAGTACCCCGAGACACAAACGAGAACAGCTTGTAAAAGAAGCTCACTAGAGTATTGGTCAGGCACATTGTGGTGCCAGAACAACATTCTGCAAATTGACCCCTTTATTCTGGTGGCCAGGCATGCTAAACCCATGTAAAACTACGTGGCAAATTGTGAGCTGTGCAATGTAACTAATAGGTCAGAATTTATTAAACTGCCACCATTGGCTCCTGTAAAGCCAATTCAACCAATGCAAGAAGTTTTATTGATTTCATTGGACTGGTGGTGAAGAAGGCATATGGATTGCTTTCCTTTATTGGCTGAGGTAGAGAATACGACAACAGGGATGTAATGCTGGAACTGTATAAAATACTGGTTAGGCCACAACTGGAGTATTGCGTACAATCCTGGTCACCACATTACAGAAAGGACATAATTGCTCTGGAAATTATAACAGGCGGATTTCAACGAAATTTAGTGTTTATTCCTCGAATAATCAAATGTAAACCTGCCTTTTTCAACTCAGGAACAAACACTCCCCAGTTAGACTTTCATATTTGCTCACTATAAACAAGTCACAAGGCCGGAGTCTTGACTAAGTTTGTATTTATATTCCTGGACCAGTTCTTACACATGTAAAGTTTAATGCAGCTCTTTCCAGAGTGAGAAGTTTTTATTCTCTTCCCAAAAATACGAGGGAACCAAGAGACTTGTAAAAATGAGGAACTGAAAGTAATTAGTATCAATAAAGAGGTTGTACATGAAAAATTAATGATTGAAAGTTGATAAATCATTTGGACCAGATGACTTCATCTCAGAGCGTTGAAGGAGGTAGCAATAGAGATAGTGGATGCACCTTTCAAAATTCTATAGATTCTGGAAAGGTTCCTGCAGACTTGAAAGTAGCAAATGTAATCCCACAATTTAAGAAGGAAGTGAAAGAAAATGGAGATCGACAAACCTGTTAGTTTGTCATCAGTAGTAGGGAAAATGCGAGAATTTATTATAAGGGATGAGATAACTGAACACTTGAAAAATAATGATATGATTGTGCAGAGTCAAAATGGATTTGTGAAAGGAAAATCATGTCTGACAAACCTGTTGGAGTTTTTTGAGGATGTTCCTTGTAGTACAGATAAAGGAATCCCAGTGGATGTGGTGTTTTTGGATTTGATTTTCAGAAGGCTTTTGATAAGGTCTCAAATAAGAGATTAGTAACAAAATCAGAGCATTGGATTGGGTGTAATATATGTATTCGACTGAGAATCAGTTAACAGACAGAAAGCAGAAAGTAGGAATAAATGGGATGGCAGGATGTTACTAGTGGGGTACCAGAAGGATCGTTGTTTGAGATTAGAGATTAGAGATACAGCACTGAAACAGGCCCTTCGGCCCACCGAGTCTGTGCCGACCATCAACCACCCATTTATACTAATCCTACACTAATCTCACATTCCTACCAAACATCCCCACCTGTCCCTATATTTCCCGACCACCTACCTATACTAGTGACAATTTATAATGGCCAATTTACCTATCAACCTGCAAGTCTTTTGGCTTGTGGGAGGAAACCGGAGCACCCGGAGAAAACCCACGCAGACACAGGGAGAACTTGCAAACTCAACACAGGCAGTACCCAGAATCGAACCGGGGTCCCTGGAGCTGTGAGGCTGCAGTGCTAACCACTGCGCCACTGTGCCGCCCCTTTGGGTCACAACTGTTCACAATCTGTATAAATGATTTGGATATGGGGACCAATTGTAATATTTCCAAATTTGTGGATGACACAAAACTTGTAGGGAATGTACATTGTGAGAAGGATGCAAGGAGGCTTCAAGGGGATTTGGACAGGCTAAGTGAATGGGCAGGTGGAAGAGTGTAAATAAGTAATCCACTTTCATAGAAAAAGAAAACAGAAAGGCAGAGTATTTCTCAAAATGGTGAGAGGTTGGGAAGTGTTGATGTCCAAAGAGACCTGGGTGTCCTTGTTCATGAGTCACTAAAAGCTAGTATGCAGGTGCAGCAAGAAATTAAGATGGCAAATGCTCCCTTCATTGCAAGGGGATTTGAGTATGCGACTGAAGATATATTGCTGCAATTGTATAAAGCCTTGGTGAGACCATTAGAACATTAGAAGATTACAGCGCAGTACAGGCCCTTCGGCCCTCGATGTTGCGCCGACCTGTGAAACCATCTGACCTACACTATTCCATTTTCATCCATATGTCTATCCAATGACCACTTAAATGCCCTTAAACTTGGCGAGTCTACTACTGTTGCAGGCAGGGCGTTCCACGCCCCTACTACTCTCTGAGTAAAGAAACTACCTCCAACATCTATCCTGTATCTATCACCCCTCAACTTAAAGCTATGTCCCCTCGTGTTTGCCATCACCATCCGAGGAAAAAGACTCTCACTATCCACCCTATCTAACCCTCTGATTATCTTATATGTCTCTATTAAGTCACCTCTCCTCCTCCTTCTCTCCAACGAAAACAACCTCAAGTCCCTCAGCCTTTCCTCGTCAGACCTTCCCTCCATACCAGGCAACATCCTAGTAAATCTCCTCTGCACCCTTTCCAAAGCTTCCACATCCTTCCTATAATGCGGTGACCAGAACTGCACGCAATACTCCAGGTGCGGTCTCACCAGAGTTTTGTACAGCTGCAGCATGACCTCGTGGCCCCGAAACTCGATCCCCCTACTAATAAAAGCTAACACACAATATGCCTTCTTAACAGCCCTATTAACCTGGTTAGCAACTTTCAGGGATTTATGTACCTGGACACCAAGATCTCTCTGTTCATCTACACGACCAAGAATCTTCCCATTAGCCCAGTACTCTGCATTCCTGTTACTCCTTCCAAAGTGAATCACCTCACACTTTTCCGCATTAAACTCCATTTGCCATCTCTCAGCCCAGCTCTGCAGCCTATCTATGTCCCTCTGTACCCGACAACATCCTTCGGCACTATCCACAACTCCACCGACCTTCGTGTCATCCGCAAATTTACTAACCCACCCTTCTACACCCTCTTCCAGGTCATTTATAAAAATGACAAACAGCAGTGGTCCCAAAACAGATCATTGCGGTACACCACTAGTAACTAAACTCCAGGATGAACATTTGCCATCAACTACCACCTTTCAGCTTCTTTCAGCCAGCCAATTTCTGATCCAAAGCTCTAAATCACCTTCAACCCCATACTTCCGTATTTTCTGCAATAGCCTACAGTGGGGAACCTTATCAAACGCCTTACTGAAATCCATATACACCACATCCACTGCTTTACCCTCATCCACCTGTTTGGTCACCTTCTCGAAAAACTCAATAAGGTTTGTGAGGCACGACCTACCCTTCACAAAACCGTGCTGACTATCGCTAGTGAACTTATTCTTTTCAAGGTGATTATAAATCCTGTCTCTTATAACCTTTTCCAACATTTTACCCACAACCGAAGTAAGGCTCACAGGTCTATAATTACCAGGGCTGTCTCTACTCCCCTTCTTGAACAAGGGGACAACATTTGCTGTCCTCCAGTCTTCCGGCATTATTCCTGTCGACAATGATGACATAAAGATCAAGGACAAAGGCTCTGCAATCTCCTCCCTGGCTTCCCAGAGAATCCTAGGATAAATCCCATCTGGCCCAGGGGACTTATCTATTTTCACACTTTCCAAAATTGCTAACACCTCCTCCTTGCGAACCTCAATCCCATCTCGCCCAGTAGTCTGAATCTCAGTATTCTCCTCGACAACATTTTCTTTCTCCACTGTAAATACTGACGAAAAATATTCATTTAACGCTTCCCCTATCTCCTCTGATTCTACACACAATTTCCCACTTGATTGGCCCTAATCTAACTCTGGTCATTCTTTTATTCCTGATATACCTATAGAAAGCCTTAGGGTTTTCCTTGATCCTATCCGCCAATGACTTCTCGTGTCCTCTCCTTGCTCTTCTTAGCTCTCCCTTTAGATCCTTCCTGGCTAGCTTGGAACTCTCAAGCGCCCTAACTGAGCCTTCACGTCTCATCCTAACATAAGCCTTCTTCTTCCTCTTGACGTGGAATAGTGTGTTTAGTTTTGTTCTCCTGATCTAAAGAAGGATGTATTTTCCATAGAGAGAGTGCAATGGAGGTTCACCAGATTAATCCCTGGGTTGGCAAGATTGTCTTATGAGGAGAGATTGCAGAAACTGTATTCTCTATAGTGTCGAAGAATGAGAGATGATCTCATTGATACTTACAAAATTCTTACAGGGCGTGACAGGGTACGTGTGGACAGGATGTTTCCTCTGGCTGGTGAGACTAGAACAAGGGGACACAGTCTCAGAGTAAGAGGAATGTCATTTAAGATTGAGATGAGGAGGAATTTCTTCACTCAGAGGGTGGTGAATATGTGGAATTCTCTACCTCAGAGGGCTGTGGAAGCTCCAACACTGAGGGTGTTCAAGACAGAAATCAACAGATTTCTGGATACTAATGACATCAAGGGATAAGGGGATAGTAGAGACAAAATTGTGTAGGGTAAATGATGAGACATGATCTATTTGAATGGTGGAGCAGGCTCGACGGGCCGAATGACCTACTCCTGCTCCTGTTTCCTATGATCCTTTGAAGCAGTCCATGTCAGGGGCGGTACAGTGGCGCAGTGGTTAGCACCGCAGCCTCACAGCTCCAGCGACCCGGGATCAATTCCGGGTACTGCCTGTGTGGAGTTTGCAAGTTCTCCCTGTGTCTGCGTGGGTTTTCTCCAGGTGCTCCGGTTTCCTCCCACATGCCAAAGACTTGCAGGTTATTAGGTGAATTGGCCATTAGAAATTACCCCTAGTGTAGGTAGGTGGTAGGGAATATATAGGGACAGGTGGGGATGTGGTAGGAATATGGAATTAGTGTAGGATTAGTATAAATGGGTGGTTGATGGTCGGCACAGACTCGGTGGGCTGAAGGGCCTGTTTCAGTGCTGTATCTCTTAAAAAAAATAAAATGTCCATATGCAGCAAGACCTGGACAACATTCAGTCTTGGTCTGATAAGTGGCAGGTAACATTTGTGAAAGACAAGTGCCAGTCAATGACCATCTCCAACAAGAGAGAGTCTAATCATCTCCCCTTGATGTTTCACGGCTTTACCATCGCTGAAGCCCCCACCATCGACATTCTGGTGGTCATCATTGACCAGAAAGTGAACTGGACCAGCCACATAAATAATGTGGCTACAAGAGAAGGTCAGAGGCTGGGAATTCTGAAGTGAGTAACTCATCTCCAGACTCCACAAAGCCTGTTCACCATCTACAAGGTGCAAGTGAGGAGTGTGATGGAATACTCTCCACTTTCCTGGATATGTACAGTTCCAACAATACTCAAGAAGCTCGACAGCATCCAAGACAATGCAGCCCACTTGATTGGCACCCCATACACAACCTTAAATATTTACTCCCTCTACCACCGATGCACAATAGCAGCAATGTGTACCATCTACAAGATGCATTGCAGGAACGCACCAAGCCTCCTTTGATAGCCCCTTCCAAACTCACAACCTCTACTGCCTAGAAGGACAAGGGCAGCAGATGCATGGGAACACCACCACCTGCAAGTTCCCCTCCAAGCCACAAACCATCCTGCCTTGGAACTGTATCCTCGTTCCTTCACTGTCATTGGGTCAAAATCCTGGAACTCCCTTCCAAATATCACTGTGGTGTACCTGCCCCTCAGGGACTGCAACGGTTCAAGAAGACAGTTCACCACCACCTTCTCAAGGGCAATTAGGGATGGACGATAAATGCTGGCCTAGCCAGCGATGGCCACATCCCATGAACGAATTAAGAAAGGGTAAATCCCAGAAGTGTTTGTTGTGGTTGTGTGTCTATAGATAAAGTAGCACTGTGATCCAGTGAGGAATTGCATGGAGTGAGGGTCAGGATTGTCACCAATGATAGGGTGATGTTACCTATTTGACCAAGCCTTTGGTCATCTGATCTAGTATCTCCTCATGTAGCTCAAAGTCATATTTTGTTTAACAATGGTCCTGTGAAGCACTTTGGGATGTTTCATTCCGTTAAAGATGCTATTTAATATAAGTTGTTGTTGTAGTGGTTGCTATTTGTTTTCCAAACATGAACCAAATTAGATTGACAGAGATTAAATAAATCAGTAATGAGGGTTTTAAACCAACTAACAGCTCAGAGCTCTTTACAAAAACTATCATACAACATCTGAAAATGCTTTATCCTGGAATGAGACCAGTATTTAGGAAAATGATAGATGCTGGAATTATAAGAGGCAGATTTCAAGGAAATAGTGTTTATTCCTGGAATAATATTGAGCCAATCAGATTTTGGGCGGCATAGTGGCGCAGTGGTTAGCACCGCAGCCTCACAGCTCCAGGGGCCCGGGTTCGACTCCGGGTACTGCCTGTGTGGAGTTTGCAAGTTCTCCCTGTGTCTGCGTGGGTTTTCTCCGGGTGCTCCGGTTTCCTCCCACAAGCCAAAAGACTTGTAGGTTGATAGGTAAATTGGCCGTTATAAATTGTCACTAGTGTAGGTAGGTGGTAGGGAAATGTAGGGACAGGTGGGGATGTTTGGTAGGAATATGGGATTAGTGTAGGATTAGCATAAATGGGTGGTTGATGTTCGGCACAGACTCGGTGGGCCGAAGGGCCTGTTTCAGTGCTGTATCTCTAATCTAATATCACTCTCTTGTTCTAAACCTGCCTTTTCAACTGACGAAAAAACACTCCCCAGTTAGACTTTCATATTCTCTCACTATAAACAAGTCGCAAGTCCAGAGTCTTTATTAAGTTTGTATTTATATTCCTGGACCAGTTTTTACACATGTAAAGCTTTATGTAGCTCTTTCCAGAGTGAGAAGTTTTTATTCTCAAGTCTTTGGTGAAAGGATAACTTGAAATCCTGTATTTAAAGAAATACTGTTGCAATAAAAATATTAATTTGACTGTAAATGTTTTGTGAGTCTCTGCTGCTGTTAGTAAACACACAAGAGCTTGGAGATACATTATAAATTAATATTTACAGCCCAATCCATTGGATCATAAAAGACACATTGATCGAATTACCAGACTGATACTTATCAAAACATTAATATGATGATGAAGCCTCTCGTCTTCCTGGCCAGAATCCAGCAGCTGTGAGGCTCGAGTTCTACATTCGGTGCCTTTTACTGCAGCGTCATTGGCCTCTGAGAAGAGGATGTGACATCGAATCCCTCCTCCTCAGGTGGGGATTTTATAAATGTTTTTATAAAGCATTTTCAGATGTTGTATTATAGTTTTTGTAAAGAGCTCTGAGCTGTTAGTTGGTTTAAAACCCTCATTACTGGTTTATTTAATCTCTGTCAATCTAATTTGGTTCATGTTTGGAAAACAAATAGCAACCACTACAACAACAACACAATAAATAGCATCTTTAACAGAATGAAACATCCCAAATTGCTTCACAGGACCATTGTAAAACAAAATATGACTTTGAGCGACATGAGGAGATACTAGATCAGATGACCAAAGGCTTGGTCAAAGAGGTAACATTACCCTGAGATTGGACACAGATCCTGGCCCTCACTCCATGCAATTCCTCACTGGATCACAGTGCTACTTTATCTATAGACACACAACCACAACAAACACTTCTGGGATTTACCCTTTCTTAATTCGTTCATGCGATGTGCCCATCACTGGCTAGGCCAGCATTTATTGCCCATCTCTAATTGCCCTTGAGGAGGTGGTGGTGAACTGTCTTCTTGAACCGTTGCAGTCCCTGAGGGGCAGGTACACCACAGTGATATTTGGAAGGGAGTTCCAGGATTTTGACCCAATGACAGTGAAGGAGCGGGGATACAGTTCCAAGTCAGGATGGTTTGTGGCTTGGAGGGGAACTTGCAGGTGGTGGTGTTCAAAGAACAAAGAACAGTACAGCACAGGAGCAGGCCATTCGGCCCTCCAAGCCTGCGCCGATCTTGATGCCTGCCTAAACAAACACCTTCTGCAATTCCGGGGCCCATATCCTGCTATTCCCTTCCAATTCATGTATTTGTCAAGATGTCTCTTAAACGTCGCTATCGTATCTGCTTCCACCACCTCCCCTGGCAGCAAGTTCCAGGCACTCACCACCCTCTGTGTAAAAAACTTGCCTCTCACATCCCATCTAAACTTTGCCCCTCGCACCTTAAATTTATGTCCCCGAGTAACTGACTCTTCCACCCTGGGAAAAAGCTTCTGACTATCCACTCTGCCCATGCCGCTCATAACTTTGTAAACCTCTATCATGTCGCCCCTCCACCTCCATCATTCCAGTGAAAACAATCCAAGTTTTTCCAACCTCTCCTCATAGCTAATGCCCTCCAGACCAGGCAACATCTTGGTAAACCTCCTCTATACCCTCTCCAAAGCCTCCACGTCCTTCTGGTTGTGTGGCGACCAGAATTGCACGCAATATTCTAAATGTGGCCGAAGTAAGGTTCTGTACAGCTGCAACATGACTTGCCAATTTTTATACTCTATGCCCCGACCGATGAAGGCAAGCATGCCGTATGCCTTCTTGACTCTCTTATCCACCTGCGTTGCCACTTTCAGTGACCTGTGGATTTGAGCGCCCAGATCTCTCTGCCTGTCAATACTCCTAAGGGTTCTGCCATTTACTGTATACCTCCCACCTGCATTCGACCTTCCAAAATGCATTACCTCACATTTGTCCAGATTAAACTCCATCTGCCATTTCTCCGCCCAAGTCTCCAACCAATCTACATCCTGCTGTATCCTCTGACAATCCTCATCATTATCCGCAACTCCACCAACCTTTGTGTCGTCCGCAAACTTACTAATCAGACCAGCTACATTTTCCTCCAAATCATTTATATATACTACAAACAGCAAAGGTCCCAGCACTGATCGCTGCGGAACTCCACGAGTCACATCCCTCCATTCAGAAAAATACCCATCCACTGATACCCTCTGTCTTCTGTGACCGAGCCAGTTCTGTATCCATCTTGCCAGCTCACCTCTGATCCCGTGTGACTTCACCTTTTGTACCAGTCTGCCATGCGGGACCTTGTCAAAGGCTTTACTAAAGTCCATATAGATAACATCCACTGCCCTTCCTTCATCAATCATCTTCGTCACTTCCTCAAAAAACTCAATCAAATTAGTAAGACACGACCTCCCCTTCACAAAACCATGCTGTCTCTCGCTAATAAGTTTGTTTGTTTCCAAATGGGAGTAAATCCTGTCCCGAAGAATCCTCTCTAATAGTTTCCCTACCACTGACGTAAGGCTCACTGGCCTATATTTTCCTGGATTATCCTTTCCACCCTTCTTAAACAAAGGAACAACATTGGCTATTCTCCAGTCCTCTGGGACCTCACCTGTAGCCAATGAGGATGCCAAGATCTCTGTCAAGGCCCCAGCAATTTCTTCCCTTGCCTCCCTCAGTATTCTAGGGTAGATCCCATCAGGCCCTGGGGACTTATCTACCTTAATGCTTTGCAAGACACCCAACACCTCCTTTTTGATAATGAGATGACTGAGACTATCTGCACTCCCTTCCCCAGGTTCATCATCCACCAAGTCCTTCTATTTGGTGAATACTGATGCAAAGTACTCATTTAGTACCTCGCCCATTTCCTCTGGCTCCACACATAGATTCCCATCTCTGTCCTTGAGTGGGCCAACCCTTTCCCTGGTTACCCTCTTGCTCTTTATATATGTATAAAAAGCCTTGGGGTTTTCCTTAATCCTGTTTGCCAATGACTTTTCATGACCCCTTTTAGCCCTCCTATCTCCTTGCTTAAGTTCCTTCCTGCTGTTTTTATATTCCTCAAGTGCTTCGTCTGTTCCTAGCCTTCCAGCCCTTACAAATGCTTCCTTTTTCTTTTTGACGAGGCTCACAATATCCCATGTTATCCAAGCTTCCCGAAACTTGCCAAACTTGTCTTTCTTCCTCACAGGAACATGCTGGTCCTGGATTCTGATCAGCTGACGTTTGAAAGACTCCCACATGTCAGATGTTGATTTACCCTCAAACAGCCGCCCCCAATCTAAATTCTTCAGTTCCTGCCGAATACTGTTATAATTAGCCTTCCCCCAATTTAGCACCTTCACCCGAGGACTACTCTTATCCTTATCCACAAGTACCTTAAAACTTATGGAGTTTTTCGAGAAGGTGACCAAACAGGTGGATGAGGGTAAAGCAGTGGATGTGGTGTATATGGATTTCAGTAAGGCGTTTGATAAGGTTCCCCACGGTAGGCTATTGCAGAAAATACGCAAGTATGGGGTTGAAGGTGATTTAGAGCTTTGGATCAGAAATTGGCTAGCTGAAAGAAGACAGAGGGTGGTGGTTGATGGCAAATGTTCATCCTGGAGTTTAGTTACTAGTGGTGTACCGCAAGGATCTGTTTTGGGGCCACTGCTGTTTGTCATTTTTATAAATGACCTGGATGAGGGTGTCGAAGGGTGGGTTAGTAAATTTGCAGATGACACTAAGGTCGGTGGAGTTGTGGATAGTGCCGAAGGATGTTGTCGGGTACAGAGAGACATAGATAGGCTGCAGAGCTGGGCTGAGAAATGGCAAATGGAGTTTAATGCGGAAAAGTGTGAGGTGATTCACTTTGGAAGGAGTAACAGGAATGCAGAGTACTGGGCTAATGGGAGGATTCTTGGTACTGTAGATGAACAGAGAGATCTTGGTGTCCAGGTGCATAAATCCCTGAAGGTTGCTAACCAGGTCAATAGGGCTGTTAAGAAGGCATATGGTGTGTTAGCTTTTATTAGTAGGGGGGGTCAAGTTTCGGAGCCACGAGGGCATGCTGCAGCTGTACAAAACTCTGGTGAGACCGCACCTGGAGTATTGCGTGCAGTTCTGGTCACCGCATTATAGGAAGGATGTGGAAGCTGTGGAAAGGGTGCAGAGGAGATTTACTAGGATGTTGCCTGGTATGGAGGGAAGGTCTGACGAGGAAAGGCTGAGGGACTTGAGGTTGTTTTCGTTGGAGAGAAGGAGGAGGAGAGGTGACTTAATAGAGACATATAAGATAATCAGAGGGTTAGATAGGGTGGATAGTGAGCGTCTTTTTCCTCGGATGGTGATGGCAAACACGAGGGGACATAGCTTCAAGTTGAGGGGTGATAGATATCGGACAGATGTGAGAGGTAGTTTCTTTACTCAGAGAGTAGTAAGGGCGTGGAACGCCCTGCCTGCAGCAGTAGTAGATTCGCCAACTTTAAGGGCATTTAAGTGGACATTGGATAGACACATGGATGAAAATGGAATAGTGTAGGTCAGATGGTTTCACAGGTCGGCGCAACATCGAGGGCCGAAGGGCCTGTACTGCGCTGTAATGTTCTTAAAAAAAAAAAAATTCTAAAAGAATTATGGTCACTGATTCCGAAATGCTCCCCCACTGAAACTTCGACCACCGGACAGGCTCATTCCCCAATACCAGGTACAGAATGGCCCCATCCCTAGTTGGACTATCTACATACTCTTTCAAGAAGCACTCCTGGATGCTCCTCACAAATTCTGCCCCATCAAAACCCCTAGCACTAAGTGAGTCCCAGTCAATATAGGTCGGGAAAATGTTCCCATGCATCTGCTGCCCTTGTCCTTCTAGGCAGTAGAGGTTTTGAGTTTAAAAGGTGCTGTCAAAGGAGGCTTGGTGCGTTCCTGCAATGCATCTTGTAGATGGTACACATTGCTGCTATTGTGCGTCGATGGTGGAGTGAGTAAATATTTAAGGTTGTGTATGGGGTGCCAATCAAGTGGGCTGCATTGTCTTGGATGCTGTCGAGCTTCTTGAGTATTGTTGGAACTGTACTTCTCCAGGAAAGTGGAGAGTATTCCATCACACTCCTGACTTGCATCTTGTAGATGGTGAACAGGTTTTGTGGAGTCAGGAGATGAGTTACTCACCTCAGAATTGCCAGCCTCTGACCTGCTCTTGTAGCCACATTATTTATGTGGCTGGTCCTGTTCTGTTTCTGGTCAATGATGACCACCAGAATGTCGATGGTGGGAGCTTCAGCGATGGTAAAGCCGTGAAACATCAAGGGGAGATGATTAGACTCTCTCTTGTTGGAGATGGTCATTGACTGGCACTTGTCTTTCACAAATGTTACTTGCCACTTATCAGACCAAGCCAGAATGTTGTCCAGGTCTTGCTGCATATGGACATGGACTGCTTCATACGATACCGTTTTGGATACTATGGCGGGGGACGACTTACCAGGGGCAAGCAATGGGGTACAGGTCTCTGGCACAGAGTCTGTCCCTGTTGCTCAGAAGGGAAGGGGGAAGAGGCGCAGAGCATTAGTCATTGGGGACTCCATAGTTAGGGGAACAGATAGGAGGTTCTGTGGGAACGAGAGAGACTCACGGTTGGTGTGTTGCCTCCCAGGTGCCAGGGTTCGTGAGATCTCGGATCGTATTTTTGGGATCCTTAAGAGGGAGGGGGAGCAGCCCCAAGTCGTGGTCCACATAGGCACCAACGACATTGGTAGGAAGAGAGATGGGGATTTAAGGCAGAAATTCAGGGAGCTAGGGTGGAAGCTTAGAGCGAGAACAAACAGAGTTGTTATCTCTGGGTTGTTGCCCGTGCCACATGCTAGCGAAGCGAGGAATAGGGAGAGAGAGTTGAACACATGGCGGCAGGGTTGGTGTGGGAGGGAGGGTTTTGGTTTCCTGGATAATTGGTGCTCTTTCTGGGGTAGGTGGGACCTCTGCAAACAAGATGGTCTTCACCTGAACCAGAGGGGTACCAATATCCTGGGGGGAGATTTGCTCGTGCTCTTCGGGGGGTGGGGGGGGGGGTTTAAACTAATTCAGCAGGGGAATGGGAACCTAAATTGTAGTGCCAGTGTACAGGATGTTGAGAGTAGTGAGGTCAGGGATAAGGTTACAAGGACGCAAGAGGGCACTGGCAAGCAAGAACTTGGTTTAAAGTGTGTCTACTTCAACGCCAGGAGCATCTGGAATAAGGTGGGTGAGCTTGCAGCATGGGTTGGTACCTGGGATCTCGATGTAGTGGCCATTTCGGAGACATGGGTAGAGCAGGGGCAGGAATGGATGTTGCAGGTTCCGGGATTTAGATGTTTCAGTAAGAACAGAGAAGATGGTAAAAGAGGGGGAGCTGTGGCATTGTTAATCAAGGAGAGTATTACGGCGGCAGAAAGGATGTTTGAGGACTCGTCTACTGAGGTAGTCTGGGCTGAGGTTAGAAACAGGAGAGGAGAGGTCACCCTGTTGGGAGTTTTCTATAGACCTCCGAATAGTTCCAGAGATGTAGAGGAAAGGATAGCGAAGATGATTCTCGACAGGGGCGAGAGTAACAGGATAGTTTTTATGGGGACTTTAACTTTCCAAATATTGACTGGAAATACTATAGTTCGAGTACTTTAGATGGGTCTGTTTTTGTCCAGTGTGTGCAGGAGGGTTTTCTGACACAGTATGTGGACAGGCCAACCAGGGGCGATGCCACATTGGATTTGGTACTGGGTAATGAACCCGGCCAGGTGTTAGATTTAGATGTAGATGAGCACTTTGGTGATAGTGATCACAATTCGGTTCGGTTTACTTTAGCGATGGGCAGGGACAGGTATATACCGCAGGGCAAAGAATTATAGCTGGGGGAAAGGAAATTATGATGCGATGAGGCAAGATTTCGGATGCGTAGGATGGGGAAGGAAACTGCAGGGGATGGGCACAATCGAAATGTGGAGCTTATTCAAGGAGCAGCTACTGCGTGTCCTTGATAAGTATGTACCTGTGAGGCAGGGAGGAAGTTGTCGAGCGAGGGAGCCGTGGTTTACTAAAGAAGTTGAAGCGCTTGTCAAGAGGGAAAAGAACAAAGAACAAAGATAATTACAGCACAGGAACAGGCCCTTCGGCCCTCCAAGCCTGCGCCGATCCAGATCCTCTCTCTAAACATGTCGCCTATTTTCTAAGCTTCTGTATCTCTTTTCTTCCTGCCCATTCATGTATCTGTCTAGATACATCTTAAATTTAGATTTAGAACATTACAGCGCAGTACAGGCCCTTCGGCCCTCGATGTTGCGCCGACCTGTGAAACCATCTGACCTGCACTATTCCATTTTCATCCATGTGTCTATCCAATGTCCACTTAAATGCCCTTAAAGTTGGCGAATCTACTACTGCTGCAGGCAGGGCGTTCCACGCCCTTACTACTCTCTGAGTAAAGAAACTACCTCTCACATCTGTCCGATATCTATCACCCCTCAACTTAAAGCTATGTCCCCTCGTGTTTGCCATCACCATCCGAGGAAAAAGACGCTCACTATCCACCCTATCTAACCCTCTGATTATCTTATATGTCTCTATTAAGTCACCTCTCCTCCTCCTTCTCTCCAACGAAAACAACCTCAAGTCCCTCAGCCTTTCCTCGTAAGACCTTCCCTCCATACCAGGCAACATCCTAGTAAATCTCCTCTGCACCCTTTCCATAGCTTCCACATCCTTCCTATAATGCGATGACCAGAACTGCACGCAATACTCCAGGTGCGGTCTCACCAGAGTTTTGTACAGTTGCAGCATGACCTCGTGGCTCCGAAACTCGACCCCCCTACTAATAAAAGCTAACACACCATATGCCTTCTTAACAGCCCTATTAACCTGGTTAGCAACCTTCAGGGATTTATGCACCTGGACACCAAGATCTCTCTGTTCATCTACAGTACCAAGAATCCTCCCATTAGCCCAGTACTCTGCATTCCTGTTACTCCTTCCAAAGTGAATCACCTCACACTTTTCCGCATTAAACTCCATTTGCCATCTCTCAGCCCAGCTCTGCAGCCTATCTATGTCTCTCTGTACCCGACAACATCCTTCGGCACTATCCACAACTCCACCGACCTTAGTGTCATCTGCAAATTTACTAACCCACCCTTCGACACCCTCTTCCAGGTCATTTATAAAAATGACAAACAGCAGTGGCCCCAAAACAGATCCTTGCGGTACACCACTAGTAACTAAACTCCAGGATGAACATTTGCCATCAACCACCACCCTCTGTCTTCTTTCAGCTAGCCAATTTCTGATCCAAAGCTCTAAATCACCTTCAACCCCATACTTGCGTATTTTCTGCAATAGCCTACCGTGGGGAACCTTATCAAACGCCTGACTGAAATCCATATACACCACATCCACTGCTTTACCCTCATCCACCTGTTTGGTCACCTTCTCGAAAAACTCAATAAGGTTTGTGAGGCACGACCTACCCGTCACAAAACCGTGCTGACTATCTCTAATGTACTTATTCTTTTCAAGATGATTATAAATCCTGTCTCTTATAACCTTTTCCAACATTTTACCCACAACCGAAGTGATGCTCACAGGTCTATAATTACCAGGGCTGTCTCTACTCCCCTTCTTGATCAAGGGGACAACATTTGCTATCCTCCAGTCTTCCGGCACTATTCCTGTCGACAATGACGACATAAAGATCAAGGACAAAGGCTCTGCAATCTCCTCCCTAGCTTCCCAGAGAACCCTCGGATAAATCCCATCTGGCCCAGGGGACTTATCTATTTTCACACTTTCCAAAATTGCTAACACCTCCTCCTTGTGAACCTCAATCCCATCTAGCCTTGTAGCCTGAATCTCAGTATTCTCAACAACATTTTCTTTCTCTACTGTAAATACTGACGCAAAATATTCATTTAACACTTCCCCTATCTCCTCTGATTCTACACACAACTTCCCACTACTATCCTTGATTGGCCCTAATCTAACTCTAGTCATTCTTTTATTCCTGATATACCTATAGAAAGCCTTAGGGTTTTCCCTGATCCGATCCACCAATGACTTCTCGTGTCCTCTCCTTGCTCTTCTTAGCTCTCCCTTTAGATCCTTCCTGGCTAGCTTGTAGCTCTCAAGCGCCCTAACTGAGCCTTCACGTCTCATCTTAACATAAGCCTCCTTCTTCCTCTTGACAAGCGCTTCAACTTCTTTAGTAAACCACGGCTCCCTCGCACGACAACTTCCTCCCTGCCTCACAGGTACATACTTATCAAGGACACGCAGTAGCTGCTCCTTGAATAAGCTCCACATTTCGATTGTTCCCATCCCCTGCAGTTTCCTTCCCCATCCTACGCATCCTAAATCTTGCCTAATCGCATCATAATTTCCTTTCCCCCAGTTATAATTCTTGCCCTGCGGTATATACCTGTCCCTGCCCATCGCTAAGGTAAACCTAACCGAATTGTGATCACTATCACCAAAGTGCTCACCTACATCTAAATCTAACACCTGGCCGGGTTCATTTCCCAGTACCAAATCCAATGTGGCATCGCCCCTGGTTGGCCTGTCTACATACTGTGTCAGAAAACCCTCCTGCACACACTGGACAAAAACTGACCCATCTAAAGTACTCGAACTATAGTATTTCCAGTCGATATTTGGAAAGTTAAAGTCCCCCATAACAACTACCCTGTTACTCTCACCCCTGTCGAGAATCATCTTCGCTATCCTTTCCTCTACATCTCTGGAACTATTCGGAGGTCTATAAAAGACTCCCAACAGGGTAACCTCACCTCTCCTGTTTCTAACCTCAGCCCATACTACCTCAGTAGCCGAGTCCTCAAACGTCCTTTCTGTCGCTGTAATACTCTCCTTGATTAACAATGCCACACCCCCCCCTCTTTTACCATCTTCTCTGTTCTTACTGAAACATCTAAATCCCGGAATCTGCAACATCCATTCCTGCCCCTGCTCTACCCATGTCTCTGAAATGGCCACTACATCGAGATCCCAGGTACCAACCCATTCTGCAAGCTCACCCACCTTATTCCGGATGCTCCTGGCGTTGAAATAGACACACTTTAAACCAGGTTCTTGCTTGCCAGTGCCCTCTTGCGTCCTTGTAACCATATCCCTGACCTCACTACTCTCAACATCCTGTACACTGGCACTACAATTTAGGTTCCCATTCCCCTGCTGAATTAGTTTAAACCCCCCCGAAGAGCACTAGCAAACCTCCCCCCCAGGATATTGGTACCCCTCTGGTTCAGGTGAAGACCATCCTGTTTGTAGAGGTCCCACCTACCCCAGAAAGAGCCCCAATTATCCAGGAAACCAAAACCCTCCCTCCTGCACCATCCCTGCAGCCACGTGTTCAACTCCTCTCTCTCCCTATTCCTCGCTTCGCTATCACGTGGCACGGGCAACAACCCAGAGATAACAACTCTGTTTGTTCTCGCTCTAAGCTTCCACCCTAGCTCCCTAAATTTCTGTCTTAAATCCCCATCTCTCTTCCTACCTATGTCGTTGGTGCCTATGTGGACCACGACTTGGGGCTGCTCCCCCTCCCCATTAAGGATCCCAAAAACACGATCCGAGACATCACGAACCCTGGCACCTGGGAGGCAACATACCAACCGTGAGTCTCTCTCGTTCCCACAGAACCTCCTATCTGTTCCCCTAACTATGGAGTCCCCAATGACTAATGTTCTGCTCCTCTTCCCCCTTCCCTTCTGAGCAACAGGGACAGACTCTGTGCCAGATATCTGTACCCAATTGCTTACCCCTGGTAAGTCGTCCCCCGCAACAGTATCCAAAATGGTATACCTGTTGTTGAGGGAAACGGCCACAGGGGATCCCTGCACTGCCTGCTGGTTCCCTCTCCTTCCCCTGACGGTAAAAGACTCCATCGTGCCCGCATCTACCACCTCCGCTGGCAATGCGTTCCAGGTGCCCACCACCCTCTGTGTAAAGAACTTTCCACGCATATCCCCCCTAAACTTTTCCCCTTTCACTTTGAACTCGTGTCCTCTAGTAATTGAAACCCCCACTCTGGGAAAAAGCTTCTTGCTATCCACCCTGTCTATACCTCTCATGATTTTGTACACCTCAATCAGGTCCCCCCTCAACCTCCGTCTTTCTAATGAAAATAATCCTAATCTACTCAACCTCTCTTCATAGCTAGTGCCCTCCATACCAGGCAACATCCTGGTGAACCTCCTCTGCACCCTTTCCAAAGCATCCACATCCTTTTGATAATGTGGCGACCAGAACTGTACGCAGTATTCCAAATGTGGCCGAACCAAAGTCCTATACAACTGTAACATGACCTGCCAACTCTTGTACTCAATGCCCCTTCCGATGAAGGAAAGCATGCCGTATGCCTTCTTGACCACTCTATTTACCTGCGTTGCCACCTTCAGGGAACAGTGGACCTGAACACCCAAATCTCTCTGGACATCAATTTTCCCCAGGACTTTTCCATTTACTGTATAGTTCACTCTTGAATTGGATCTTCCAAAATGCATCACCTCGCATTTGCCCTGATTGAACTCCATCTGCCATTTCTCTGCCCAACTCTCCAATCTATCTATATTCTGCTGTATTCTCTGACAGTCCCCTTCACTATCTGCTACTCCACCAATCTTAGTGTCGTCTGCAAATTTGCTAATCAGTCCACCTATACTTTCCTCCAAATCGTTAATGTATATCACAAACAACAGTGGTCCCAGCACGGATCCCTGTGGAACACCACTGGTCACACGTCTCCATTTTGAGAAACTCCCTTCTACTGCTACTCTCTGTCTCCTGTTGCCCAGCCAGTTCTTTATCCATCTAGCTAGTACACCTTGGACCCCAAGCGCCTTCACTTTCTCCATCAGCCTGCCATGGGGAACCTTATCAAACGCCTTACTGAAGTCCATGTATATGACATCGACAGCCCTTCCGTCATCAATCAACTTTGTCACTTCCTCAAAGAATTCTATTAAGTTGGTAAGACATGACCTTCCCTGCACAAAACCATGTTGCCTATCACTGATGAGCCCATTTTCTTCCAAATGGGAATAGATCCTATCCCTCAGTATCTTCTCCAGCAGCTTCCCTACCACTGACGTCAGGCTCACCGGTCTATAATTACCTGGATTATCCCTGCTACCCTTCTTAAACAAGGGGACAACATTAGCAATTCTCCAGTCCTCCGGGACCTCACCCGTGTTTAAGGATGCTGCAAAGATATCTGTTAAGGCCCCAGCTATTTCCTCTCTCGCTTCCCTCAGTAACCTGGGATAGATCCCATCCGGACCTGGGGACTTGTCCACCTTAATGCCCTTTAGAATACCCAACACTTCCTCCCTCCTTATGCCGACTTGACCGAGAGTAATCAAACATCTGTTCCTAACCTCAACATCCGTCATGTCCCTCTCCTCGGTGAATACCGATGCAAAGTACTCGTTTAGAATCTCACCCATTTTCTCTGAGTCTAAGCATAACATTCCTCCTTTGTCCTTTAGTGGGCCAATCCTTTCTCTAGTTACCCTCTTTCTCCTTATATATGAATAAAAGGCTTTGGGATTTTCCTTAACCCTGTTTGCTAAAGATATTTCATGACCCCTTTTAGCCCTCTTAATTCCTCGTTTCAGATTGGTCCTACATTCCCGATATTCTTTCAAAGCTTCGTCTTTCATCAGCCGCCTAGACCTTATGTATGCTTCCTTTTTCCTCTTAGCTAGTCTCACAATTTCACCTGTCATCCATGGTTCCCTAATCTTGCCATTTCTATCCCTCATTTTCACAGGAACATGTCTCTCCTGCACGCTAATCAACCTCTCTTTAAAAGCCTCCCACATATCACATGTGGATTTACCTTCCAACAGCTGCTCCCAATCTACATTTCCCAGCTCCTGCCGAATTTTGGTATAGTTGGCCTTCCCCCAATTTAGCACTCTTCCTTTAGGACCACTCTCGTCTTTGTCCATGAGTATTTTAAAGCTTACGGAATTGTGATCACTATTCCCAAAGTAGTCCCCTACTGAAACTTCAACAACCTGGCCGGGCTCATTCCCCAACACCCGGTCCAGTATGGCCCCTTCCCGAGTTGGACTATTTACATACTGCTCTAGAAAACCCTCCTGGATGCTCCTTACAAATTCTGCTCCATCTGGACCTCTAACATTAAGCGAATCCCAGTCAATGTTGGGAAAATTAAAATCTCCTATCACCACCACCCTGTTGCTCCTACATCTTTCCATAATCTGTTTACATATTTGTACCTCTATCTCACGCTCGCTGTTGGGAGGCCTGTAGTACAGCCCCAACATTGTTACCGCACCCTTCCTATTTCTGAGTTCTGTCCATATTGCCTCACTGCTCGAGTCCTCCATAGTGCCCTCCTTCAGCACAGCTGTGATATCCTCTTTGACCAGTAATGCAACTCCTCCACCCCTTTTACCTCCCTCTCTATCCCGCCTGAAGCATCGATCTCCTGGGATATTTAGTTGCCAATCATGCCCTTCCCTCAACCAAGTCTCAGTAATAGCAATAACATCATACTCCCAGGTACTAATCCAAGCCCTAAGTTCATCTGCCTTACCAACTACACTTCTTGCATTAAAACAAATGCACCTCAGACCACCAGTCCCTTTATATTCATCATCTGCTCCCTGCCTGCTCTTCCCCTTAGTCACACTGACTTCATTTTCTAGTTTCTTACAGGCTTTTGTTACTACCTCCTCACTGTCAACTGACCTCAATTGGTTCCCATCCCCCTGCCACATTAGTTTAAACCCTCCCCAACAGCGTTAGCAAAAGCACCTCCAAGGACATTGGTTCCAGTCCGGCCCAGGTGTCGACCGTCCAATTTGTAATAGTCCCACCTCCCCCAGAACCGGTCCCAATGTCCCAAAAATCTGAACTCCTCCTTCCTGCACCATCTCTCAAGCCACGCATTCATCCTGACTATTCTTTCATTTTTACTCTGACTATCACGTGGCATTGGTAGTAATCCTGAGATTACTACCTCTGAGGTCCTACTTTTTAACTTGGCTCCTAAATCCCTAAACTCAGCTTGTAGGACCTCATCCCGTTTTTTACCTATATCATTAGTGCCTATGTGCACAATGACAACTGGCTGTTCACCCTCCCCCTTTAGAATGTTCTGCAGCCGATCTGAGACGTCCCTGACCCGTGCACCTGGGAGGCAACATACCATTCGGGAGCCTCGTTTTCGACCACAGAACCGCCTATCTACTCCCCTTACAATCGAATCCCCTACGACTATAGCCCTTCCACTCTTTTTCCCGCCCTTCTGAGCAGCAGAGCCAGCCACGGTGCTATGGACCTGGCTACTGCTGCCTTCCCCTGGTGAGCCATCTCCCTCAACAGTATCCAAAACGGTATACTTGATTTGGAGGGAGATGACCGCAGGGGACTCCTGCGCTGCCTTCCTGCTCTTTCTCTGCCTTTTGGTCACCCATTCCCTTTCTCCCTCAGCAATCTTAATCTGCGGTGTGACCAATTCACTAAACGTGCTATCCACGACCTCCTCAGCATCGCGCATGCTCCAAAGTGAGTCCATCCGCAGCTCGAGAGCCGTCATGCGGTCTAACAAGAGCTGCAGCTGGACACACTTCCTGCACGTGAAGGAGTCAGGGTCATCAGCCATGTCCCTGAGCTCCCACATTGAGCAAGAGGAGCATGATACGGGTCTGAGATCTCCTGCCATTTTAAATCTTAAGTTTAAACTTAGTTAAATGAAAAAGGAACGAAAAGTTTTTACCAATCACAATAAAACCAGAGAAATCGAAAAAGCCTTACCTTATAAACACCCCACCGAGTCCTTTTTTTTTTTTGGTTAGAGGAGGAGGGCGGGTGGGAGACACTACAAGTGTGGTGTCTCGGGTTCAGAAACCGCCCAAATATATAGTGTTTTACTTACCCAGCAGCCCCCCAGCAGCCCCCTGGCCTCCGCCGAAAAACAAAAGGAAATTAAATTTACTTTCAACTGACTTTCCCAGCTGCTCACTCGCTCACACTCTGCTCCCGAAAAAGCTGCTGCACTGAAAGCAAGGCTTATGTTAGGATGAGACGTGAAGGCACAGTTAGGGCGCTTGAGAGCTACAAGCTAGCCAGGAAGGATCTAAAGGGAGAGCTAAGAAGAGCAAGGAGAGGACACGAGAAGTCATTGGCGGATAGGATCAAGGAAAACCCTAAGGCTTTCTATAGGTACATCAGGAAGAAAAGAATGACTGGAGTTAGATTCGGGCCAATCAAGGATAGTAGTGGGAAGTTGTGTGTGGAATCAGCGGAGATAGGGGAAGCGTTAAATGAATATTTTTCGTCAGTATTTACAGTAGAGAAAGAAAATGTTGTCGAGGAGAATACTGAGATTCAGACTACGAGGCTAGATGGGATTGAGGTTCGCAAGGAGGAGGTGTTAGCAATTTTGGAAAGTGTGAAAATAGATAAGTCCCCTGGGCCAGATGGGATTTATCCTAGGATTCTCTGGGAAGCCAGGGAGGAGATTGCAGAGCCTTTGTCCTTGATCTTTATGGCATCATTGTCCACAGGAATAGTGCCAGAGGACTGGAGGATAGCAAATGTTGTCCCCTTGTTCAAGAAGGGGAGTAGAGACAGCCCTGGTAATTATCGACCTGTGAGCTTTACTTCGGTTGTGGGTAAAATGTTGGAAAAGGTTATAAGAGACAGGATTTATAATCATCTTGAAAAGAATAAGTTCATTAGCGATAGTCGGCACGGTTTTGTGAAGGGTAGGTTGTGCCTTACAAACCTTATTGAGTTTTTCGAGAAGGTGACCAAACAGGTGGATGAAGGTAAAGCAATGGATGTGGTGTATATGGATTTCAGTAAGGCGTTTGATAAGGTTCCCCACTGTAGGCTATTGCAGAAAATACGGAAGTATGGGGTTGAAGGTGATTTAGAGCTTTGGATCAGAAATTGGCTAGCTGAAAGAAGACAGTGTGGTGGTTGATGACAAATGTTCATCTTGGAGTTTAGTTTCTAGTGGTGTACCGCAAGGATCTGTTTTGGGGCCACTGCTGTTTTTCATTTTTATCAATGACCTGGAAGAGGGTGCAGAAGGGTGGGTTAGTAAATTTGCGGATGACA
The DNA here is from genome assembly GCF_036365525.1 of Heterodontus francisci. NCBI lineage: Eukaryota > Metazoa > Chordata > Chondrichthyes > Heterodontiformes > Heterodontidae > Heterodontus > Heterodontus francisci. Next base: position 208,506,064 of record NC_090375.1, on the reverse strand, counting down.
CGAAGGTCGGTGGAGTTGTGGATAGTGCCGAAGGATGTTATAGGGTACAGAGGGACATAGGTAGGCTGCAGAGCTGGGCTGAGAGATGGCAAATGGAGTTTAATGCGGAAAAGTGTGAGGTGATTCACTTTGGAAGGAGTAACAGGAATGCAGAGTACTGGGCTAATGGGAAGATTCTTGGTCGTGTAGATGAACAGAGAGATCTTGGTGTCCAGGCACATAAATCCCTGAAAGTTGCTACCCAGGTTAATAGAGCTGTTAAGAAGGCATATGGTGTGTGAGCTTTTATTAGTAGGGGGATCGAGTTTCGGAGCCACGAGGTCATGTTGCAGCTGTACAAAACTCTGGCAAGACTGCACCTGGAGTATTGCGTGCAGTTCTGGTCACCGCATTATAGGAAGGATGTGGAAGCTTTGGAAAGGGTGCAGAGGAGATTTACTAGGATGTTGCCTGGTATGGAGGGAAGGTCTGACGAGGAAAGGCTGAGGGACTTGAGGTTATTTTCGTTGGGGAGAAGTAGGAGGAGAGGTGACTTAATAGAGACATATAAGATAATCAGAGGGTTAGATAGGGTGGATAGTGAGAGTCTTTTTCCTCGGATGGTGATGGCAAACACGAGGGGACATAGCTTTAAGTTGAGGGGTGATAGATATAGGACAGATGTTAGAGGTAGTTTCTTTACTCAGAGAGTAGTAGGGGCGTGGAACGCCCTACCTGCAACAGTAGTAGACTCGCCAACTTTAAGGGCATTTAAGTGGTCATTGGATAGACATATGGATGAAAATGGAATAGTGTAGGTCAGATGGTTTCACAGGTCGGCGCAACATCGAGGGCCGAAGGGCCTGTACTGCACTGTAATGTTCTAATTCTATAGGAAACAGGAGCAGGAATAGGTCATTCGGCCCGTCGAGCCTACTCCACTATTCAAATAGATCATGTCTCATCATTTACCCTACACCATTTTGTCTCTACTATCCTCATATTCCTTGATGTCATTAGTATCCAGAAATCTGTTGATTTCTGTCTTGAACACCCTCAGTGTTGGAGCTTCCACAGCCCTCTGAGGTAGAGAATTCCACATATTCACCACCCTCTGAGTGAAGAAATTCCTCCTCATCTCAATCTTAAATGACATTCCTCTTATTCTGAGACTGTGTCTCCTTGTTCTAGTCTCACCAGCCAGAGGAAACATCCTGTCCACACGTACCCTGTCACGCCCTGTAAGAATTTTGTAAGTATCAATGAGATCATCTCTCAATCTTCGACACTGTGGAGAATACAGTTTCTGCAATCTCTCCTCATAAGACAATCTTGCCAACCCAGGGATTAATCTGGTGAACCTCCATTGCACTCTCTCTATGGAAAATACATCTTTCTTTCGATCAGGAGAACAAAACTATACACAATGCTCCACGTGTGGTCTCACCAAGGCTTTATACAATTGCAGCAATACATCTTCAGTCGCCTACTCAAATCCCCTTGCAATGAAGGCCAACATACCATTTGCCATCTTAATTTCTTGCTGCATGAACAAGGACACTCAAGTCTCTTTGGACATCAACACTTCCCAACCTCTCACCATTTAAGAAATACTCTGCCTTTCTGGTTTTTTTCTATGAAAGTGGATCACTTATTTACACTGTATTCCACCTGCCCATTCACTTAGCCTGTCCAAATCCCCTGGAAGCCTCCTTGCATCCTTCTCACAATGTACATTCCCTCCAAGTTTTGTGTCATCCACAAATTTGGAAATATTACAATTGGTCCCCATATCCAAATCATTTATATAGATTGTGAACAGTTGTGACCCAAACAACGGTCCTTGTGGTACCCCACTAGTAACATACTGCCATCCTGAGAATGACCCATTTATTCCTACTTTCTGCTTTCTGTCTGTTAACTGATTCTCAATCAATTACGTATATTACACCCAATCCAATGCTCTGATTTTGTTACTAATCTCTTGTGTGAGACCTTATCAAAAGCCTTCTGAAAATCAAATCCAAAAACACCACATCCACTGGGATTCCTTTATCTGTACTACAAGGAACATCCTCAAAAAACTCCAACAGGTTTGTCAGACATGATTTTCCTTTCACAAATCCATTTTGACTCTGCCCAATCATATCATTATTTTTCAAGTGTTCAGTTATCTCATCCCATGTAATAAATTCTAGCATTTTCCCTACTACTGATGACAAACTAACAGGTTTGTCGATCTCCATTTTCTCTCACTTCCTTCTTAAATTGTGGGATTACATTTGCTACTTTCAAGTCTGCAGGAACCTTTCCAGAATCTATAGAATTTTGAAAGGAAATCACTGATTCATCCACTATCTCTATTGCTACCTCCTTCAAAACTCTGAGATGAAGCTCATCTGGTCCAAATGATTTATCAACTTTCAATCATTAATTTTTCATGTATAACCTCTTTATTGATACTAATTACTTTCAGTTCCTCATTTTTACAAGTCTCTTGGTTCCCTTGTATTTATGGGACATTTTCTGTGTTTTCATCCGTGAAGACAGATACAAAGTTATTGTTTAGTCTCTCCGCCATTTCCTCATTCTCCACCACCAACTCTTCTGTCTCTGCCTGCAATATAGCCACTTTCGTTCTTACTAATGTTTTCCTTTTCACATACCTAAAGAAGCGTTTACAGTCTGCCTTTATAGCTCGAACTAGATTGCATTCATAATCTCTTTTCCCTGTCCTTACCAGTTTCTTGGTCCTCATTTGTTTGGACTGTAAATTGCTCCCACGTTTTTCTGATGACTTTATAAATCACTTCCTTTGACCTAATGCAATCTTTAACTTCTTTTGTTAGCCACAGTCGATTTACCTTTCCTTTTGGGTGTTTGTGCCTTAAAGGAATGTACTTTGTTGTAAACTGTGTAATACTTCTTTAAACACTAGCCATTGCCTGTCTGCCGTCAAAACTTTACATGTATTTTCTCAGTCCACCAGAGCTAACTTGCTCCTCACACCTTCATAGTTTCCTTTGTTCAGATGTAAGACCCAAGTTTCAGAATGAACTATATCTCTTTCAAACTTAATGTCGAATTCTATCATATTGTGGTCACTGTTCCATAATGGCTCTTTTACAGAAAGGTTATTAATTAGCCCTTTCTCATTACATAATACAAAATCTAAAATAGCCTGATCTCCAGTTGGTTCTTCAACATACTGCTCCAGAAACACACTCCAGGAATTCATCCTCCACAGCATTTGTACTCATTCGGTTTACCCAATCTATATGTAAATTGAAATCACCCATTATTACTGTATTTCCCATGCTACATGCAGCTCTAATTTCCTGATGTATACCATGCCCAACATTACCACTACAGTTTGGTTCCTTTTAAACAATTCCCACCAATGTTTACTGCCCCGTGTTGTTTCTTAGCTCCACCCAAACTGATTCTACATCTTGCTCCTTTAATCAAAAATCCTCTCTCACTGATGTATTGATCTTGTTCCTTATTAACAGCGTAACCCCACCTCCTTTTCCACTCTGCCTATCCTTCCTAAATGACGAATATCCCTGAATATTCAGTTCCCAGTCCTGATCACCTTGTAACCACGCCTCCATAATGACAATTAAATCAAACCATTTACCTCTCTTTTTGCCTTCAAATCATCTACCTGGGTATGCGGCAGGTGGTGAGGGAACCAACACGAGGGGAAAACATCCTTGACCTCATCCTCACCAATCTGCCTGCCAATACTGCATGCATTCAGATAGAGTGCAATTAAATTTGTCTTAATTATTATTCCTCATTCCAATCCTATTTGATGTTTACCTTCATCTCATCTGCCTTCCAATTTCGCTTGTTGCTTTTCTATTTCCTGGAACCAGTTTTGCTTCCCTCCAATATGAGCTCCCTCTTAGGTTCTCAGCCCCCTGACAATTTAGTTTAAACCCTCCCCAACAGCGATCACAAATCTCCCTGCAAGGATGTTAGTCCTGGTCCTGCTAAGGAGCAAACGTCCATCTTGTACAGGCCCCACGTACCCCAGAACAGATCCTTATCCCTTAGAAATTGGATGCCCTCCCTCCTGCATCAATTCTCCAGCCATATATTAAAACACTTACCACAAATATCCCATTCCTCAATGATGGGGGAGCCCATCACATCAGTGCAAAAGATAACGCTGAAGCATTTGCAACAATCTTCAGCCAGAAGTGCTGAGTGGATGATTCATCTCAGCTTCCTGAAGTCCCCAGTATCACACATGCCAGTCTTCAGTCAATTCGATTCATTCTGCATGATATCAAGAAATGACTGAAGGCACTGGATACTGTAAAGGCTATGGGCCCTGACAGCATTCCGACAACAGTACTGGAGACCTGCGCTCCAGAACCTGTCACACTCCTAGCCAAGATGTTCCAGGATCGATACAACACTTGCATCTACCCGGCAATATGGAAAATTGCCCTGTTATGTCCTGTCCACAAAAAATAGGACAAGCCCAACCGGGCCAATTACCGTCCCATCATTCTACTCTCAATCATCAGTAAAGTGATGGAAGGTGTTTTCAACAGTGCCATCAAGCGGCACTTGCTTAGCAATCACCTGCTCAGTGACTTTCAGTTTGGCTTCCACCCGGGATGCTCAGCTCCTGACCTCATTAAAGCCTTAGCTCAAACATGGCTAAAAGAGCTGAACTCAAGAGGCGAGGTGAGAGTGACTGCCCTTGACATCAGGGCAGCATTTGACCGAGTATGGCATCAAGGAGCCCTAGCAAAACTGGAGTCAATGGGAATCAGGGGGAAAACCCTCTGCTGGTTGGAGTGATACCAAGTGCAAAGGGATATGGTTGTGGTTGTTGGAGGTCAATCCTATCAGCACCAGGACATCACAGCAGGAGTTCCTCAGGGTAGTGTCCAAGACCCAACCATCTTCAGCTGCTTCATCAATAACCTTCCTTCAATCATAAGGTCAGAAGTGCAGATGTTCACTGATGATTGCACAATGTTCAGCACCATTCCCAACTCCTCAGAGACTGAAGCAGCCCATGTAGAAATGCAGCAAGACCTGGACAATATCCAGGATGGGCTGATAAGTGGCAAGTAACATTCGTGCGACACAGGTGCCAGGCAATGACCATCTCCAACAAGAGAGAATCTACCCATCTCTCCTTAACATTAAATGGCATTATTGTCACAGAATCCCCACTATCAACAGCCTAGGGGCTGCCATTGGCTGGGAGGTGGTGGTGCAGTGGTATTGTCACTGGACTAGTAACCCAGAGACCCAGGGTATTGCTCTGGGGGCATGGGTTCAAATCCCAGCACAGCAGAAGATGGAATTTGAATTCAATTAATAAATCTGGAATTAAAAAGCTAGTCTAATGATGGCCATGAAACCATTGTCGATTGTTCGGAAAACTCATCTGGTTCATTAATGTCCTTTAGGGAAGGACATCTGCCGTCCTTACCTGGTCTGGCCTACATGTGATTCCAGACCCACAGCAATGTGATTGACTCTTACATGCCCTCGGAAATGGCCTAGCAAGCCATTCAGTTGAATCTAACCACTGCACCGTCAATAAAAAGAAATGAAACCAGACGGACCACCCAACATTGACCTAGACACCGGAAACAACAACGGCAAACCCAGCCCTGCAAAGTCCTCCTTACTAACATCTGGGGGCTTGTGCAAAGTTGGGAGATCTGTCCCACAGACTAGTCAAGCAACAGCCTGACATAGTCATACTCACGGAATCATACCTAACAGACAATGTCCCAGACACTGCCATCACCATCCCCGGGTATGTCCTGTCCCATCGACAGGACAGACCCACCAGAGGTGGTGGCACAGTGGTATACAGTAGGGAGGGAGTTGCCCTGGGAGTCCTCAACATTGACTCTGGACCCCATGAAGTCTCATGGCATCAGATCAAACACGGAGAAGGAAACTTCCCGCTGATTACCACCTACCACCCTCCCTCAGCTGACGAGTCAGTACTCCTCCATGTTGAACAGCACTTGGAGGAAGAATTGAGGGTGGCGAGGGCACAAAATTGTCTCTTGGTGGGGGTCTTAAATGTCCATCACCAAGAGTGGTTCTGTAGCACCACTACTGACCGAGCTGGCCAGGTCCTAATGGACATATCTGCGGGTATGTGGCATATGGTGAGGGAACCAACACGAGGGGAAAACATCCTTGACTTCATCCTCACCAATCTGCCTGCCGCAGATGCATCTGTCCATGACAGTATTGGTAGGAGTGACCACCGCTCAGTCCTTGTGGGGACGAGGTCCCATTTTCACATTGAGGATACCCTCCATCGTGTTGTGTGGCACTACCACCATGCTAAATGGGATAAATTTCAAACAGATTTAGCAATGCAAAACTGGGCATCCATGAGGCGCTGTGGGCCATCAGCAGCAGCAGAATTGTACTCAACCACAATCTGTAACCTCATGGCCCAGCATAGCCCCCACTCTACCATTACCATCAAGCCAGGAGACCAACCTGGTTCAATGAAGAGTGCAGGAGGGCATGCCAGGAGCAGCACCAGGCATACCTCAAAATGAGGTGTCAACCTGGTGAAGCTACAACTCAGGAGTTGTAGGGACAGGTGAGGATGTGGTAGGAATATGGGATTAGTGTAGGATTAGTATAAATGGGTGGTTAATGGTCGGCACAGACTCGGTGGGCCGTAGGGCCTGTTTCAGTGCTGTATCTCTAAATAAATAAAAAATAAATAAATAAAGTATCTGCGTGCCAATCTGTGTAAGCAGCATGTGATAGACAGAGCTAAGCGATCCCATAACCAACGGATCAGATCTAAGCTCTGCAGTCCTGCCGCATCCAGCCTTGAATGCAGGTGGACAATTAAACAACTAACTGGAAAAGGTGGCTTCACAAATGTACCCATCCTCAATGATGGACGAGCTCAGCACATCAGTCCGAAAGATAATACTGAAGCAGTTACAACAATCTCCCGCCAGAAGTGCTGAGTTGATGATACATCTCGGCCTCCTCTTGAAGTCTCCAACCCGACCAATTACCGCCCCTTCCGCCTACTCTCAATCATCAGTAAAGTGAATCAAGGTGTCATCTACAGTGCCATCAAGAGACACTTGCTTCGCAATAACCTGTTCAGTGACGCTCAGTTTAGGTTCTGCCAGGGGAACTCAGCTCCTGACCTTATTATAGCCTTGGTTCAAACATGGGCAATGGAGCTGAACTCAAGAGGTGAGGTGAGAGTGACTGCGCTTGACATCAAGGCAGCATTTGACCGAGTATGGCATCAAGGAGCCCTAGCAAAACTGGAGTCAATGGGAATCAGGGGGAAAGCCTCTGCTGGCTGGAGTCATACCTACTGCAAAGGAATATGGTTGTGGTTGTTGGAGAGCAATCATATGAGCTCCAGGACATCACTGCAGGAGTTCCTCAGGGTAGTGTCCTGGGTCCAACCATCTTCAGCTGCTTCATCAATGACCTTCCTTCAATCATAAGGTCAGAACTGGAGATGTTCTCTGATGATTGCACAATGTTCAGCACCATTCGTGACTCCTCAGATACTGAAGCAGTCCATGTAGAAATGCAGTAAGACTGGACAATATCCAGGCTTGGGCTGATAAGGGGCAAGTAACATTCACGCCACACATGTGCCAGGCAATGATCATCTGCAACAAGAGAGAATCTAACCATCTCCCCTTGACATTCAATGGCATTACCATCGCTGAATCCCCCACTAGCAAAATCCTAGGGGCTACCATTGACCAGAAACTGAACTGGAGTAGCCATACAAATACCATGGCCAAAAGAGCTGGTCAAAGGCTAGGAATCCTGACGCAAGTAACTCACCTCCTGACTCCCCAAAGGCTGTCCACCATCTACAAGGCACAAGTCAGGAGTGTGATGGAATACCCCCCACTTGCCTGGATAAGTGCAGCTCCAATAGCACTCAAGAAGCTTGATATCATCCAGGACGAAGCAGCCCGCTTTATTGGCACCACATCCACATTCATTCACTGCCTCCACCACCAACGCACAGCGGCAGCAGTGTGTACCATCTACAAGATGCACGGCAGCAATGCACCAAGGCTCCTTAGACAGCACCTTCCAAATGCGCGATCTCTACTAACTAGAAGGACTAGGGCAGCAGATGAATGGGAACATCACCACCTGCGAGTACCCCTCCAAGCCACACACCATCCTGACTTGGAACTATATCGCCGTTCCTTCACTGTCGCTGGGTCAAAATCCCGGAACTCCCTTCCCACCAATTTGCTGTACCTTAGCCACATGGACTGCAGTGGTTCAAGAAGGTAGCTCAGCACTGCCTTCTCAGGGGAAATTAGGGATCGGCAATAAATGCTGGTCCAGCAAGCGATACCCACATCCCATGTACAACATAAAAAACTTAATCTTCCTATTCCACAGCTCACTAGCACTTGGCTACTGCTTTTTAATTTCTTTTACTGCTTTTGAGCTCCTGCTTTTTAATTTCTCTCCTAGCTCCTTAAAATTTGTTTTCTGGACCTCATTCCTCTTCTTACCTATGTTGTCAGTACCTTGTGGATCACAACCTCTGGCTGTTCACCCTCCCCAGAAGAATTTCCTGCTGTTGTTCTTTGACATCCATTACCCTGGCACCGGGGAGGCAACATACATTCGTGGTGTTACATTTGCGGCCACAGAAACGCTTGTCTGTTCCTCTAACGAATGAATCCCCTATCACTATTGCCCTTCCACTCTTCTTCCTCTCCTCCTGGGCAGTTGAGCCACCGGTGGTGCCGCGGACTTGGCTCTGGCTGCACTCTTCTGAGGAATCATTGGCCTCACCAGTATCCACAATACAGAACTGGTTAGCCAGCGAGATCGACTCAGTGGGCTCCTACACTAATACCTGTTCTCTTAGACTGCCTGACATGGTGCATCCATGAGTTCCCACATACCACAAGAGGCACATTTCACTCGACATGAGCTGCCCTGCTATACCTTAGTTTTACAAGCTAATTATTATCAGTGTAATAAGTAGAATAACTTAACAGTTACTCACTATCAGCTTCTTCCCCTGTACCGAAGCAAGAACCAAATAGTGGAGACTGAAAAGGCAGAAAAAGAAGAGACAAGGAGCACCTCATTCCTCTTATCACTGAACTTCCTCACACACCAAACTCACAGCATCAGACTCTGTCCAAGAAGCACTTTCTCATTAGTAATTAGTAATAAATTCTTTTCTTTTGGGCCTCCTTATCTCAAGAGACAATGGATACGCACCTGGAGGTGGTCAGTGGTTTGTGAAGCAGCGCCTGGAGTGGCTATCAAGGCCAATTCGAGAGTGACAGGCTCTTCCACAGGTGCTGCAGAGAAATTTGTTTGTCGGGGCTGTTGCACAGTTGGCTCTCTCCTTGCGCCTCTGTCTTTTTTCCTGCCAACTACTAAGTCTCTTCAACTCGCCACACTTTAGCCCCACCTTTATGGCTGCCCGCCAGCTCTGGCGAACGCTGGCAACTGACTCCCACAACTTGTGATCAATGTCACAGGATTTCATGTCGCGTTTGCAGACGTCTTTAAAGCGGAGACGTGGACGGCCGGTGGGTCTGATACCAGTGGCGAGCTCGCTGTACAATGTGTCTTTGGGGATCCTGCCATCTTCCATGCGGCTCACATGGCCACGCCATCTCAAGCACCACTGCCTCAGTAGTGTGTACAAGCTGGGGATGTTGGCCGCCTCGAGGACTTCTGTGTTGGAGATACGGTCCTGCCACCTGATGCCAAGTATTCTCCGGAGGCAGCGAAGATGGAATGAATTGAGACGTCGCTCTTGGCTGGCATACGTTGTCCAGGCCTCGCTGCCATAGAGCAAATTACACCACCGAAAACCTCAATAATACCAACCTTACCACTTATCAGGTATAGCTGAAAATAGAGACATGTTGTCGAAGCTTTTTGTCTTGTACTCATCAGGACATTATGCAAGAATAACCAATGTAAATGAAAACAACAACTTTCCTGCACGAGAAGAGAGTGCTGATTGGTTGGCAAGTGAACTCTGATTGGTAAAGGTGTTACCATGGAGAATGCACCAGTTTACGGTAACGGACAGTTCACTGCCAAGTTTTGTCGAAATTTAAAACAGGCAGCTTGACTCTGATTGGTCAAGGCATTGCCCTGAGAATGAACAAGCGAATGGCTGTCACTTATTTTGTTCAGCTGAAACAGGCACAATGTGTGTACGCGTTATTTATGTCTGCAAACAACAGGGCCCTGTGTATTAATATATGTAGCTTCCAGTACACACAAATGCGCCACATTGTGAGCCATGACATCACTGTTCGTTGTTTTTCACTCTTCAAACCCCACCATGCGCCAACCTCCAGACACAGCCGCAGACAGTCTGCCTCTTCACTCTTTCATGTTAGTGTGGGCCCTGAGCCTCGGGCTGGATTTATAGGTGCTTCTCCTGTTGCGATTCCTCCCATGTCTGCTGTCTCTCTGGTCTCCCATGTAAGTGCTGGCTCTGAGCCTCAGGCTGGATTTATAGGTGCCTCTCCGGTTGAGATTCCTCCCAGGTCTGCTGCTCTCGGGTCTTCCAGGATGCAATGTGGGAATGCATTCAGTCTGAAGGACTGGGGAATTCATCAACATCACCGGAAAGCAGCAGCATGATAGAACTGTTCAGTGGTATCCATTGCTAGCTTTCCTAAGGCCTAGGGTGCAAGTGAGGAGGCTAGTGTAGAATTTCAAAAGGGCATAGATAGGCTTGTGGAATGGGCAGACAAGTGGCAAATGAAATTTAATACAGAGAAATATAAAATGATTCACTTTGGCCAGAAGAACAAGGAGAGACAATGTAAAATAAAGTGTGCAATTCGAAAGGGGATGCAGGAGCAGAGAGACCGAGATTTATATGCTGATAGATCATTGAAGGTGGCAGGATAGGTTGAAAGAGTGTTTTTTTTAATTCATTCATGGAATGTGGGCATCGCTGGCTAGGCCAGCATTTATTGCCCATCCCTGATTGCCATTGAGAAGGTGGTGGTGAGCTGCCTTCTTGGACCGCTGCAGTCCATGTGGGGTAGGTACACCCACAGTGCTATTAGGAAGGGAGTTCCAGGATTTTGACCCAGCGACAGTGAAGGGACGGCGATATAGTTCCAGGTCAGGATGGTGTGTGACTTGGAGGGGAATTTGCAGGTGGTGGTGTTCCCATGTATTTGCTGCCCTTGCCCTTCTAGTTAGTAGAGGTCACGCATTTGGAAGGTGCTGTCTAAGGAGCCTTGGTGCATTGCTGCAGTGCATCTTGTAGATGGTACACACTGCTGCCACTGTGCGTCGGTGGTGGAGGAAGTGAATGTTTGTAGATGGTGTGCCAATCAAGCAGACTGCTTTGTCTTGGATGATGGTGAGCTTCTTGAGTGTTGTTGGAGCTGCACTTATCCAGGCAAGTGGAGAGTATTCCATCACACTCCTGACTTGTGCCTTGTAGATGGTGGACAGAATTTGGGGAGTCAGGAGGTGAGTTACTCGCCTCAGGATTCCTAGCCTCTGACCTGCTCTTGTAGCCACTGCATTTATATAGCTACTGCAGTTCAGTTTCTGGTCAATGTTAGTCCCTAGGATGTTGATAGTGGGGGATTCAGAGATGGTAATGCCGTTGAATGTCAAGGGGAGATGGTTAGATTCTTTCTTGTTGGAGATGGTCATTGCCTGGCACGTGTGTGGCATGAATGTTACTTGCCACTTATCAGCCCAAGCCGGGATATTGTCCAGTCTTGCTGCATTTCTACGCGGACTGCTTCAGTATCTGAGGAGTCACGAATGGTACTGAACATTGTGCAGTCATCAGCGAACATCCCCAGTTCTGACCTTATGATTGAAGGAAGGTCATTGATGAAGATGGTTGGGCCTAGGACACTACCCTGAGGGACTCCTGCAGTGACGTCCTGGAGCTGAGATGATTGACCTCCAACAACCACAACCATCTTGACTCCAGCCAGCGGAGGGTTTTCCCCCTGATTCCCATTGACCTCAGTTTTGCTAGGGCTCTTTGATGAAATACTCGGTCAAATGCTGCCTTGATGTCAAGGGCAGTCACTCTCACCTCACCTCTTGAGTTCAGCTCTTTTGTCCATGTTTGAACTAAGGGTGTAATGAGGTCAGGAGCTGAGTGGCATTGGCGGAACCCAAACTGAGCATCACTGAGCAGGTTATTGCGAAGCACGTGCTGCTTGATGGCACTGTTGATGACACTTTCCATCACTTTACTGATGATCGAGAGTAGGCTGATGGGGCGGTAGTTGGGTGGGTTGGATTGTCCTGCTTTTTGTGTACAGGACATACCTGGGCAATTTTCCACAATGCAGGGTTAATGCCAGTGTTGCAGCTGTATTGGAATAGCTTGGCAAGGGGCACGGCAAGATCTGGAGCACACGTCTTCAGTACTATTGCCAGAATATTGTCAGGGCCCATAGCTTTTGCAGTATCCAGTGCCTTCAGTCGTTTCTTATATCATGCAGAGTGAATCAAGTTGGCTGAAGCCTGACATCTGTGATGCTGGGGATTTCAGGAGGAGGCCGAGATAAATCATCAACCCGGCACTTCTGGCTGAAGATTGTTGCAAATGCTTCAGCCTTATCTTTCGCACTGATTTGCTGGGCTCCCCCATCATTGAATATGGGGATATTTGTGGAGCCACCTCCTTCAGTTAGTTGTTTAATTGTCCACCACCATTCACGGCTGGATGTGGCAGGACTGCAGAGCTTAGATCTGATCCGTTGGTTATGGGATTGCTTAGCTCCGTCTATCGCATGCTGCTTACACAGTTTGGCATGCAAGTAGTCCTGGGTTGTAGCTTTACCAGGTTGACACCTCATTTTGAGGTATGTCTGGTGTTGCTCCTGGCATGCCCTCCTGCACTCTTCATTGAACCAGGATTGGTCTCCTGCCTTGATGGTAATGGTAGAATGAGGGATATGCTGGGCCATGAGGTTACGGATTGTGGTTGAGTACAATTCTGCTGCTGCTGATGGCCCACAGCACCTTATGGATGCCCAGTTTTGCATTGCTAGATCTGTTCGAAATCTATCCCATTTAGCACTGTGATAGTGCCACACAACACGATGGAGGGTATCCTCAATGTGAAGGTGGGACTTCATCTCCACAAGGACTGTGCGGTGGTCTCTCCTACCAATACTGTTATGGACAGAAGCATCTGCGGCAGGCAGATTGATGAGGAGGAGGTCAAGTATGTTTTTCCCTCGTGCTGGTTCCCCCACCATATGCCGCAGACCCAGTCTCGCAGATATGTCCTTTAGGACTCAGCCAGCTCGGTTAGTAGTGGTGCTACCGAGCCACTCTTGGTGATGGACATTGAAGTCCCCCACCCAGAGTACATTTGGTACCCTTGCCACCCTCTGTGCTTCCTCCAAGTGGTGTTCAACTTGGAGGAGTACTGAGTCATCAGCTGAGGGAGGGTGGTAGGTGGTATTCAGTAGGAGGTTACCTTGCCCATGTTTGACCTGATGCCATGAGACTTCATGGGGTCCGGAGTCGATGTTGAGGACTCCCAGGGCAACTCTCTCCCTACTGTAACACTAAAGCATGCAGCATCTTAGGCTTTATTAACAGGGGCATAGAGTAAAAATAAAACAAGAAAGTTATGCTAAACTTATATAAAACACTGGTTTGGCCTCAACTGGGTCTGGAGAGTAGATAGGGAGGAACTGTTCCCATTGGTGGAAGGATCGAGAGCAAGAGGACTACGGGGATAAAGCAGGGGAGTGGTACTAGGTGAATTGCTCTTTCAGAGAGCCAGTGCAGACACAGCGGGTCAAATGGCCTCCTTCTGTGCGGTAACAGTTCTGTGACACTATGATCTCCAACAGAGAACATCCAAAGCAGGATGTGATTCTGCTCCCTGAAAGTAGAGACTGGATATGTCAACATGCCAACGCTGGATATGTTGTAAGTTGTCACGATGCATTCCATCATTCAACTTTTTGCCTTCCCTGACCTCTTCAAAAACTTGATCGAAGTTATATAGGAACAGGAGGAGACCATTCAGCCCCTCAAATCTTTCCCACCATTCAGTTAGATCATAGCTGAATCTGTATTTTGCCTCCATCTACCTGCCTTGGTTCCGTAACCCTTAATACCCTAAATCTATCCCATGGTAATGTTCCTTTGTTAAAATACTTTTTGAGGATTCATATTTCAGAAATATGGGCATTGGTTCATTTGGGAAAACTGAAAAGATTGCATGGATGTGTTTTTTTTTTAACAAGTGTCACTGAGAGGTCGTGTTTGAACAAAAAACCTTTACAGGATGTCAAATGCCTTCAGCTCAATAAACCACAGAAGTCTTGATGACTTGGGGAGATGCTTACAGAGAAGTGACATGTCAAGAGTTATGGTGATCAGGAGGTGTCGCTTTTGGGTATTGTTTTGGTTCAGTCGGGGTGTGGACAGTGTTGAAAGCAATTGGATTTGTAGCCTGTTGAAAAACAACCAGCTCCTCTTTCTCTTGGAAAACCCTATGAATCCGGTAAGTGAGAGCTAAAAACTCTGATCATGCATTTCTCCTGAGACGCTGTTGGAGGGCCTGCCAGATTAATTCTTGATGCCTCCTGAAAAGAACTGCTCCAGGCAAGATCCCAGTGATCTCTCTACATGTACTCAGATGCCAAACTGTATGCCATTTTTGGGGCACAACATATCTCACCCTTTTTCTTCAAGAATTAGCCAAAGTACTCTTTGTTATCTTTTTTTAATTCAATCAGTTTGTGTGTGTGTGTGTGTGTGCGCTGGATATTTAAGAAGGGATCTTTCATATTTCAAACTGTGTGATACCATCAACTGCGTTGCTTCATTATTGGATAAGTCTTGTTTTATAATAAACTGATAATTTTGTTGTATCTTAAAGAAACTTGGTTGATGTATTTTATTTTGGGATAACGAGTAGTGTATATGATTGACCATTTCAGTAACTGGGTAAACATTGAGATATATGTTGTGACATGTGGAGATGTAGAACTAGAAAAGACAGTGCATTCCTCGCGCCTCGGCCATAGCATCATCTTAAACACCTCAATTAGATCATCCCTATATTTTATATACTCGAGGCAATACAAACCTAGTCTATGTAACCTGTCCTAATTTACCCCTTTGACCAGAATCATTCTTGATAGGTCAGAATGTCACTCTCATCATGCTGAACAAGCGGCTTAAATGCAGGATTGCTGAGCCCAGACTAAGCCAATAAGAACATAGAAAATAGAAGCAGGAGTCAGTCTGTGCTGACCAACAACCACCCATTTATACTAACCCTACACTAACCCCATATTCTCTACCACATCCCCACCATTCTACGACCACCTACCTACACTAAGGGCAATTTACAATGGCCAATTTACCTATCAACCTGCAAGTCTTTTGGAGGTGGGAGGAAACCAGAGCACCCGGCGGAAACCCACGCAGACACAGGGAGAACTTGCAAACTCCGCACAGGCAGTACCCAGAATTGAACCCGGGTCTCTGGAGCTGTGAGGCTGCAGTGCTAACCACTGCGCCACTGTGCTGCACTGGGGCTGAGAATTCCAAAGATTCACAACCTTTGGTGAAGTGAGTGAAGAAATTTCTCATATCGGTCCTAAACAGGTGAACTCTTATTCTGAGACTGTGATCACAACTTGTCGGCGATCCAGGCAGGGGAAAAAGCCTCTCAGCAACTACCATCAAGCAATTGAAGAATTTTATAATTTTCGATGCCATCATCTGTCATTCTTCTAAACTTGAGAGAAAACAAGCCCATTTTTCTCAATCACTCCCTATAGGACAGTCCTCACACCTTAGAAATCAATCTAGTGAACATTTGTTGCACAGCCTGTAACATAATTACATCCTTCCTTAGGTACAGACCCAAAATTATTCAGAGTACTCCAGGTGAAGTCTCACAAAAGCCCTTTGTAATTGTAGTAAGACTTCCTTATTCTTCGATTCCACCCTGCTCACAATAAAGGTTAATAAACCATTTACTTTCCTAATTGTTTGTTGTAGCTGCATGTTAACTTCGTGTTTTTTGTACAAGGCCCAAATCCCACTGAACACCAACTAGTCTCTCAAATTTAAAAATAGGTCTTTTCTATTCTTCCAACCAAAGAGGATAATTTCACATTTCCCCACATTATACAGCATCTGCCACCTTCTTGCTTAACCAGTCTATATCACTTTGCAGCCTCTTTGCACCCTCCTCGCAGCTTACTTTCGCAAACAACTTTGTATCACCAGCAACGTGGATATATTCCATTCGGTCCCTTCATTTAACACATTGATTTCGATTGTAAATAGATGAGGCCCAAGCACTGATCTTTCTGACACCTCACTAGCCAAAACTTGCAGAGTGGAAAATTGCAGTTTTCTCCTGTTCACAAAAGCAGGACAAATGCACTTGAGACAATTACCATTCCATTAGTCTACGTTCAACCATCGGCAAAGTGATGGAAGATGTTGTCGGCAGTGCTATCAAACAACACTTTCTCTCTAATAGCCTGCTCACTGATGTTCAGTTTGGTTTTCATCAGGACCACTTGGCTCCAGACCTCATTACAACCTTGGTCCGAATATGGACAAAAGAACAGAATTCCAGCAGTGAGGTGAGAGTGACTGCCCTTGATATCAAGGCAGCATTCGACCAAATGTAGAATCAAGGAGTCCCAGCAAAATTAAAGTCATTGAGAATCAAGGGGAAAACTCCCCACTTGCTGGACTCCTATCTAGCACAAAGTAAGGTGGTTGTGATTGTCGGAGGCCGATCATCTCAATCACAGGACATTGCTGTAGGAGTTTCTCAGGGCAGTGTTCTAGACTCAAACATCTGTAGCTGCTTCATCATTTGTTTTTTTATTCATACATGGGATGTGAGCATTGTTGTCAAGGGCAGTATTTATTGTCCATTCCTGATTGCCCTTGAGAAGGTGGTGGTAAGCCACCTTCTTGAACCACTATAGTCCATGTGGTACAGGTACACCCAGCGTGCTGGTAGGGAGGGAGTTACAAGATTTTGATGCAGCGACATATTTCCAAGTCAGGATGGTGCGTAACATGGAGTGGAACCTGTAGGTGGTGGTGTTCCCATACATCTGCTGCCTTGTTCTTCTAGGTGGTAGAGGTCATAGATTTGCAAGGTGCTGTCGGAACAGCCCTGGAAATTTACTGCAGTGCATCTTGTAGATGGTACACACTGCTGCCACTGTGCGTCAGAGATGAAGGGAGTGAATGTTGAAGGTGGTGGATGGTGTGCTGATCAAGTGGGCTTCTTTATCCTGGATGGTGTCGAGCTTTTTGTGTGTTGTTGGAGCCGCACTCACCCAGGTAAGTGGACAGTATTCTATCACACTTCTGACTTGTGCCTAGTAGATGGTGGACAGGCTTTGGGGAGTCAGGAGGTGAGTTACTCACCACACAGTTCCCAGTCTCTGACTTGTGCCTTGCAGCCTCAGTATTTATATGGTTGGTCCAGTTGAACATCTGGTCAATATTGACCCTCAGGATGTTGATGGTGGGTTATTGAGCAAAGCTAATTGAACATCAAAGGGAGATAGTTACATTATCTCCTGTTGAGATGGTCATTGCCTGGCACCCTTGTGGCGCAAATGTTACTTGCCACTTATCAGCCCAAGCCTGGATGTTGTCTTGTTGCATCTGGACACGGACTGTTTCTGTATCTGAGGAGTCGTGAATGGTGCTGAACATTGTGCAATCATCAGTGAACATCCCCACTTCTGACCTTATGATGGAGGGAAGGTCATTGATGAAGCAGCTGAAGATGGTTGCGCCTAGGACACTACCCTGAGGAATTCCTGCTGAAAAGTTCTGGGGCCGAGATGATTGACCTTCAATTAGCAAAAGCATCTTTCTTGGTGCTAGGTCTGACTCCAATCTGTGGAGAGTTTGCCTCTGATTCCCATTGACTTTAAATTTCACTGGGCTTCTTGATGCCATACTCAGTCAAATGCTGCCTTGATGTCAAGGGCATTCACTCTCACCTTGCCTCTAGAATTCAACTCTTTTATTCATATTTGATTCAAGGGTGGAATGAGGCCTGTAGACATATGGCCCTGGCAGAACACAAACTGAGGTTTAGTGAATAGGTTATTAGATTAGAGATACAGCACTGAAACAGGCCCTTCGGCCCACTGAGTCTGTGCCAACCATCAACCACCCATTTATACTAATCCTACACTAATCCCATATTCCTACCAAACATCCCCACCTGTCCCTATATTTCCCTACCACCTACCTATACTAGTGACAATTTATAATGGCCAATTTACCTATCAACCTGCAAGTCTTTTGGCTTGTGGGAGGAAACCGGAGCACCCGGAGAAAACCCACGCAGACACAGGGAGAACTTGCAAACTCCACACAGGCAGTACCCAGAATCGAACCCGGGTCCCTGGAGCTGTGAGGCTGCAGTGCTAACCACTGCGCCACTGTGCCGCCCTATTGTTAAATGCTGCTTGATAGCACTGTCAACAGCAACTTCCATCACTTTGCTGATGATTGAGAGAAGATGATGGGGCGGTAATTGGCTGAATTGTATTTGTTCAACTTTTTGCGGACAGAACATAACTGGGCAATTTTCCACATTGCCGTGTAGATGCCAGTGTTGTGCTGTACTGGAACAGATTGGCTCGGGGTGCGGCAAGTTCTGGAGCACCAGTCTTCAGTATTATTGCTGGAATTTTGTCATGGCCCATAATCTTTGCAGTATCCAGTGCCTTCAGTCGTTTCTTGATATCACTGGGAGTGAATTGAATTGGCTAAAGACTGGCATCTGTGATGCTGGGGAGCTCAGGAGGAGGCCGAGATGGATCATCAACTCGGCAGTTCTGGCTGAAGATGGTTTCAAATGCTTCAGCCTTGTCTTTTGCACCCTTGTTCTGGGCTCCTCATAATTCAGGATGGGGATATTTGTGGAGCCACCTCCTCCTCTTAGTTGTTTAATTGTCCACTAACATTCACGACTGGATGCAGTAGGACTGCAGAGGTTAGATCTGATCCATTGGTTATGGGATCATTTAGCTCTGTCTATCGCATGCTGCATCCATCGTTTGGCATGCAAGTAGTCCTGTGTTGTAGCTTCACCAAGCTGACACCTCATTTTTAGCTATGTCTGATGCTGCTCCTGCCATGCCCTTTTCACTCTTCATTGAACCAGGGCTGATGCCCTGGCTTGATGGTAATGGTGGAGTGGGGTGTATGCCGGGTCATGAGTTTATAGATTGTGGTTGAGTACAGTTCCGTTGCTGCTGATGGCCCACAGCGCCTCATAGAATCCCAGTTTTGAGTTATTAGATCTGTTCGAAATCTATCCCATTTAGTACAGTGGTAGTGCCACACAACACGATGGAGAGTATCCTTAATGTGAAGACGGGACTTTGTCTCCACAAGGACTGTGGTCACTCCTGCCAATAATGTCATGCACTGGTGCATCTACGGCAGGCAGATTGGTGAGGACGAGGTGAAGTATATTTTTTCCTCTTGTTATTTCCCTCACCACCTGTCTCAGACCCAGTCTAAGAGCTATGTTTAACAGCAGACACAGCCCCTCAGGGACAGTGGGCATTGGGTTTCACCACTATTGCTGAATTCTCCCAGGTGCAGGGCATCATCGATTGCACCCATGTGGCCATCAAGGCACCCAGTGACCGGCCAGTGAGAGTCATCAACAGTAAGGCTTTCCACTCTCTCAACGTCCAACTGGTCTGTGACCAAAACAAGAGATTTCTCCATGTGCTTTCCTGGCAGCTACCATGACTCCTTCATCCTCCACCAGTCCACATCTTCATTCCAACCCCCAAATTGCATTGGTGGATCTGAGGAGACAAAGGAACAGCCTTAAAGTGATGGCTAATGAGCCCCTGTATGAGAAGCCCAGACAGAAACACAGGGAAGACACAAGCAATACCACCTGTTCAGTACGACAACCATTGAGCAGTTCATTGGGCTTCTGAAGATGTGATTCCAGAGCCTGGACCGGTCAGGTGATGCCCTCCAATACCCTTCTACAATGGTCTCCGTCATTGTGGTGATCTGCTGCATTCTCCATAACATGGCCCTGCAGAGAGGTGTGAACCTGGAGGATAGTGAGGCCCTGGAAGGAGGCAGCTCATCAGTGGAATAGCAGGAGAAGGTGGTGAGAGAGGAGGAGGAAGTGGAGGCAGAGGGAGATGACGCTGGATAGAGAGGTGTCCCTGCTGCACAAAGACATGACCGGGCATGGTTCGGAGCGTGAAGGGCTCGTGAGGATGCCGAGAATGACAGGGATCGTCTGATTCAGGAATGTTTCACCTGAGTCTCGCTGAACTAGGTTGAGGGTCTCGGTATGGAAGTAAGGCTGAGTTACCTGTGCTGACAAATCCCGGACACAACTCGGAACATCTAAACACTTACAACCAATGAGGGAAGCACATCTGCCCAGAGGCTTTGTCCTCACCGTGAAGGATCCTGTTACCTCTTTCAGCACCTAGTGACCCCTTCCCTTTCATGGCAGAAATAAAAGCAGACCCAGACTGGTGGCTTGGGAATCATCATTTATGCAGTGCACAGAGAGGAAAACAGTAGACAGAGACAGTAAGAACACATCCCAGTGACCAACTCAGTGCTCTGTGTGATGTGGCGCAGTTGTTAGCACTGCAGCCTCACAGCTCCAGTGACCCGGGTTCAATTCTGGGTACTGCCTGTGTGGAATTTGCAAGTTCTCCCTGTGTCTGCGTGGGTTTCTTCCGGGTGCTCTGGTTTCTTCCCACATGCCAAAGACTTGCAGGTTAATAGGTAAGTTAGCCATTATAAATTGCCCCTAGTATAGGTAGGTGGTAGGGAAATATAGGGACAGATGGGGATGTCGTAGGAATATGGAATCAGTATAGGATTAATATAAATGGGTGGTTGATGGTCGGCACAGCCTCGGTGGGCCTGTTTCAGTGCTGTATCTCTAAATAAAAAAAAAATAAAGGATTGATTTTTCCTCTGCATCTGAGTGAAATACGGGAGATTGCAAACTTAATTCCTTTCCTCACACTCTCTCCTCGTCGGTCTCTTTCAGTTTCCTCCCTTCTTTATCTCTTTCTGTCTTGACCTCCCTCCAAATGCTCCTAAACTCCAGGAATTAAACCACAGCTCAGTCCCTTCATTTAAACCGATGACTGCTGCTTTAACAAAGTCCATCCTCCTGATTTGATTGAAGTTTCCAAGGTAGAGTCTGAGAGTCATTAGGGCATAGAAGGAGGCCATTTGGCCCTTCGACTGTCTGCAGAGAATCCAGTCAGTCCCATTCCTCCATTCTACCCCCGTTGCCCTGTAAATTTCTTTTCCTCAAATTTCCTTTTGAAATCACTGATCGTCTCCGCTTTCATCACCCTCATAGGCAGCGAGTTCCAGATCATTACCACTCGCTGTGTAAAAAAGTTCTTCCTCACATCCCCTCTGTATCTCTTGCCCAAAACCTTCAATCTGTGTCCCCTAGTTCTTGTACCTTCAGCTAATGGGAACAGATTTTCTTTCTCTACCTTATCTAAACCTATCATCATCTTGTACAATTCGATAAAAACTCCTCTCAAATTCCTTTGCACCAAGGAGGAAAACCCTAGCTTCTCCAACCTAAACTTGTAGCTAAATTGTCTCATCCTGGAACCATTCTGGTAAATCTCCTCTGCACCCTGTCAAGGACCCTCACATCCTTCCGAAAGTATGGTGACCAGAACTGGACACAATACTCGGGTTGTGGCCTAACCAAAGCTTTCTAAAGGTTTAGCATAACTTCCCTGATTTTGTACTCTACCTATGAAGCCTAAGGTCCCATATGCTTTGCTAACCACTCTCTCAATATGTCCTGCCATCTTCAAAGATCGATACACATGTACTCCCAGGTCCCTCTTTCTCTGTACACTCTTTAGAACTATGCCTTTAGTATATATATATATACTATATTTAGTATATATATATATATATATATATATACTATATATAGACATATATTGCCTCTCCCTATCCCTTCTGCCAAATGCATCATCTCACACTTCTCTGTATAAAATTCCATCTGCCACTTGTCTTCCCATTTTGCTAGCCTATTTATGTCCTGTGGCACTTGATTGGTATCATCCTCACTGTTTGCCAAACTTCCATGTTTGGTATCATCGACAGATTTTGAAATTCTACTCTGTATTCCAATTTTGCAGTCATTTATATATAGCAAAAAAGCAGTGGTCCTCGCACTGAACCTTGGGGAACACCACTGTCTACCATCCTCCAGTCTAAAAAACAACCATTTACCACGACTCCCTATTTTCTGTCCTTAAGCAAATTTTTATCCAATCTGCCACTGACCCTCCTTTTCCATCAGCATCAATTTTATTAACCAGATTTTTATATGGTACTTTGTCAAATACTTTTCTATCAACTTTCTCTGTTACTTCACAAAAATTAAATTAGTAAAACATAATCTGCCTTTTACAAATCAGTCTGGATCTCCTGAATCAGCTCAAACCGCTACAAGTGCCTCTTGATTTTTTTCCCTGATTATTGTTTCTCAAATCTTTCCCACCACTGATGTTAAACTGACCAGCCTGTAGTTATTAGGAATGTCCTTACATCCTGTTTGGAGTAATGGTCTCACATTTGCCACTCTCCAATCAGCAGGTGGTTTCCTTGCTCATGTTTAACCTGATGCCATGAGACTTCAGAGGTTTTGGAGTCAATGTTGAGATCACTCCCTCCTGACCGTATACTCTCTGCCACTACCTCTGGTGGGTCTGTCCTGCCAATGGGACAGGATATACCCAGAGATGGTGATGGAAGAGTCTGGGACATTGGCTGGAAGGAATGATTCATTAAGTATGACTATGTCAGGCTGTTGCTTGACTTGTGGGACAGAAAAGCAGAGGGGAAATGAGGAGACATTACTTGTTAAGATTTAGAATGGTGGTGAAACCGGATTACAAGGGATCTTACACAAGGCAATTGGAAATGGGCTTGAAGAGTGTGATATATTTGGGTGGCACTAACAGACAAATATGGACACCAAGCATGACCAGTTCAAGGAGTGTTCATTTATATCATGATGTCATCACGCCAGAATATCATTACTTCATAGAAACATAGAAAATAGGAGCAGGAGTAGGCCATTCAGCCAATCGAGCCTGCTCCGCCATTTATTATGATCATGGCTGATCATCCAACCCAGTAACCTGTTCCTGCTTTCGTCCCATACCCTTTGATCCCTTTAGGCTCAAGAGCTATATCTAACTCTTTCTTGAAAACATACAATGTTTTGGCCTCAACTGCTTTCTGTGGTAGTAAATTCCACAGGTTCACCACTCTCTGAGCGAAGAGATTTCTCCTCATTTCAGTCCTGAAAGGTTTACTCCGTGTCCTTAGACTATAAGCCCTGGTTCTGGACTCCCCCACCATCGGGAACATCCTTCCTGCATCTACCCTGTCAAGTCCTGTTAGAATTTTATCGGTTTCTATGACATCCCCCTCACTCTTCTGAACTCCAGTGAATATAATCCTAAGCAACCCAATCTCTCCTCATACGTCAGTCCCGCCGTCCCAGGAATCAGTCTGGTAAACCTTCGCTGCACTCCCTCTATAGCAAGAACATCCTTCTTCAGATAAGGAAAACAAAACTGCACACAATATTCCAGGTGTGGCCTCACCAAGGCCCTGTATAATTGCAGCAAGGCATCCCTGCTCCTGTACTCGAATCCTCTCGCTAAGAAGGCCAACATACCATTTGCTTTTTTTACCGCCTGTTGCACCTGCATACTTATATTTCATATTATACTTCATATTATACAATACATTGCACTGTTTCCTCTTTCAAAAGAAAAGTGTTCTACTCAACAATGAACTATATTTACTACTCAAATATAATAACTGGCTTACAAAGTCTTTCTGATCTCCTTACAGGTTTTGGTGTCGAGTCAGGTTTTGGACTGCTTGGTTTTGGTTGAAGAAGTTAAAGAGGACCTTGTTTCTTTCTGAGAAATCAGTGTCTCAGGCACAGAACAAAGAACAAAGAACAAAGAAAATTACAGCACAGGAACAGCCCCTTCGGCCCTCCAAGCCTGCGCCGATCCAGATCCTCTATCTAAACCTGTCGCCTATTTTCTAAGGGTCTGTATTTCTTTGCTTCCTGCCCATTCATGTATCTGTCTAGATACATCTTAAAAGACGCTATCGTGCCCACGTCTACCACCTCCGCTGGCAACGCGTTCCATGCACCCACCACCCTCTGCATAAAGAACTTTCCACGCATATCCACCCTAAACTTTTCCCCTCTCACTTTGAACTCATGACCCCTAGTAATTGAATCCCCCACTCTGGGAAAAAGCTTCTTGCTATCCACCCTGTCTATACCTCTCAAGAAGTATAGAACTCTGAGCTCGTTCAAATCTGGCATGAGCTCGTGATCAAGTGAATCGTGCTCATGTTTTGGTTCCTTGCTGGGATCATGTGATCGACATGAACACTTTGAAATGGTCGATTCATCCATGACCACGATTGCAAAGGATTTTCAGGTGCTTGTTTCTGGTTTGGGAAGATTGTACATCTGCTAATCAATGATTCTAGGGCACTGTCTAGACCAGACCAATTACCAAAACCTTTTGCTATGGATTTCATACTGACTATTGTTACGACTGCGGCGGGAGCCACGCACTGTTAATTCAGTCCCATCACTCCACAGGTTGCAGCATATTATTAAGCTTTCACCGAATCAGAAGGAACAGCCAAATTAAACACACTAGTATCCTCAGAATGAAAGAGACGAACCAGGTATCTTCAGACAACAGCAAAATAGTTATTTATTAAAACTGAATCTTAAACATTATTAAGATAAACCTATGTCTAAAGATCTTATCACTTATTTTAATCTACCTCCCCCATGCACACATATATTCAAAAGTAACTATAGTTACCTAGTTTTTTTTTGAGTAGTATTTAAAATCAGCAGTCCCTTCAGAATAAATACAATAAGAAAGTCTTTGCGTTTTGCGTTTCTGGTGAATGAGGTCTTCTGATATGAAGAAAATCAAAGTTCAGTCGAAGTCTTTATCTTGATTTGATGAAAATACTCTGTTCTTGATAGGCAAACAGTTCAGCTGCAGTGGTATTAAACAGTTCTTTCAACGATGAGCACAGCAATACAAATAAATAGTTAAGAAAGAAAAGCTTTTATTTTTGACTTAGGGGATTAACTTAGCTTGTAGCCTTGTAGAATTTTTCTTGAGAGAGAATAGAACAACTCCTTTCTCCAGATCGGCTCGCTGGAAAAGCTCTCAGAAAATGGCTTCAAACCAGTTTCTGCCAGTTAAACACATACAAAATGGACACATCATACCATGTGACTTCTCTCTCTACTGCTGTTGCTCAGGGTAACGAAAATGCAACTGTCCTTCCAGATTTCTAGAATCTTCTCTTCCTTAAAGGTGCACTGTTATTTAACAGTCTTAAAAGCACACACAATGTTTTTTTTTTAAATCCGCGGAGAAAAAATAATTCAAGTCCATGACACCACTGCCCTTGGCAAAATGAAACACCATTCCTGAAATGCGTTTCATTACAATGCAAAAAACAAAATTGGAAAAACGTTAACATTTTTTTGCATTCACGCACCATTCACTCTGATAATTTACGGCATTTTCTTTGTACCATCGCCATCTATATGAATTAACATAGTTAAATTCATGACAAAGCAACGGTGATAACATAATTTTTCCCTGAAATATGTAGAGACAATTTTCAAAATGATAAAACTACATCAATAAATTCCATCAAAACATTTTTGGCTTTACATTTTGAGAAGGTTGTTCCAATTGGCCCATTTCAACCTTCCAAACATAGTCTCCCATCTGTTTTGTGCTTTCCTTTCAAGTGTGCTTCTCGTCTCTCGCCTCAGCCAGGTGAACTGCACAGGGAGGAAGACTGGCTACTACTGGCTTCACTATTCTCTGAGACATTTCTCGAGTACCCTTTAACCTGTGTGGCATCATTTGACACTGAAAAACCCTTTCCAGTGTAACAGACGCTGACTTTTCCTTATCTTGGGGTGTCAAAGGAATTTGACAGTATCCCGACAACACACTTGACTCTTTAAGACAAATGGTGTTGCTCACTCTGTCTATCTAGTCTTCTAAATGAGAATTTGGGTCGGAGTCTGCCTTCGTTACCGCAGTGACTTTTCTATAATCTATGCAAATTTGGACCACCCACCAGGTTTAGGCATCAAGACCACTGGTGAATTCCACCTGTCCTGACTAGGTTCAACTACGTTGCCCTCCGGCCTGCATTGGATCTCCGCTTTCACTTGGTCCTGTCTGTCTGGACCTAAATAGCAAGGATTTTTTTTTATCGGAATAGTTCCCCCGATACCCACATCATGTGTTTGTGAGGACAGCGTGAAACAGGCTGATATGCTCGAACAGATTGATGTTAAGAAGGAGGATGTGCTGGAAATTTTGAAAGACATGAGGATAGATAAGTCCCCGGGGCCAGACGGGATATACCCAAGGTTATTACGGGAAGCGAGGGAAGAGATTGCCGCGCCTTTGCCGATGATCTTTGTGTCCTCACTGTCCACTGGAGTAGTACCAAATGATTGGAGGGTGGCAAATGTTAATCCATTGTTCAAGAAAGGGAATAGGGATAACCCTGGGAATTACAGACCATTCAGTCTTACGTCGGTGGTGGGCAAATTATTGGAGAGGATTCTGAGAGACAGGATTTATGATTATTTGGACAAGCATAGTTTGATTAGAGTTAGTCAGCATGGCTTTGTGAGGGGAAGGTCATGCCTCACAAGCCTTATTGAATTCTTTGAGGATGTGACAAAACACATTGATGAAGGAAGAGCAGTGGATGTGGTGTATATGGATTTTAGCAAGGCGTTTGATAAGGTTCCCCATGGTAGGCTCTTTCAGAAGGTAAGGAGGCATGGGAAAGAGGGAAATTTGGCTGTCTGGATACAGAATTGGCCTTCATTCTACTATCATCCATGTACCTATCCAAGAGTCGCTTAAATGTCCCTAATGTATCTGCTTCTACTACCACCACTGACAGTGCATTCCACGCACCCACCACTCTCTGTGTAACGAACCTACCTCTGACATCTCCCCTAAGCCTTCCTCCAATCACTTTAAAATTATGCCCCCTGGTGATAGCCCTTTCCGCCCTGGGAAAAAGTCTCTGGCTCGATCTATGCCTTTCATCATCTTGTACACCTCTATCTAGTCAACTCTCATCCTTCTTCGCTCCAATAAGAAAAGCCCTAGCTCCCTCAACCTTTCTTCATAAGACATGCCCTCCAGTCCAGGCAGCATCCTGGTAAATCTCCTCTGCACCCTCTCTAAAGCTTCCACATCCTTCCTAAAATGAGGCGACCAGAACTGAACACAATATTCCAAGTGTGGTCCAACCAGGGCTTTATAGAGCTGCAGCATAACCTCGTGGCTCTTAAACTCAATCCCCCTGTTAATGAAAGCCAACACCCCATACTCCTTCTTAACAACCCTATCAACTTGGGTGGCAACTTTGAGCGATCTATGGACATGGACCCCAAGATCCCTCTGTTCCTCCACACTGCCAAGAATCCTGTCTTTAAGCCTGTATTCTGCATTCAAATTCGACCTTCCAAAATGAATCACTTCACACTTTTCCAGGTTGAACTCTGCAATCTCCTCCTTGGCTTCCCAGAGAATCCTAGGATAAATCCCATCTGGCCCAGGGGACTTATCTATTTTCACACTTTCCAAAATTGCTATCACCTCCTCCTTGTGAACCTCAATCCCATCTAGCCTATTAGTCTGAATCTCAGTATTCTTCTCGACAACATTTTCTTTCTTTACTGTAAATACTGACGAAAATTATTCATTTAACGCTTCCCCTATCCCCTCTGATTCCACACACAACTTTCCACTACTATCCTTCATTGGCCCTAATCTAACTCTAGTCATTCTTTTATTCCTGATATACCTATAGAAAGCCTTAGGGTTTTCCTTGATCCTATCTGCCAATGACTTCTCGTGTCCTCTACTCGCTCTTCTTAGCCCTCCCTTTCGATCCTTCCTGGCTAGCTTGTAACTCTCAAGCGCCCTAACTGAGCCTTCACGTCTCATCCTAACATAAGCCTTCTTCTTCCTCTTGACAAGCGCTTCAACTTCTTTAGTAAACCACGGCTCCCTCGCTCGACAACTTCCTCCCTGCCTCACAGATACATACTTATCAAGGACACGCAGTAGCTGCTCTTTGAATAAGCTCCACATTTCGATTGTGCCCATCCCCTGCAGTTTCCTTCCCCATCCTACGCATCCTAAATCTTGCCTAATCGCATCATAATTTCCTTTCCCCCAGCTATAATTCTTGCCCTGCAGTATATACCTGTCCCTGCCCATCGCTAAGGTAAACCTAACCGAATTGTGATCACTATCACCAAAGTGCTCACCCACATCTAAATCTAACACCTGGCCGGGTTCATTACCCAGTACCGAATCCAATGTGGCATCGCCCCTGGTTGGCCTGTCTACATACTGTGTCAGAAAACCCTCCTGCACACACTGGACAAAAACAGACCCATCTAAAGTACTCGAACTATAGTATTTCCAGTCGATATTTGAAAAGTTAAAGTCCCCCATAACAACTACCCTGTTACTCTCGCCCCTGTCGAGAATCATCTTCGCTATCCTTTCCTCTACATCTTTGGAACTATTCGGAGGTCTATAAAAGACTCCCAACAGGGTGACCTCGCCTCTCCTGTTTCGAACCTCGGCCCAGACTACCTCAGTAGACGAGTCCTCAAACGTCCTTTCTGCCGCTGTAATACTCTCCTTGATTAACAATGCATCACCCCCCCCTCTTATACCATCTTCTCTGTTCTTAGTGAAACATCTAAATCCCGGAACCCGCATCATCCATTCCTGTCCCTGCTCTACCCATGTCTCCGAAATGGCCACAGCATCGAGATCCCAGGTATCAACCCATGCCCGAAGCTCACCCACTTTATTCCAGATGCTCCTGGCGTTGAAGTAGACACACTTTAAACCAAGTTCTTGCTTGCCAGTGCCCTCTTGCGTCCTTATAACCTTATCCCTGACCTCACTACTCTCAACATCCTGTACACTGGAACTACAATTTCGGTTCCCATTCCCATGCTGAATTAGTTTAAACCCCCCCCCCCCCCCGAAGAGCACTCGCAAAGCTCCCTCCCAGGACATTGGTACCCCTCTGGTTCAGGTGAAGACCTTCCTGTTTGTAGAGGTCCCACCTACCCCAGAAAGAGCCCCAATTATCCCGGAAACCAAATACCTCCCTCCTACACCATCCCTGCTGCCACGTGTTCAACTCCTCTCTCTCCCTATTCCTCACTTCGCTAGCACGTGGCACGGGCAACAACCCAGAGATAACAACTCTGATTGTTCTCGCTCTAAGCTTCCACCCGAGCACCCTGAATTTCTGCCTTAAATCCCCATCTCTCTTCCTACCTATGTCGTTGGTGCCTATGTGGACCACGACTTGGGGCTGCTCCCCCTCCCCCTTAAGGATCCCAAAAACACGATCCGAGACATCACGAACCCTGGCACCTGGGAGGCAACACACCAACCGTGAGTCTCTCTCGTTCCCACAGAACCTCCTATCTGTTCCCCTAAATATGGAGTCCCCAATGACTAATGCTCTGCTCCTCTTCCCCCTTCCCTTCTGAGCAACAGGGACAGACTCTGTGCCAGAGACCTGTACCCCATTTGCTTACCCCGGTAAGTCGTCCCCCCGCAACAGTATCCAAAACGGTATACCTGTTGAGGGTAACTGCCACAGGGGATCCCTGTACTGCCTGCTGGTTCCCTCTCCTTCCCCTGACGGTAACCCATCTACCTACTTCTTTTACCTGAGGTGTGACTACCTCCCCATAACTCCTCTCAATAACCCCCTCTGCCTCCCGACTGATCCGAAGTTCATCCAGCTCCAGCTCCAGTTCCCTAATGCGGTTCTCGAGGAGCTGGAGTTGGGTGCACTTCCCGCAGATGCAGTCAGCAGGGACACTCTTGGCGACCCTTACCTCCCACATTCTGCAGGAGGAACATTCGACTGCCTTAACCTCCATTCCCACTATTCTAAATTACCAACAAATCTGAAAAACCAAAAAGAAAAGTCAAAACTTGTCAGCTTAGCAATCCGACGGACAGAACTTTTTAAATAAAAAGCTTACCTTATCAACACACCAGAGTTCTTTTTTTTTGGTTCGAGGAGGAGGGTGGGTGGGAGACACTACACGTGTAGTGTCTCGGGTACAGCCACCGCCCAAATGTATAGTTTTTACTTACCCAGCTGTCCCCTGGTCCTTCGAAAACAAAAGGGAATTAACTTTAACTTCCACTGAATCTGACCTCCCAGCTGCAAGTTCGCTCCGCACCTCTGCTGCTGCAACCAAAAGAAAGTGATTTTAAACCACCCAATTACTACTCTGCTCGTCCTGCCTTTTAGCGTCCAATGGGGCAGTGGTTAGCACCGCAGCCTCACAGCTCCAGCGGCCCGGGTTCAATTCTGGGTACTGCCTGGGTGGAGTTTGCAAGTTCTCCCTGTGTCTGCGTGGGTTTTCTTCGGGTGCTCCGGTTTCCTCCCACACGCCAAAAGACTTGCATGTTGTTAGGTAAATTGGCCATTGTAAATTGCTCCGAGTATAGGTGGGGGAATATAGGGACAGGTGGGGATGTGGTAGGAATATGGGATTAGTGTAGGATTAGTATATATGGGTGGCTGATGGTCGGCACAGACTCGGTGGGCTGAAGGGTTGTATCTCTAAACTAAACCTAACTCCCTATATTCGTTTTTCAGGTCCTCATCCCTTTTCCTAGCTATGTCATTGGTACCGATGTGCACCACGACTTCTGGCTGCTCCCCCTCACCCTTAAGAATCTTGTAGACTCGATCCGAGATATCCCTGACTCTGGCACCCGGGAGGCAACATACCATCCGGGAGTCTCGTTCGCGATCGCAGAATCTCCTGTCTGTTCCTCTAACCATTGCATCTCCTATCACTATCGCTCTCCTATTCTCCCCCTTCCCTTCCAAGCCACAGAGCCAGGCTCAGTGCCAGAGACCTGGCTGCTGTGGCTTTCCCCTGGTAGGTCGTCCCCCTCAACCGTATCCATAATGGTATACTTATTATTGAGGGGAACGGCCACAGGGGATCACTGCACTGTGCGCCTATTCCCTTTCCCTCCCCTGACGGTCACCCATTTACCTTTATCCTGTAACTTAGTTGTCACTACTTCCCTACAACTGCACTCTATCACCCCCTGAGCCTCCTGAATGATCCGAAGTTCATCCAGCTCCAGTTCCCTAACACGGTCTGTGAGGAGCTGGAGTTGGGTGCACTTCTCACAGGTGAAGTCAGCAGGGACACAAGTGTTTAAGAAGGGTAGCAGGGATAATCCAGGTAATTATAGACCGGTGAGCCTGACGTCAGTGGTAGGGAAGCTGCTGGAGAAGATACTGAGGGATAGGATCTATTCCCATTTGGAAGAAAATGGGCTTATCAGTGATAGGCAACATGGTTCTGTGCAGGGAAGGTCATGTCTTACCAACTTAATAGAATTCTTTGAGGAAGTGACAAAGTTGATTGATGAGGGAAGGGCTGTAGATGTCATATACATGGACTTCAGTAAGGCGTTTGATAAGGTTCCCCATGGTAGGCTGATGGAGAAAGTGAAGTCGCATGGGGTCCAGGGTGTACTAGCTAGATGGGTAAAGAACTGGCTGGGCAACAGGAGACAGAGAGTAGTAGTGGAAGGGAGTTTCTCAAAATGGAGACGTGTGACCAGTGGTGTTCCACAGGGATCGGTGCTGGGACCACTGTTGTTTGTGATATACATAAATGATTTGGAGGAAAGTATAGATGGTCTGATTATCAAGTTTGCAGACGACACTAAGATTGGTGGAGTCGCAGATAGTGAAGGGGACTGTCAGAGAATACAGCAGAATATAGATAGATTGGAGAGTTGGGCAGAGAAATGGCAGATGGAGTTCAATCAAGGCAAATGCGAGTGATGCATTTTGGAAGATCCAATTCAAGAGTGAACTATACAGTAAATGGAAAAGTCCTGGGGAAAATTGATGTACAGAGAGATTTGGGTGTTCAGGTCCATTGTTCCCTGAAGGTGGCAACGCAGGTCAATAGAGTGGTCAAGAAGGCATACGGCATGCTTTCCTTCATCGTACGGGTTATTGAATACAAGAGTTGGCAGGTCATGTTACAGTTGTATAAGACTTTGGTTCGGCCACATTTGGAATACTGTGTGCAGTTCTGGTCGCCACATTACCAAAAGGATGTAGATGCTTTGGAGAGGGTGCAGAGGAGGTTCACCAGGATGTTGCCGGGTATGGAGGGCGCTAGTTATGAAGAGAGGCTGAGTAGATTAGGATTATTTTCATTAGAAAGACGGAGGTTGAGGGGGGACCTGATTGAGGTGTACAAAATCATGAGAGGTATAGACAGGGTGGATAGCAAGAAGCTTTTTCCCAGAGTGGGGGATTCAATTACTCGGGGTCACGAGTTCAAAGTGAGAGGGGAAAAGTTTAGGGGGGATATGCGTGGAAAGTTCTTTACGCAGAGGGTGGTGGGTGCCTGGAATGCGTTGCCAGCGGAGGTGGTAGACGCGGGCACAATAGCGTGTTTTAAGATGTATCTAGACAGATACATGAATGGGCAGGAAGCAAAGAGATACAGACCCTTAGAAAATAGGTGACATGTTTAGATAGAGGATCTGGATCGGTGCAGGCTTGGAGGGCCGAAGGGATTGTTCCTGTGCTGTAATTTTCTTTGTTCTTTGGTGACCCTTACCTCCCACATCCTGCAAGAGGAACATACAACTGCCCTAGCTTCCATCCCCTCCATTCTAAATTGACAAAAGATCTTTTTAAAAAAATAAATAAAGGAAAACCTTACCTTACCAAACCCTCCACACAGAGGAGTCCTTTTTTTTTGGTTAGACGAGGAGGATGGGTGGTAGACACTGCACGTGTAGTGTTTCGGGTTTCGCCACTGCCCGAATATTTACGTTCACTTACCCAGCAGTCCCCGTGTCCGTCGAATCACGAGGTAAGTACTTTATCGCTCAACTTCCCTTCCCGGCTGCCCCCTGGCTCGCGCTCTCACCGCTCCCGCTGCTCAAATGCAAGAAAGAAATACCCACCAATCACTTACCAGCTGTCCTGTGACGTCACACTTCAATTTTTGCTGGTCGGGCAGGTCCACAGAACAGAGCACTCTCGCTGCTGCTTCTGGTCTCTGGCTTCGGCTCCTTTTATCTCCCGGCTCCTCTCGCCTGTTCCCACTGTCGCTGCCGCCGCTCTCGCTGCTGCTTCTAGTCTCTGGCATCGGCTCCTTTTATCTCCTGGCTCCTCTCGCCTGTTCCCGCTCTCACTGCCGCTGCTCTCGCTACTGCTTCTGGTCTCTGGCTTCGGCTCCTTTTATCTCCCGGCTCCTCTCGCCTGTTCCCATTCTCGCTGCCGCCGCTCTCGCTGCTGCTTCTGGTCTCTGGCTTCGGCTTCTTTTATCTCCCAGCTCCTCTCGCCTGTTCCCGCTCTCGCTGCCGCCACTCTCGTTGCTGCTTCTGGTCTTTGGCTTCAGCTTCTTTTACCTCCCGGCTCCTGTCGCCTGTTCCCACTCTCACTGCCGCTGCTCTCGCTGCTACTTCTGGTCTCTGGCTTCGGCTCCTTTCATCTCCCGGCTCCTCTCGCCTGTTCCCGCTCTCGCTGCCGCTGCTCTCGCTGCTGCTTCTGGGCTCTGGCTTCGGCTCCTTTTATCTCCCGGCTCCTCTCGCCTGTTCCCGCTCTCGCTGACGCCGCTCTTGCTGCTGGTGTCATGATAGAAGACCTGTTAAACATCTAATTTGTTTTATCTAAATCCCCAAATAAGGTTTCAGATACTTGGCTATCTGTTTGTGGTGCCACCTTTACCTCCAACAATGGATCAGGTTTATCCATTGCTCAGGTGACTACACACATAGGAAATATTCCTGGAACTTGTTCCTGTAATTGCTCCGTTTCCTTAACCACTTGGTTCCTCTGTAATTTTCGCAGAAACTGATACTTTTGATGCAGCCAAATCATTTCCTAGGAGTAGATCAATTCCCTCTGCTGACAAACTGTGGACAAGTTCCTACAGTTACTATCCAGATATTAAGTCACTCTCTCGGCCTTCTTTATATAAAGGTATGGGGGTCTCCTCTCACCAATTCCATTAACTAAAATGTTAGCTTTCAAGGCGCTCTCTGGTGGAAAAATTATACCTTTCCTCAGCAAGAGTGTTTGGATTGCTCCTGTATACCTGAGTATAATGATAGGTTTTCCTCCCTCACTTACAGGTTATGAAGATACTCTCCCCTTTGACAAAAAATGTATTATAACTTTTGGGTATTTTATTCTCTACACTTTCTTTAGTTTTTTGATCTGGTTTTACAGCTCCCGGTAAATCTATAGCCTGGTCTGTTATACTCTCAGTAATGCAGTTTTCCTGTGCATTAGGTTTGCGTACCCCAACAAGTCCTATGGGTTTATCTCGCAATTTCCAGCATTCCAAATGAAGATGACCCGTTTTGTTGCAATGATAGCACTTTGGCTTGCGAACCTCACTTCTACCCTCAGCACCTTCCTTTCTGACCTGAGTAGGTGATCCTGGCGTATTCCCAGCTGTTCCTTCTTGTCCCCAGCTACCTGCCTTCCTTTCACTTTCCTCGAGTTTATGGGGGTGATGGACAAAAGGTTTTGACTTATTTACAAGCTCAAAATCATCAGCAATTTCAACTGCTTTCCAGGCTTTCAATACATTCAGGTTATCTACATGAGTGCTCATTACTGAAGGAATGGAGTTTTTAAACTCTTTTCAGAGAATGAATTCTCCAAGGTTTCATGTGGTTTCTGTCTTTAGCCCGTATCCAACGGTCAAAATTATTTTGCTTCACTGTCACATTCGACATCCATCTACCCAGCTAATCTCTAAACATCTGACGGTAGGTTTCAGGGACTAACTCATACACATTGAGAAAGTGGGCGGCACAGTGGCGCAGTGGTTAGCACCGCAGCCTCACAGCTCCAGCGACCTGGGTTCAATTCTGGGTACTGCCTGTGTGGAGTTTGCAAGTTCTCCCTGTGTCTGCGTGGGTTTCCTGCGGGTGCTCCGGTTTCTTCCCACAGCCAAAAGACATGCAGGTTGATAGGTAAATTGGCCATTATAAATTGCTCCTAGTATAGGTAGGGGAATATAGGGACAGGTGAGGATGTGGCAGGGATATGGGATTAGTGTAGGATTAGTATCAATGTGTGGTTAATGGTCGGCACAGACTCGGTGGGCCGAAGGGCCTGTTTCAGTGCTGTATATCTAGATAGCCTTTTTTGCCATCTCATAATCTGCAGAAGCCTCTTCAGGAAGCATGGCATTAACTGCATGAGCCTTGCCTACCAAGCTGCATTCCATAAGCAATGTCCAGCTTTTCTTCAGCCATTTAATCTATTTGGCTATTTTTTCAAAAGATGTAAAAATGCCTCTGCGTCACTTTTCCTCAAAGTTAAGAAGAGCCTGTATAAATTTAAACAACTTTTCACTGGGTCCTGGGCTGAATTCAGATTCTTCCAAACATGAATTACCCTGGAGTCAAGATCAACCCCTTATCTTAATTCCAACTCTTTTTACCTAAATTATCTCTCTTTCTGCCTTTCTTCTTTTTCAAGTTCAAGTTTTCTTAATTCTTTTCATCCTCATGTTTTCTTATTGCTATTGCTTTTTTTTACCAGTTGAAGTTCCATTTGCCTCAACGGTAACTACATTTTAGTCAATTCTACTGCATCATTCCCTGACCAACGCAGGTAAATAGAGTAGTCAAGAAGGCATACGGCATGCTTTCCTTCATCGGACGGGATATTGTAAACAATAGTTGGCAGGTCATGTTACAGTTGTATAGAACTTTGGTTCGGCCACATTTGGAATACTGCGTGCAGTTCTGGTCGCCGCATTACCAAAAGGATGTGGATGCTTTGGAGAGGGTGCAGAGGAGGTTCACCAGGATGTTGCCTGGTATGGAGGGCGCTAGCTATGAAGAGTGGTTGAGTAGATTAGGATTATTTTCATTAGAAAGGCGGAGGTTGAGGGGGGACCTGATTGAGGTGTACAAAATCATGAGAGGTATAGACAGGGTGGATAGCAAGAAGCTTTTTCCCAGAGTGGGGGATTCAAATAATAGGGGTCACGAGTTCAAAGTGAGAGGGGAAAAGTTTAGGGGGGATATGCGTGGAAAGTTCTTTACGCAGAGGGTGGTGGGTGCCTGGAACGTGTTGCCAGCGGAGGTGGTAGATGCGAACACGATAGCGTCTTTTAAGATGTATCTAGACAGATACATGAATGGGCAGGAAGCAAAGAGATACAGACCCTTAGAAAATAGACGACATGTTTAGGTAGAGGATCTGGATCGGCACAGGCTTGGAGGGCCGAAGGGCCTGTTCCTGTGCTGTAATTTTCTTTGTTCTTCTTTGTTCTTTGACTTATTGCCTTCTTGTTCCTCATCTTCTTCTAATTCCAGATGTTGGGCTATTAGGTCAATTATCAAGATTTTTTCAGTGCCTAATTTAACTCTAACCCCAATTTTGCCACCCATTCCTTTAGTTTATTCTTAGTTAAAGTTATCAAGTCACTAAGGGATGCATTCTCCTTTCCCAGAAACTCTGCTGCAACTCCTTTATTTTAAATTCATTCATGGGATATCGGTGTCGCTGGCTAGACCAGCATTTATTGCCCATCCCTTATTACCCTTGAGAAGGTGGTAGTGAGCTGCCTTCTTGAACCACTGCAGTCTGTAGGAGGTAGGTACACCCACAGTACTGTTAGGAAGGGAGTTCCAGGATTTTGACCCAGCGACAGTGAAGGACCGGCAATATAGTTCCAACTCAGGATGGTGTGTGGCTTGGGTGGTGGTGGGGGGGGGGAGGGGACTATCAGGGGTGGTGTTCCCATGCATTTGCTGCCCTTTTCCTTCCAGGCGGTAGAGGTCGTGGGTTCGGAAGGTGCTGTCTCAGAATCCTTGCTGTGTTGCTGCAGTGCATCTGCTAGATGGTACACACTGTTGCCACTGTGCGTCGGTGGTGGAGGGAGTGAATGTTTGTGGATGGGGTGCCAATCAAGCGGGCTGCTTTGTCCTGGATGGTGTCGAGCCTCTTGAGTGTTGTTGGAGCTGCACCCATCCAGGCAAGTGGAGAGTATTCCATCACATTCCTGACTTGTGCCTTGTGGACGGTGGAGAGGCTTTGGGGAATCATTAGGTGAGAATTCTGCTCTTAACTGTTTTGTCTTGTTAGGCAGGAGGCTTACTTGGGGCATTTAAGATTGGTTATTTGGACCAACTCCAGACGACAGCAGCAATAAAAGCGATCTGAAATGCATTTCCAGTAGCTTGAATGACGTTGAGAGCCAGCACCAGGGAGGAGGTGAAAAAACAGACGAACTGATGATTTTCATTGAAGATCATTTATATTTACCTCAAGAGACATGAAAATGTTTGGACTTCCGAAGTGGGAACACGAGGACATATGAATACTCTTTAACTAACTAAAAGATAAAGATGCACTGAATCCAGCGTTCTCTCTTCCCTTTCACAAACACAGAGTAAAGCTGGATAAGAGGAAAAGAGAAGGAAAATGTTGTCAATTGCTGCACACATGTCAGAAAAGTGTTAATTCTTTGAGTGATGACACCTATAGCTTTGGACTGACTAATTGAAGATATCTTTTTATATACAAACATCGTCTTGTTGTTGTTCCTTCTATTTCCACGTGACATATATGTAATGTCATTCATTCCACAATTATCAAGGGGACTACTACTTTCAGAACATTCCATCTGAGGGACTAATGTCCTTTTAAAATATCACCTTGAAGATGAACACATGGGTGGCACAGTGGCGCAGTGGTTAGCACTGCAGCCTCACAACTCCAGTGACCCGGGTTCAATTCTGGGTACTGCCTGTGTGGATGTTTGCAAGTTCTCCCTGCGTCTGCGTGGGTTTCCTACGGGTGCTCCGGTTTCCTCCCACAGCCAAAAGACTTGCAGGTTGATAGGTAAATTGGCCATTATAAATTGCCCCTAGTACAGGTAGGTGGTATGGGAATATAGGGACAGGTGAAGATGTGATAGGAATATGGGATTAGTATAAATGAGTGGTTAGTGGTCGGCACAGACTCGGTGGGCCGAAGGGCCTGTTTCAGTGCTGTATCTCTAAATCTTACTCTCTGCAGAATTCCTAGCCTCTTACCTGCTCCTGTAGCCATGGTATTTCTCTGGAAAATAGACTACAGGGAAAGTCAGTAGACGAGCAGTGGCAGACTTTTAAGCAGATATTTCATAACACTCAGCAAACATTTATTCCAGCCAAAAGGAAGGACTCGAAGAGAACAATGAACCACTCGTGGATAACAAAGGAAGTTAAGGAGAGTATCAAATCAAAAAAAAAAGGTGTACAAAGCGGCGAAAGCTAGTGGTAGGCCAGAGGATTGGGATTTTTTTGGAAACCAGTAGCAGATGGCTAAAAAACTAATAAAGAGGGAGAAAATTGATTGAGAGTAAATTGGCAAAAAATATAAAAACAAACAGTAAGGACTTCTACGGTTATATAAAAAGGAAGAGAGTCGTTAAAGTAAGTGTGGGACCCTTAGAGGATGAGACTGAGGAATTAATAACAGGGAACAGGGAAATGGCAGATAATTTAACCCAATATTTTGCATCAGTCTTCACGTTGGAGGACACTATAAACATCCCAACAATAATAGATGAGTAAGGTGTAAAAGGGAGGAAGGAACCTGTAACAATCCCTATCAAGAGGGAAAAGGTGCTGGACAACCTGATAGGCCTAAAGGCAGACAAGTCGTCAGGACCTGATGACCTGCATCCAAGTGTTTTAAAGGAATTGGCTGCAGAGATAGTGGAGGCATTGGTCATAATATACCAAAACTCACTGGATTCCTGTAGGGTATCAGTGGATTGAAAAACCGCTAATGTGACACCCCTATTCAAGAAAGGAGGAAGACAGAAAGCAGGAAACTATAGACCAGATAACTTAACGTTTGTCATTGGGGAAATGCTAGAGTCCATTATTAAGGAACAAATAGCAGGACATTTAGAAAAACATAATACAATCAGACAGAGTCAAAATAGTTTTATGAAATGGCAATCATGTTTGACAAATTTGTTAGAGTTCTTTGAGGAGACAACAAGCAGGGAGTATAAAGAGGAAGCAGTCGATGTAATGTGTTTGGATTTTCAGAAGGTGGCCAATAAGGTGCCACATGAAAGGTTTTGCACAAAATAAGAGCCCAGGGTATTGGGGTAATGTTTTGGTATGGATTGAAGATTGGCTAACTCACAGAAGGCAGAGAGTCGGGATCAATGGTTTTTTTTCAGGTTGGAAAGCCATAACTAGGGTTGCCACAAGGATCAGTCCTAGGGCCTCAGCTATTTACTATCTATATTAATGACTTGGAGGAAGGAACAGAGCGTAGTGCATTCAAATTTTCTGATGATACAAAAATAGATGGGAAGGCATGTTGTGATGAGGACACAAAAAATCTGCAAAGGGATATAGAAAGGTTAATTGAGTGGTCAAAAACTTGGCAGATGGAGATCAATGTGGGAAAGTGTGAGGTAATCCACTTTGGTAGGAAGAATAAAAAGGCAAATTATTATTTAGATGTAGAAAGACTACAAAATAAGGCAGTACAGAGGGATCTGGGTGTTCTTGTACATGAAACACAAAAAGTTAGCATGCCAGTGCAGCAAGTAATTTGGAAGACAAATGTGGAGTTTGCAAGTTCTCCCTGTGTCTGTGTGTGTTTCCTCCGGGTGCTCCGGTTTCCTCCCACATGCCAAAGACTTGCAGGTTGATAGGTTAATTGGCCGTTATAAATTGCCCCTAGTATAGGTAGGTGGTAGGGAAATATAGGGACAGGTGGGGATGTGGTAGGAATATGGAATTAGTGTAGGATCAGTATAAATGGGTGGTTGATGGTCGGCACAGACTCGGTGGGCTGAAGGGCCTGTTTCAGTGCTGTATCTCTAAAACTAAAAACTAAATGGAATTTTTGCCTTTATTGTGAAGGGGTTAGAGTTTAAAAATAGGGAAGTCTTATTACAACAAGCAATTCCATTTGCCTTCTTAATTACTTCCTGCCCCTGCATGCTAACCTTTTGTGTTGGTGAGGTCACACCTGGAGTACTGTGTACAGTTTTGGTTCCCCGTATTTAAGGAAGGATCTACTGGCAATGGAGGCCATTCAGAAAAGGTTCAATAGGCTGATTCCTGGGATGAAGGGGTTGTCTTATCAAGAACGGCTGAGCAGGTTAGGCCTTTATTCATTGGAGTTTAGAAGAATGAGAAGTGATCTAATTGAAACATCTAAGATTTTAAGGGGGCTTGACAGGGTAGATGTTGAGAATATGTTTCCATTTGTGGAGGAATATCGAACTAGGGGACATGGTTACAGAATAAGGGGGCACACATTTAAAACTGAGATGCAAAGGAATTTCTTCTCTCAGAGGGTGCAGAAACGCTGGCATTCTCTACCTCAGAGAGTTGTGGAGGCTAGGTCACTAAATGCATTTAAGGAGGAGATAGATAGATTTTTGAAATCTCGGGGAGTTGAGGGGCATGCGGAGCAGGCCCAAAAGAGGAGTTGTGGCCTTGGATAGATCAGCCATGATCTTACTGAATGGTGGGGCAGGCTTGAGGGGCTGAATGGCCTACTCCTGCTCCTATTTCTTATGTTCCAGTTCAGTTTATGGTCAATGGTAATCCCCAGGATGATGATTACAATGTTATAGACTGTACTTTATTGCACAAGAAAACTGGTTTCTTTTATTTCTTCATAATTGGCGTTAGATCTGGATTCCGACAATCGAGTTTCCAATTAATATGCTCCCAGATGCAAGAGCAATTAATATGATGCCAGACAAAAGACCCCAATTTATATGTTATCCCAGAGATGAGTAATTAATATGATTCCAAACGTGAGCGCCCCCAATTAATCTGATTCTAATCCCAAAACGAGCCACCCAATTAAATATGTTATGACTGCGGTGGGGGCAACACACTGTCAATTCAGTCCCATCACTCCACAGGTCACGGCATATTATTAAGCTTTCACACCCAATCAGAAAGCAGCAAAATTAAACACCCGAGTAACTCCAGAATGAAACAGACCTAACCAGGTTTCTTTAGACAAATTTACAATTTATTTTAAAAAAACTAAATCTTAAACACTATTAAGATAAACCTATGTCTAAAGAACTTATAATTTCTTATTTTAATCTAGCTCCCCTATTTACACACACACTCAAAAAAAACAATAGTTAATTGGTTTTAAAAGTGTTTTTTTTTAAATAGCTGTGTCTTGAGAATAAATAAAATAAGAAATTCTTTGTAGGATACGTTCCTGGTGGATGAGATCTTTTAATGTGGAAATGGTTAAAGGTCACTTAAAGTCTTCATCTGGATTTGATGAAAATAGTTTTGCAGAGGATAGACATTCAACTCCTTGGATGTAGCAAGCATTAAACAATTCTTTGAACGATAAGCAGAACAATACAAATAATTTCTTGAAAAAAGAAAGGCTTTTGCTCAGGCAATAAACTTGGCTTGTAGCACCCGGTGGAATTTTTGCTGAGAGAATAAAACAGCTCTTTTCCTTCAGCACGTCTTGCTGGAAAGTCTCTCAGAACAGTTCAGACTGGTCCCTGCCAGCTTCTCGCACAGTTAAAATGGAAACATTGCCATGTGACCTCCCTCTCTCCTGCTGTTGCTCAGGGGAAACCAAAAATGCCGCTGGTACACTGTGTCTCCAAAAAGTTCTCTCCTTTAAATGTGCACATTTCTTAATAGAGTCTTAAAGGCACACGCACTGTCTTTTAATCCGAGGATTATTTTTTAAATTCCGGTCTGTGACATTTGGGCTGAATTTTGTAAATCCCATGACATCGGGCGTTGTGGTGGGGTGGTCCCGGAAAATACATCCAGGAGAGGCCTGCCATGAGCCTTGATGCCAGGAAGGCCCCACTGCATTTTACTGGCAGCAACGAAGTCTTGGGGTGGCCCCACAACCACCCCCCCACCCCGCCCCGAGCATGTTGTTGGTTGGATTTTGTGTCGAAAAATCACTTCACCAAGATGTGCTGGCTCTCCAAGCCATTGAAGTTACGTCTGTGCTTTCCATGATGCTCATTCCTTTGCATTAGGTTTGGATATGCAGGTCAGGTACATTTTGTCTGTCATTATTTTAACATTAAGCAAAGTGCAAGATCTTTTCAGAACTTTATGAAAAATTCAACTTCAATATATTATGGAAATGACAGAAGTAGAACCCAGTTTAATCACGACAAAGCATGTGATTAACAATTAGGTTATCTCACCACTCAGTTGCCATTGTTCCACTTGTTCAAACAAGCAGTATTTTTTTTTTGCTTTCTGGAAACAACCAGCTTCCAAATCATCTACGAACTCACAAGTTCCATTGTCAGCTTTGGTTCACGGGGCCTCTCAGTTTATGCCTCCTCA
Source organism: Heterodontus francisci (assembly GCF_036365525.1). Lineage (NCBI taxonomy): Eukaryota > Metazoa > Chordata > Chondrichthyes > Heterodontiformes > Heterodontidae > Heterodontus > Heterodontus francisci. The sequence continues at coordinate 208,463,456 of NC_090375.1, read as the reverse complement.
GAGATATTTATAGTGCAATTACTCGGAATCCGAGATGAGCAAAAAAAAAACCACACCCTTCACTTGCAAACTACTGCTTCTTTTCCAAATTCCTTCAATGTGTTGTCACCACACAAACAAAGAACAAAGAACAGTACAGCACAGGAACAGGCCATTCGGCCCTCCAAGATCTTGATGCCTGCTTCAACTAAAACGTTCTGCACTTCTGGGGACCGTATCCCTCTATTCCCATTTCTGGCAGCAAGTTCCAGAAACTCACCACCCTCTGTGTAAAGAACTTGCCTTGCACATCCCCTCTAAACTTTATCCCTCACACCTTAAACCTATGTCGGCTAGTAACTGACTCTTCCACCCTGAGAAAAATCTTCTGACTATCCACTCTGTCTATGTCACTCATAACTTTGTAAACCTCTATCATGTTGCCCCTCCACCTCCGTCGTTCTAGTGAAAACAATCCGAGTTTATCCAACCTCTCCTCATAGCTAAAGCCCTCCAGACCAGGCAACATCCTGGTAAACCTCTTCAGTAGCCTGTCCAAAGCCTCCACATCCTTCTGGTAGTGTGGCGACCAGAATTGCACGCAATATTCTAAGTGTGGCCTAACTAAAGTTCTGTACAGCTGCAGCATGACTTGCCAATTTTTATACTCTATGCCTGCATCCTTCTTGCCAATCACTCCATGTTTGAATTTGATGAATTATGTTTCCTCCCTTGTCACAGCACCAAAGTCATAACCGATTTCACGAATGACATCCTGCATGTCTGTGACCATGGTGCACGGTTCCCCTTTATTTTTATTAAATCAACTGCAGCCTTTGACATTGTTGAGAATGAGCTCCACCACTGAGGACATCCAATTACTGGACTAAAAACCATCTGCTCCAAGCAGCTGAAGAGACCTGAAGGATGTGGACTTGATACAACTGTCAGTGAACAGAAACAACTTGGTCTCGACAGTCTGAGTCATAGAATCGTACAGTACAGAAGGAGGCCATTCGATCCATCGTGCATTTGCAGGCTCTTTACAAGAGTCATTTAATCAGTCAAACTGCCCTGTTCATCCTCTTTCGACTGCATTTTAACTTTTGAAGGTTATATTTCATTCTTGGTCAAAAATTACTTTTGAATCAGTTTCCACCATCATTGCAGGTAATGCATAAAACAATATCCTCCACTCCCCTTATGATCCTTTCTCACTTGGATTAAAATTACACCCTCTGATATCCAAGCTATTTGCCAGTGGAAACAGTATCCTCTTATTCACATGTAATTTAAAACACAGAAACTAACCCTTCGGCCCAACTGTTCGATATCTGTGTGAATGCTCTTCATGTGCATTCTACCACTTGACCTACATCCTCTAATCCTATCAATGTACTATTCTATTCCTTTCTCCCTCATGTACTCCTCCACTTTCACTTAAAAATATTTATGTTATTCACCTCGAATTCACTATCTGGCAGTGAATTCCACATATACAAAACTGTCTTGAGTAAGGCAGATAGCCCAGTGGATATATGATGTGTCGATAACGGAGACCTGGGTCAAAAAAGGACAAGGCTGGCTACTAACTATTCCTGGATACAAAATATTGAGGAAAGATAGGGATTTAAAGTATTGAGGAGGGTTGACAGTATTGATAATGGAGAATATTACAATGCTGGAGAGAGAGGAAGTCCTAGTGGGGTCAAGGACAGAATCTATTATGTTAAAGCTAAGGAACAATAGAGGTACCACGACACTACTTGGTGTATTCCATTGGCCACCAACTAGTCAGAGAGATTTAGAGAAAAATATTGGCAGGGAAATTACAAAGAGTTTCAAAATCTGTTTAGTATTTATAACAAGGGCACTATAATTATCCTAATATAGAGGAGGAAGAGTTTCTGAAGTGTGAGTGGGAGAATTTTGTAGCCCAACAAGGAAGGAGGTATTGCTGGATCTGGATCTGGGGAATGAGGTGGGTCAAGTGGATCAAGTGTCAGTAGCAGAACATTTAGGAGTCAATGATCATAGTATCATAAGGTTTAGGTTAGCTATAGAAAAGGACAAGGATCAATCCAGAGTAAAATTACTTAATTGGGGAGGGTCAATTTCAGTGGGGTGAGAATGGATCTAGGTCAGGTAAACTGGAATCAAAGACACACAGGTCAAATTGTAACAGAACAATGATCTACCTTTAAAGGGCAGGTGGTTCTGGTACAGGCGAAGTATGATCCCAAGTGCAGCAAGGGTAGGATGAACAAAGCCACAGCTCCCTGATGACAAGAGAGTTTAGAGAAGATGCAACAGGAAAAAAAGGTGTGTATTCTTGTTGCCAGGTTGATAATGCAAGTGTGAATCAGGCTGAATAGAGAAAGTTCAGAAGGGAAGTGCAAAAAATGAATAAAAGAAGCAAAGAGAGAATATGGGAAGAGACTGGCAGCTAACATAGGACGTATTCAAATGTCTTCAATAGGCATATGAAGAATAAAAGTATTGTAAAAGGAGGATTTGTGCCAATTGGGGACTAAGAAAGGGATTTGCACATGGAGGCAGAGGGTAGGACTGAGATACTAACTGAGTATATTTGCATCTGTTTTTTCCAAGGAAGAAGAAGCTGCCTAGCTCACAGTGAAAGAGGAGGTAATTGGAACACTCTATGGGCTATAATTTGAGAAAGAATAGTTGTTAGAATGGCTGGCTCTACTTAAAGTTGATGGGCTGAATTTTACTGTTGCCCCGACGTCAAGGTTCGTGGCAGGGGATGGGGGTGCAGAAAATGCCTCCAGGAGAGAGCCGCCATGCACCCTGACATCAGGAGGGCCCAGCTTGATATTGCCAGCAGTGGCAAGGCCTCGTGGCAGCCTTCCCACCCCTCCACCGCTCAGTGACGGGACCCCCATTAACATATTTAAATAAAATAAAATAAATGAATTTATCAAGCCTATGCTGCCACTTTCCATTCTGCTGCAATCTTCCTGCTGCTGGCTGGCACCCTTGTGCCTTCAGATCCCCGTCTGGGGAACCGAGGCAGAACACTTATGGGCAAGGAGGAAGAAGTAAGTTCATCTGTACGGGGGGAGGTGGGGTCGAGAGAACAAGGTCAAAGTAAAATGATTGGTTTAGGTGATGGTGGGAAGGGTTCAAGGTGAAAGTTTATGAACTTTTAGGGGGTAAGGTCAGATGGGCAAGGTAAGTGTTTTAAGGGGAGAGGGCAAGTAATTAATTTATGGTTATTGAGGGAGTATGGGAAAGGCACAAAATAAATGTAAATTCACTGCATCTTTAAATATTTAAATTTAACGGTCGGGATCAAAGCCTTGTAAAAATGGTGCCAGCGCCTGCGCACGGGCAGCTGACACCATTGTCGAGGACAAACAGCCCGCCCCCTCCACGTGATTAGGAGGGAGGGTGGTCCTGGCTATTTAAATGAGATGCCACGCTTCAGATCACGGCAGCTCTGTGATATGCCGCCTACCAGGTAGGCCGCTATTGTTCTTGCCTTTTGTCTTGTAAAATTCAGCCTGATATGTCACCAAGCCCGGTACTGAGGG